>NC_051846.1:176403283-176806844 GCF_002237135.1 Teleopsis dalmanni
ATAATATATATATGCATTTAAGCTTTTTCCCACTTAATTAGTATTGTGATAGTTCTTTCTATACTCTGACTCTGCATAATTTAAAAAATGTTTATAATTCTATTTTTAATAAACGCGAAAGAAATGATAAATAAGCAGAAAAATTTTATAACATTAACTTTAACTTAGAGTAATTATCAAACAAAACAAATATACTAATTCTAATTTTAGATTAAAAGCTACGAGTCTGTTTCATCATTAAGTTCAGATAGTGCCAAAGCAGCACAAAATGTTGATAATGAGCCCTATTATGATACGGTTCCTTTAGATAATGGAGATGGTGAATATGTATATATTAAACCAGGTGGCAATGGCTCCTCTTCTAGTCGTGATGATCTATCAACTCCTGGCAGTACATTGCCTATTGGTTCAGTAGCTCATCTTAGCAGTCAAACAAGCGTTACAGATCCAGAATCACCTGGTCGTCAATCAAATTATGTTAATATTGATTACTTCCTAAAGTAAGCGTATTTACTGTATACTTAAAAAACATTTATATTTAAAACATATACATATTTCATTTATTTATATTAGTCAAAACAACGAAACTCGATCTAGTTCATTAGATAGTGATGGAGAGTATGAAGGTCCGCCAATTATACGCGCCATTTCACACGATGAGCAAACATCACAAACTCCAAGCGTTTTAAGAAAGGTAATTACTAAAATGATTTACATTTTTATTTAAATTATTTTAATAAATTTTTAATAAGTAATTGTTTTAACAACGTTGTTCCAAAAATACGAACATTTGGTTGCTAGTCTAACGGGTTACCTAGTATAACAATAATACACTTTTAACAAAAAACTTAGTAAAGATTTATTTCATTAACATATTAATTATTTTTGGAACAAATAATTAAATACAATTAACTTTTTTTTAACATACACTACTCAAAATTAAACATTTTACTAAATTTTTCCTTTTATTAATATTTTTCCAACAGAACTTAGTTTCAGCGATACTTGTAAGTACAATTTACTTATAGCGTTGCATTGTTTTTGTCCAAAACATTATATTAAAATTAGTTTTTGAAATTAGTTAAATTTGGTTTTAATATGGTGTTTCATGATATCTTTTATATTTCAATGGTATTAAATAAACACAATACTTAAATAATTAAATTTTATTAGTGATATTCATGTTCGCGAGTAATAGGCTAGATCAAGTAAGGATCATGTAAGAGATAGTAACTTTCAGGATCAACGAGATTGTTGATGCAATACTTAAATAATTAAATTTTATTAGTAATATTCATGATCGCGATTAATAGGCTAGATCACGTAAGGGTCATATAAGGATTATAACTTTTAGGATCAACGAGAGGGGTAACTTGTAAAAGTGCAATCCGTTACTCTAACCAGTAAGCGCACCTGATTGTATCGATCTGTAAAATGAAATTACCTATACTTTGTCTATATTTTCAACTTTTATTCGTTTATGCAACACTAAATTATTTTGATTTAATTTCTAAATTAAAGTAATTTAAACTTTATATGTTATTAACTATTATTATCCTATTATTAATCAAACTTGGGTTAGGTTATACCAGTGAACATAAGAATCCACTTAGGCCTATTGGCCTATTATGTTAACGTTAAAGAACTTAAAAGATTTAAAATCCATTTTTGGCAAAATCTAAGATAATTTTAAAAGGAAGGTCCTGCAGCTGTCCAAGATCCTCAAAAAGTAAGGCCCCTAATATAGTGTGGAACAAGTACATTATGAATGAAGAAACGACAAATCAAATCTTCTAGTATAGTTCCCTAAACGTTTTTGGCCCTTCAATAAACTACCACAAAATTGAGTTTTAACGAAGCACCTCAATAAGATTGCTAGATTTTTTTTTAATGCAAAGCGGTAAACTTAAATTCAAATAATTTTTATTATATTATATTCAAACTAATGCATTCAGCTCTACGAACACATTTTCGGAGTAATCTATTCTCTTCTTGCATAGGAAAGGTGACAGGAATATAACTTGTCACGAGGGTCATGTTACGGAGATGATAACCAGTATAACCACTATATAAGTTAAAAAATGAAAATCATTATAAGCAGTAACAAATGTGGTAATCGACGATCCTTTGATCGATTCTCTGTGTAACATGGGCGTAAATATTAAAGATTAGGTCGTTACTCGCCATAATGAATTACGCTATAATAAAAGTCTAAATTAGCAACAACAAAATTAACTTGTCAAGCTTGTTACTCGAGTTCGTGAATGCCACTATTGTAAATAATATCTTAATTATTATATTCATACATATATTAGTTACGAGACTTAAGTACTAATCAATTAATAACATATATATTGATTTACTATAAATATTTATTCTGTAAATGTAATAGAAAGTAATAATATATTATTTATTGTTTAAAATATTTACTTTCATTAATAAGATTTGTGTATTTTTAGGAGTCTGGTAATGCACGAGGTGTAAAAATACGATCAATTTTAAGTAGCATCATACAAAGTGAAAAAATCTATGTAGAATGCTTGAACAAAATGATACAGGTAGGTTTAATATTTTTTTATTTAGCAATAAATAAATAATTAATAGCTTTAAATATCCCTTTTAGTATAAAAAGGCTATACACGCCACACTTGGTACATCCCAACCTGTGATTAAGGAGGAAGAGGAGAATACAATATTTTTTAAAATCGATGAGCTTTATGAAGTACATACAGCATTTTTAAATGATTTAAAAACTATAGTTTCACATGAAGGCGGTGATGTACTAATTGGTGGTACATTTGGACGTTTGGCAGATATGTTTAATTTGTATAGTGCGTTTTTGCATAATTACGGACAAGCTATAGAAACAGTTAAAAAATGCAGCGCTAACAATCCGCAGTTCAAAAAGATCGTTTCAACGATCGTTTTGAATCTGCAGACTGAACAGTCGCTTACATTAGAGGATTTACTGCATAAACCTGTTGCACGGGTGCAGATAAATGCCTTGGTTTTCAATGATTTATTGAATGAAACACCATCCAATCATCCAGATCATCAACCGTTGCGTCAAGCACATAAAACAATACGCATGTTCCTCAATCAATTTAATGTAGTCAACCAACGTTTGCCAACAGAATCGAACAAAAATTTAAGACGCATGGTTAAGAATTCATTTATTGTTGAACTTGTTGATGGTCATCGTAAGCTGAGGCATTTATTTCTTTTTAATGATGTCATTGCTTGTGCAAAATACAAAGCTTCCGGTCGCGATCGTATTGATTATGAATTGAAATGGTTTATACCACTTAAAGATGTATTCGTGTTTGAAGATTCAGACGCCAGTGGTGATTTGAAAGAATCTAGTCCTGCAAATATATTGCAATTAAAAACACAAGCATGCACAGTGCGTGATCAATTGCTGCAAGAAGAGAAAGATGCACGCAAAACAAATGGGCTACGTTCAGGCGATAAATATCGCAGGAAACTAGCCGATTTGGAATCGCAATTGGTCTTAGCATCACCAAATCTTGTCTTCCGTATCGGTAATAAAGCAACAAATAAGACTATTACATTTTTCTTAAGTTCAGACTTCGAGCGTACGCAATGGATTGATTCAATATTAACTTTGAAGGTAAATAAACATTACATAAACATTACTAAAGTTTTTAATAACTAATGAATATTTGTTTAAAGCAAACATGTAATATACCTGGTGCCAATACTATAAATGCTTTGGAGGTACACGCTTTTATTGTAGCCATGCAAAAGGGGATGAAAACTGAAATGGGTTCATATTTAATGCGTAACACAAACGACGAAAGTCTGCTTGTGGGTGATTTACATATGACAGTACAAGGTTTAACAGGCTTAGAACAACCCGCAGATATGTACATTTGTATTGAAGTTGATTCTTATGGACATTATTTCCGCAAAGCAACAACAAAAATGGTATGCCGCAGCTTAAGTCCCATGTGGAATGAGAGCTTTGTGTTAGAACTTGAAGGAAGCCAAAATGTGCGCATACTACTGTATGAGGCACAAGAACGACCAAAACTGAGGGCCAAACATGTGTTAAAAGTAATAAAACAAAAATTTTTTTTTAAATCAATGTTTACAATTAAAAATAATTACTTTGCACTTATAGCTTAGCCGTAGTTGGCTGCAAGAAACACCTGCTCCAAAAGTTATTAAAATGACGGAATCAATTACCTTAAATACTACCTTGAGATTTGTGCCTGGAGAAGTCACACTACGTCGCGTGCCAACATCAAAACCAGGCGCACTGTTTGGTGCCAAAATGGGCATAGTACTGAAGTAAGATAAAATTGTATATATTTTTTTTATTATATAATTAATTTGTTATGATTTCAAATGTAGGCGCGAAAAACGAGACATTCCATTTATAATTAGTGCCTGCATACGTGAAGTAGAGCGTCGTGGCATGTCAGAAGTGGGTATATACCGTGTGAGCGGTTCAGCATCAGATTTAGCGAAATTAAAAAAATCGTTTGAAACAAGTATGTATTAATTTACTTTCTACAAAAAAAAATATTTAAAAGTTATATATATTATAATGTTATAGACGCTTATGAAGCTGAACAATTGCTTAAAGATGTTGATATACACTCTGTTACTGGAATTTTAAAATCTTATTTACGTGAGCTGCCAGAAGCACTGTTCTCGGATTTGTTATATCCGAAATTTTTCGAAACTTTTAATGCATTTAGTAACCATAATGAAACTGCACGAATAACTGAATTACTTAAAGTATTTGAGGAGTTGCCGCCAGCGAACAAAGCTTCAATTAATTATATACTTGATCATTTAATTCGGTAAATATACCTTCTTTTAAATATGTTTGATAACAACTACAGAAATAATTTATAACCAAATTAATTATATGAAGAGCTTTTATATAGCTTAAACATAGTGTAGATATTTTATTTCCTCTTTATTTAATAATCTACGAAGAATGGGGATTAAAAGAGTCTTATACTGAATTCAGTTTATACTAAATGATGTATAAATTATAACAGAAATTATGTATTCAGTTATGTTTAATGTTGATGACTAAAGTCATATCATATATTAATATGCATAATATCTATATATAATATTAAATTTAGATCTATCTAAAAATCTATTTGTCATATTGAAATATTGTAATACAATGCAATTAATAAATTAGATAAGAATTGGGATTAAAATGATTTTCAACAAAAACAGTATCACGTAGTCATCGCTGTATGAATTGCTTAATAATGTCATAATAACGTTAGATATAAGGTTACAATATCGATAGTTCAAACAAATTAAGTTCTTTGTGATCGTGTTCTTCGGCTGGTATAGAATAGAATGGAGCCATAATGTTTAGAGCCCTTCTTCCTCCACGTGACTTTTGCTGATCCGTTTTCTTTTAATAGGAATACAACGTATTTTATTACAACGGAGACAACATCAGTAAGATAGAATATAGATAATGCTTTTCAGTCATATATACCGACACAATATCGTTCTTTATTACAACGGAGATAATATCAGTGAGATAAAATATAGACAATGCTTTTTAGTCATCTATACTGAGACAATATCGTCTTTCAGACCAAGTTCTGTCACTATAATATTATTAACAGACTTAAATCTTCGAAAATAGAAGACGTTTCCCTCGTGTAACAACAATTGTACAAGCTCGATTAAGGTCAGGATATATATTTGTGACAAAATCGGCATTTTATTGATAGTAGATTTCTGAATAAAATCAGTGTTGTTTATTAGATTATAAAATAAGGTTAGTCTACAAGAGAAACTTACGTCAATAGTTTCTAGCAAAATGAAAGCTTAGTCAATTTATTAAAAACTAGTGATAGTAAATATATTAATTTTATATTGAAATACTAGAAGCATTTAATTACTTTATTATTTACTTATTTCAGGGTACATCACCAGGAAGCTGACAACAAGATGTCGCTACATAATCTAGCAATGGTATTTGGTCCGACATTGCTACGGCCTGGGCAAACTCAAACCAAGCAAAAGGATCTTCTAGCATCTAGTACAGTTGATGTGATGGCACAAGCCGGTATACTCTATAGCTTTTTGCAAGCTCGTATCAAAAAAGAATAATTAGCATATTTAACATAAACAATTAATTTTTTTTTTGCGTGTTATTTACTAAATATATATATATGATGTCTATGTACATCATGTATGTCTATGGTTAAGCAATATGTGAAATGACATCGTAAATTAGTTGCTTTTTGCATGATATTGTATATAAAATAAAGACAGAACTGGAATATGGATTGGATATTATTGGTCCTTATGAATTCTGCTGCTGTGTATGACATTGTCGGCTGAATAAGAATAATAAAAAACTATATCTTGACTGTAAGCAAATAAAAAAATGTAAACGTTTTATAAGCTTAAAATTTAAAGCTTTAGCATTTGCTCAAGGATTGGGGAGATTTGCGCAAATATTTTTTAAAAATGTTAAAAAAAAGAAGCAACTATTTTTGAAATACTTAAAATTGCACTCTCCATTTTTCATTATATCATAAAGAATAAAGAATTATTATAAAAAAAAAAGTGCACATATATCCAAATGGCACATATAAATAAACAAAAACTATTGATAATGTTATATTCCTCTTGCTTTATCTTAAACTAGAATTTTGCTGCTTAATTGACAACACATCTTAGCATTTGCATTATATTTATCGAAGTTCATATAAACAAAAAAATTGAGTATAAACTTCCAATTAAGTAAAAACTTCATTTTTTTTTATTTGGTCTTAAAATTTTAGATTTAGTGTGTTTTAAACTTTTTTAAATGTATGTATGAAGCAGCATAGCTTAGATGTTTCTTGTCGACTAGATTATTTAATGGTTACTTATATATAAACTATATAAATTTCTACAAAAAAAATACAATTTTTATGTAGGTTTAAAATTAATTTATTGTATTTTATACTTTTTAATTGTATAATGTGTTTTAATTTTTATTATAAGTAATAATTTTTTTGTTTGTTTACAAAAATATTTTGTAGCGCAGTATATTATACAAATATATACGATTATATATTATATTATATACAAAAATGTTTTAATTATATATATTTACATGTTAAATGTTAAATATAAATTTAAATGTCTTCTTCATCCCCTGGCGTTGTTTGTATATTACCTTCTGTATCGAATACAGCTTTTTTACTGCGTTTGATAGCTGTACTGCCAGCATTGTATTGCGTTGCTGTGCGCTTGCGAAGTTCATTGACATCATCATCGGCTGTTGATGCCCATTCTAGTACAAGACGTCTTCCATACAAATGAACACTCCGACTAAGTGCATCAAATGCTTTCTTAGCATCAGTTTTTGTTATAAAATCAACAAAACCAAAACCACGATGTTGGTTTTCACCAGGAGTCATTTTCATTGGCAAACGCACTGTACGCAATTCACCGAAAGTTCTGAAATAGTAAGGAAATTTTATTAATATGTAGAGATATCCAAATTGAGAATAATTGTGATATTCAAACAATATCACTCTTTTTATATAAACAATAAAATACATATGAGATTTAAACAGGATTCAGATACATTTATAATCTATATCTATTAGCAAAGATGAGCGAGAAAATCTCAATTTAAAAAATATAGAAGAAAAGGTATTGGACATTTAAAAATAGAACGACAAAATTATATACTTATATACAACACTCCAATAGAATTACGCTTACGCTTTAGATTATATTGGACATTACGCCAATACTGGTTGACTATTTGGATAAACCAAATTTTACAATTGATTTAAAAACTTCACGCGGGTTGAAAGTTGTGATAACCATTTACTCAATATTAAAAAAACAAAATTATACATTTTAAGCAGCTGTGAGTGATCCTAATTTATGTTGAACTTATCATGATAAAAAAATTTTTATTCATGCTGCAATGGAAAATGTAATCAAGAAGAACAATATTGCTCTAGCTATGAAATAAAATTGATGTGACGTAGTTAGTTGTAAGTACAGAAATAAAATAAGAGAATAATTTCAAAAGAAATTTGTGTTGTTAAGTTTCTTAAATTTCCTTTCAAGACGAACAAATACCGTTCACCACCCACTACCCAAAGGGAGTTTATAAGTAGATCCAAACGGGTTACAACAACAGAAGTACATGATACCATCACTTAAGATACAATTAAAATTATTTTTACTTCGGTATATGTGGTTGTGTAGTAATCACCTGGAAGCTGAAAAGTTAATATCATGTAGGGTTTAAAAGACGAATACAGGTATTGGAATATGGGTGAGTGGTGGTTGGGGGAATAAAGGAGGATATAAGGTGGATGGGCTAGGTATATGTTAAGGTAGTTTGGTTGTGTAGTAACCACCTGGGAGCTGAAAAGTAGATAACATGTAGGGTTTACAAGACGAATACAGGATACAGGTATTGGAATACGGGTGAGTGGTGGTTGGGGGAGGGGGGAATAAAGGAGGATATAAGGTGGATGGGCTAGGTATATGTTAAGGTAGTTTGGTGTTATCAGTTATTGCAATTTTTTATATATAATACTAATATTTGAATAACTTACTTAAACACATCACGCACTTCCTTGACTGTGGCCTGAAATGGTATATTCCGTACCAGTATTTTAGTTCCAGTTTGTTTAGTTAAATTTACTTTTTTACGTGCTGTTGTATTTGAAGCTCTATAAACAAAAAGTATTTTATATGTACTTTACATATATGTTACATATGAGAATACAAAATCTTACTTCAATGTTCGATCGCTACGTTTAAGCTCTACTTGATTATCATCAATAGTTGTAAATTGCATTTGTTTTAAAGCTTTCTCCGCAGTTGCTGACTTTTTAAACTGTATAAAACCATAACCCATTGATACAACATTACGTGGGTTTTCTGGATCTTTACGTTTTGCTATTTCTACAGTATGTATTGGCCCTAAATTTTTAAAATGTTTATGTACTGTCTCTAGTACAGTTTTGAAATTTAAATTATTAAGATACAGTGTAGTATTTGGTTCAGGAATTTCATTGTCTATGTCTTCATCCTCAGTTTTGTCTTTTACTTCTGCTGGAGTTTCCACTTTTTGTTCTAACTCATTTTTATCTGTTTTAATTTCCGCAGATTTATCATCAGTTTCGATTTTATATGCTTCTCCTGTAATTGTTGTTTTGAAACTCTTTTCCGGAGCCCATTCCAAAAATAATGGAACAGATTTAAATTTACTATAAGCTAATTTTTTAAATGCTTGTCTAGCTTCTGACGGATCAGCGAATTCTATAAGAGCAGTTACACCGCTTGGAGGCAGTACTAAACGTGCAATTGGTCCGAATTTTATAAATAAAGGTTTTAGTTCTGCAACTGTAGTTTCTGCAGGCAAATTTTTCGCCAATATCACAGTCTTAGAACGTTTAGTTGTGCGCTCATCAAAAGCACTTAGGCAAACGCCATTTTCTTCTAAAAACTTTTTCATTTCCAAAACAATTTGAGTCTCACCCAAGGCAATGCGCAAAGCGGCACTTGAACCTCCAGCACTTGTATCAAGTATCTATATAATAATGTTAACTTAATAATTATGTTGTAAGGGAAATTTAAGATACTTACAGTTTCTTTTGAAGTACCAAATTGTTTTGCCAATATGTTTGCAACAGCATTTGAGCCAAGAAATAATGTATTCCAACTGACTGATTGCTGCGCCATTTTTTTAAGTTTAAGCATTTTTTTCTGTTTAAAAGATAACGCAGCATCATTTTCGTTTAATTCCTCTTCCTCTTCTTTAGTTTTTCCCGGTATAAGATGTAGTAGCCGACCATGGAAGTCACTACCATCAAGTTCATTGAAAGCTACGACAGCATGTTCAGGCATGACAAATGTAACAGTGCCGAAACCTTTAATTTGGCGTGTTAAATTATCAATGGGTAAATGAATTTCTGCGACTGGACCAAATTTTTGAAAAACCTGTTGCAAATCATCTTCGGTGACTGTGTAAGCCAAATTACGAAAAAATATTTTTCCAGATTCTGAAATGTTTTCCTCCTTGCGCACGCTCTCCTGTTGTTTTAACCATTTAGGATTCGTATTAGTACTTGAACTGTTATTATTATTTTCATTTGTTAACTTTGATTTTGTAATTTTGTTCTTCTCTGTAAAATCGGTGAAAAACACTTGCTTACCTTTAATAAAACTTTTATTTTTCAACATTGCCTTTACCATTTCTTTTTCGGACTTAAAGCCAACATAACAAAATCCATGCACATTTGTTGGAAGACGCACTGAAAAAGGTTTAATTGGCTTAAAAAATTTTAGGATTTCTTGACGCTTTACTTTGTAAGGCACATTGTGTATTTTAATCGTGAACAAATCCAAACTCGATTCAGTTTTCTTATTTTTCTCTTTATTTTTTATCTTTTCATTTTTATTAGTCATTAAGGACTTCATATATTCTAAGTCACTGATAGGCTTTTCTGCTAACTTAGCATCAGATGAACTGTCTTCATTATCATTATCATCATTATCTCCGTCTTTTTCACTGTCGTCTTCAATATCTTTATCAGACTTTTGAGATTTTTTATTTTCCGTTATATTTACATCCTCACACTCCTCTTCCAAGTCAGTGGGTTCGGCGGCAGGAGCAAGATCGTCATTTGCCCAAAGAGTTCTGGTTTTATCATGAACTTTCATAAATTCTAAAAATTCTGGATCATCTTTATGCTTGCCAACAATCTCATCGATTTTAGAATTCTTTTTCCCTTTTTTCTTGGAGCTTTCATCTACATTGGTTTCTGTTTCCACATTATTCTCTGTCGTTTCTTTTTGGTCCTTAGAGTGCTTACTTCGGAATTGAGTTTTATCATCTTTACCCAACGCAGCACATGTTTCTACTTTTATGCGATTTGTTTGTATGCATGTGTTATTAAAAAACTTTACAGCTTGTTGTGCTTCCTCTTCGGTCCGGTATCCAATAAAACAAAACTGTCTAAATTTTCCATCTGGTGTATATTTAAGTTGCATATCTGTAATTGTGCCTTTGCTGCCAAACATATTTCGCAATTTCTCTTCATTTATCTAAAGCAATCAATATTTTTATTGTTATATTGTTTCTTATTTGTATTACTTACGTTTTTTGGCAATTGTTTTACTATAATTCGCGACATTTTTATAGTTTTTTATTATAATTTTATCTTGCACATTTAAATTTTCATATAAAATTGCATTGTTTATGTCTTGCTACACACGTGAAATTGTGGAAGGGATGCCACCTAATCAGTTTATTATTTTTACCACATTATTTTTTTTTTTATTTCAAACTATGCTCAGTGACAGAATAAATAAATAAAAAATACAAGCAGCAAATATTTAAGCAATTCTGCTACGTTGGAAATTTCATATTTAAATTTTAGGAAATTTTAAGATCATTTAATTGTTTTTATTTAAATTTTGTTTTATGGTGATTTACTTAAATTAAATTGTTGATATTTATCAACAATAGTACATTAAAGCCAGTGACGATTGCTCTAAGGTGCGGAGGTGTGCGGTGAACACTCTAACGTAATTTGCAAAATGTCAAATAACATGGGTATATAAATTTATTAAGTATCTTCACATCAACAATTATTATTATTCATTACATTTCCATATATATATTTTTAAAGTTTTAGCAAAAACAATTAAATATAATTGTCTCTGAAAAGTCGATCAATTTGCTTCTGTTAGCTGTTATATTTGTTAGTTGTACGCATATATTTACAGCTCAAATCACAGAACATTTCTATTATATTTCGTCTTTCCCTTTTGTGTGCAAAGAAGTTGGCCGCACATTCATACGTTGCATATAAACAAAATAATGTGCGTGTGCTCCCGTTCGTAATATCAGAGATAGAGATTTATATAGTGGGAATTGTATGAGAGTAATTTTCTGTTCTACTCGAATATCAACTGCATGCATACGAATCCAACATGATGATTTGCCAAAGTGGTTGCATGAGCGGCTAAAGTTTGCAGCTCATATCACCATACATTTCTATCATATTTCGTCTCTCCCCTTTTAACAGTAGCACCCACAAATTTCTGTCGCTTACTGTGCAGGGTACTTGTCCGCACATTTAGACGTTGCAAGTGGGTTCGATTTTGTTTGATCACTGCATAAACATATATCGTTCTGAGTAGAAACTCTTTTGTTTGAAAAAAGTTGATGTTACAAGTATATGAAAAGTTTTGTTTCTTCCATATTGATATAATATTAAATTTATATATAAATTATTAATTTAATTTGTTTAATATGTTATTTTGTTAATGAATTGTTAATATAATATTGCGAATATATTGTTGCCTAATATAATATAGTTATTATTAATAAAACATCTCATATATTTTAATTTAAGTGGTACATGTAAAAACAGCATTAAAGAAGGGCCGCACACCCTTCCAGATAGAGCACACGTCGTCACTGATTAAAGCTTATAGATTTAGCATACAAAAAAAAAACTTGTTCCTGTCAAGATTAATAAAAAATCCTTCTGTGTGATACTACAAATTTCTTAATATTTTAATTTTTTTTATAATATTAAAATAATTGAAAATGAAATGTTAACTGCTCAAATATAATTATTAAAGAGCGAAAAATAGCGAAGTAAGTGGATATATAATTTTATATATATTCAAATATATAATATTAATTAAAAACAGGCAAATTTGTGTCATAACCTGTAATAACTTAAAATAATATATACACATATTAATATATATAAATTCTTCAAAGTTTATTCAAAATAAATGTAAATTAGCACTCCTTTTCTGTGGACTTGACAAATTTATTAAGTATTAACAATTAATCAAGATATTTATCAAAAAGCATTTTGGTATTTTGTGCAAATCTTGATCAATATCAAAGTTCAAGTGCGTAATACGCTTATTGCGTTTGCACCATTTTTGTAGTTGCTAAAATGTTTGGCCACTTCACAACTTGGTATTTGAATAGAGAAAGTAGCGTTGTTGTTTTGGTTACATTTTAGTAACTTTAAGCAAACAACTTACTGCCGAAACCACATAATGATATAATAATATATATACGTCGTTTTAAACTATTTGTAGTTTGTAGTTATTGTAGTTATATTAGAGTTTTAAAAATTTTAAATTTAAATTTTTACTGTAGTGATTCTGATGTTCTTTGTACACACACTTCTTTTTTCAGATACTCAAGTACATATTTATAAATTCTTAATTAACGTTTACACATCGCAATTTGTTATGATTTTATATTACATTATACATGGCATTTATTGCTGCATATTTGTCGAACTAATTATGATATTGTGAACGCATTATTATTCCAAATATAGTATACATTCTCTTTATTCTATTTCTCTATCAGTTATCATCTATTTTTTATAGCTGAGTCTACCCAGTGAGTAGACGTTATAAACGTTAAAATCAATTTTAACTCGAAAAAAAACTAATTTAAATTAAGGTAATATGCATTTTTATTGATGTCAAAGGTGTTAAATTTTTAAACTACTTCATAAATTTATTGTATATAAAATTTTTAATTTCAAAAAAATTTTTCGACATTGAAATTTGTTTGCAATAGTAAACAAATATTTAAAACGCGACCAACGAAAAAAATAAGTGTGCCCACGTTTAAGTTTTACAGAATTTAGCACACAAAGCGTTTGGCAGCGGTTTGTTTAGCAAATTTCACGACACAAATTTTATTAAACGGCAACCATATTTTTAAACGATTTTTTTGCAATTAAGTTATCATTGACACAGCTGTTAAAGCTTCATAAAGGAAAAAAAATAGAGTTTGTATATTTCGTTACAAAATAATTTTACTACAAAATTTTTTAAAATTCTAAAAGTTTCTTATTTTACAATCTACTATATATTTTGGTTTTTGTTTGTAAAGAAAATGAATGTATAAACAAAAAAGGATCGAAATAAAAAAATTTGCCCAAAAATATTTAGACGCAATTAAATGACACAACAAAAATAACGAAAGCAGTGTAAGAAATTAGAAACGTGAATCTCTTATAAAACATGATGTTTTTAAGGACTTTGCGTAATGGTGCATTAGTACAACGTGCTGTTTCCAACAGCAAGCCCTTGTTAAAAACCTATTTAAATCTGCTCATCACGCAACACTATTCACGGAGAAGTAATTCTAAAAATGTCAATAGCACTTTTAAGGTAGTCAAATCAAAGAAAGGTTTGGAAGGTAACTTATATTTTGTTTGCATAAATTATACAAAGCATGTATATTAATATAATTATTGTGAAGTAGAAGACTCAGATGGCCTTGGAGTTGAATGCGGACCAAATTGGGAGCTCTTGTCACCGCGTGGAAATCGTTTCTATTTACCAAATGCAGTAGGACCTGCTTGGCAAGGGATTAACACCACAATCAGTTTAGACGGTCCTTTGGAATCAATAGTTGATTTTGATGGAAAAGTGAGTATATGTTTTTGTATTTGTAACTATTTTAATGCAGAATTTTTAGAAGGAAACTAAAAATGAGCTACTACAGCTGTCAGTGGGAGAATGTCCGTCCTTAATAAGGAAATCTCTGCATGAACTTTTTCCTTCACCTGAAGTTATTTCAAGTGAAAAGTTAGCGTTAGTAACTTTACTGTTTATAGGCGATAACGAAAAAGGGGCACGAAAAGTAAGATGTATTAAATCTTTATAATTATAAGAAGTACTTAATTTTGTTTTAGTTCGTTCTAGCTGCTAAGGAAATTTCAGCTCGTTTACGTGTACGTGGCTATTGGGCTGATTTTATGAATCCATTTAGCGGCAAACCGTTCTATTCTTGGGCGCATGGCAAAAATTTATATAAAGTTGATGAACGTTGCCGTGGGCTGAATATGAAGTTAACTACTGAGAATAGTTGCACTGTTATTTCAACTGTAGATAGCGATAAACACTTTTCAGGATCTATATATACGAATGCGCCATGCAGTTTTTCGGAAATCAAATCAATTCTTGACGATCAGGTTCAGTAGAATTCTTACACTGCCTTTGTTATTGTAAAAAGTTGTTATTAAATAAATAGACAAGTTTCTCTTTTTTTAAAAAGCGTTTGGCCATTTGTATTTATTGTGTAGCTATGGTGTAGCGTTTTTTATTAAATGTTGCAAAATTTTTTATATTGCAGAGCGAACACAGTATGAATCCCATTTCGCTGCTTGATTGGTGGTAAAAATATCAAAAATATAAGTTATCTGGTGCTTTAAATTTTTTCCGAAGAGAATATTCACATGAAATCTGTTGCACGAATGATCAGTGAAGAGTTTCGCAAGTAAAAATGATCAGTGAAGATTTTCGGAAATTTAGTGAATTATTGGCAACCGGATTTTACAAAATGTTTGCAATGTCGTCCTTGTTAATTATAAACTATGTTGTGTTAAATAAATTTTAAAATTACTGTTTCAATGTTGGATTTTATTGTGAAGCTACTTTTTCACAATGCCTTTCAATTTCTTTTAGTTTATTTATTAATGACTGTAATTCTTCAGTATTGCAAAATAATTCAACGATGTGTTCTCTTTCTCCGCTTATTAAATGGTATCTACCAAGGTTTATTAGAAATCCCAATTCACCAGTGCTATTATTTGTTGTGGAAGATTTAACGTCACATATTATGCGCCATTCAACATCAGTTATATGAGGAAAATTAAATCCAAGTTGGAGTTGACGTAAAATTAAGTCTTTTCGATTTTCCTCGTAAGCACGTGTGAGTTCATCCAATACGGTGGTATCAATTAAATGTTTTGTAAGCAAGTGTCGTAATGCAATGCTGTCTATACAATGCTTTGTTGCTAGTGCAAATAATGCAACAATTGCATACTCACTTTGTTTTGTCTTGTCACCGTTCAAAGCATACATCTCCGGAACGGGAGGAATAGCTTCAAAAGTTAAATATATATATTACCACACCTACAATAATTTAAATAAATACTTACTCTCATCTGAATGTAACGTTAATTTTATGGAATTAGATATTAATTTTTTAGTTAGATCTATTGGAATAATTGTGCCTAAACTTTGAAGTCCTTGCACAACTGAAGTGGATAACTCGAATGCCATATTTTGTTGAAAATTTAATAAATAAATAAATTATTCTTTTTTACAAACTATTCAATAATTTCCAAATATATTTTACAGAAACATGTTTATTTACATTCACGAAAATTGTGTTGAAGAAAGTGGAATTGAAAACAGCTGTTAAAAATTTGACAGCGCATTGTAGGGTTTTTTGTTATTGTATGTGTACACCACTGGAAAATAGAACCTGGCAGCACTTTGCAAACATTGTTTTATTTTGATTTGCACGTGCTATTACACTTGTGTGTTTATAAAAATTGTTGCTGAATTAATACATATTTAATTAATAAATATAATCTTAATTTAAAACAGCATTATGTTTAAAAAACAAAAAATGAACGAGGAGACTAAAGAAAGTTTGCCTCATACGTTACGCGCTCGACTGATATCAGATACTGGTGAAGAAGCGGGTCCACCTATAGATTTGCCATCAGAAGTAACAGCAGAGCAACTAGGGTTAATATGTAATGCTTTACTAAAAAATGAAGAGCTTACACCTTATTTATTCTTTGTTGGTGAAGAGGAAATTAAGAAAACTTTGGATGCCGCATTAGATCTTAGCACGACAGATACAGAAAATGTAATTGATATAGTATATCAACCACAGGCTGTCTTTAAAGTTCGTCCAGTTACTCGTTGTACAAGTTCTATGCCAGGCCATGCTGAAGCAGTTATTTCGTTAAGTTTTAGTCCTGATGGTGAACATTTAGCTAGTGGTTCCGGTGATACAACAGTACGTTTATGGGATTTAAACACCGAAACACCACAATTTACTTGTAGTGGTCATAAGCAATGGGTTATGTGTGTTTCGTGGTCACCAGGCGGCAAAAGAATAGCTAGTGCTTGTAAAATGGGTAATATTATTATATGGAATCCAGAGACTGGTAAACAAGTAGGTCGTATACTGAATGGACATAAAAAATGGGTTAACTGTTTGAGCTGGGAGCCATATCATCAAAATCCAGATTGCCGCAAGTTAGCTAGTGCGAGTAGTGATGGTGATTGCCGTATTTGGGATACTGTGCTATGTCAGTGTATAATGACGATAGCAGGTAGTGATATTTACAATGATATTATAAAAATAATTTACAAATGTTTTATATTTTTTAGGACATACAGCAGCAGTAACAGCAGTACGCTGGGGTGGTTCTGGTTTAATTTATACATCTTCAAAAGATCGTACTGTTAAAGTATGGCGTGCTGCAGACGGTGTGCTATGTCGTACGTTTTCTGGTCATGCACACTGGGTAAATAGCATAACACTAAATACCGATTATGTGTTACGTACGGGTCCATTTCATCCTGTAACTGATCGAAAGAAGAAATATGCAGATATGAGCAGTTAATATATTACATTAAATGATGTTAATTAAAAAATTGCTAATTTATTTAAAATTTTAGAGGAAGAACTCAAAAATATGGCATTAGAAAGATATAAGACAGTTTGTCCCGAAGGGGTTGAGTCATTAGTTTCATGCTCTGATGATTATACACTTTATCTTTGGTTATCAAATCAAAACAAGTGCATAGAACGTATGACTGGACATCAGAACGTTGTAAACGATGTGAAATATTCACCAGACGTAAAATATATTGCTTCAGCATCTTTTGATAAATCGGTGCGCTTGTGGCGAGCACAAGATGGAAAATTTATAGCGACATTTAGAGGTCATGTGCAAGCTGTTTATACACTAGCTTGGTCAGCAGATTCACGTCTCTTAGTAAGCGGTAGCAAAGATTCAACATTAAAAGGTTTTTAAATTTTTAAATACAATTTAAATAAAGGCTTAACATTTGCTTTATATTAGTGTGGAGTGTTCAAACAAAAAAATTGGCTCAGGAACTACCAGGACATGCAGATGAAGTATTTGGAGTGGATTGGGCAGCAGATGGGTCACGTGTAGCATCAGGAGGCAAAGATAAAGTTGTTAAACTGTGAGTATATAAGACATCAATTTGCATACTTTTCATTTAGTATAAATCCTATTAGTGTGAAGCAGATTAGTATAAATAATAAAAAAAAATACTTATTATACAATTTGCATTTAATTACAAACAACAAACATTTACAAGTTTAATGCATAAATACACATTTATTTATTGTTAATAAAAATATAAAAATGTTTTTATATAAAGTAATAAATGATATTTTTTATTTTTAGTTGGGCGTATTAGTTTTGTGATGATGTTGACAAAAAAATGTGATAAGAGCCCGTTTACAACATTGTTTAAAATGCAATTAAATTTTATATTGCTGATATATAATATATACAATTGTTTTGTAAATAATAAACTATCACTACGTAATTTTTAATTAAAAAAAAATAACAAATAAATAAAAACAAGTTTTATTTTGTCATGTTATAATAAAACCTATATATTTTCCTTTTGAATTTCCTTAACTGTCTGCAGAAAAATTTTAGATTCTTCATTCTTATTGGCAAAGTAGTTTTCAGGTACTGCTGAGTATGACTGTAATGCTCTTTCGGCAGCCATGAAGCCCAATATTACACATTGTTCAACTTTATAACCTCTTAAGAGTCCAGTAATAAAACCGCTAGAGAAACTATCGCCAGCACCAGAAACATTCTTCACACTTTGAACAACGGGAGCAGGATAATAACACACTGAATGCTTATCGTCAGAATTCGAAATATATTTGAAATTATTTGTGTCAAATAATTGCTTTTCATGTCCACCACGTAAGCTTAATAGTATGCCATGTTCACTTAATGTAACGATGACACAGTCAAAGTTATCTTGTATTTTTAACAACATGTCTTTGGTTATATTTAATAATAAATTTTTATTTTGCAATATATCTTTCTCTAGCACTAAATCTGTATTTGTAATAGTTTCAAATATTGCCTTTAGCTCGAATATATTTGGTGAAATTATTTTAATTTGTTTCGTTAAATCATTTGGCAACGTAAATGGTTTAGCAGCGATACGCATATCTGTAGGTTCAAAAAAAACTGGACGTTGGTGTTTGGAAGCCAGCTCCAAAACACATTCCATTGTCTGCACTGACAGATTCCCATCCATTATAATAAGGGGCGCTTTTTGAAATACTTGCTCTTGTTGCATAACTAGTTCTGGTGTGATGCTCTTATGTATATCCATGTTACCCAAAATAAGCTTACAGTCTCCGCTTTTATCAAAGATCACAGAGCATAGAGAAGTGTTGTTTGTATTATCAATTTCAACACTTTGTTGCAATGGTTTAGGTATTAGTTTATAGAGACTTTTACCCAGTTCATCATTGCCAACAACAGATATAAAATTAGCCTCGCCATGTAACTTAAATATACCCTCAGCAAGATTACGTCCGACACCGCCGGCAGATTGCTTAGTTTGTATTTGATATGTAGCACCATTCAATACAGTTGGGATCTCATCGTTCATAGTTAATGAGAGATCCAAAATGGAAGCGCCAATTATCAAAGGAGCTTTATGCATTTTTTCTGTTTGGAGATATATATCTTTATATATATTATCTTTACATAATTCAACTGCAATTTGAGCGCCAACAGTGGCATTGTTTTTAATAAGAGCCATGTTAGCATTTAAACTTTTTCCTTCGGTGATTTTACTTATAGCTTCCAATAAAAATGGCGTTACTTGTTTACCATTTACATCTTGCTGTTCAGCTTTCTTATAAGCCTCTTCTATTGCTAAGGTAATTTGACCTTTATTTGCTGAATATTTTTCTGGGATTGGTACACCAATTAAGATTCCGCTATTTAAATCCAAATCATATAGACATTTTATTAGATAAGCAGCTTCAGCCGGGTTTTCTAAATTATATGGCGCTTTACAACCACTATCACGTGTATAGAAATCTGGAAAAATGCCATAATTTTGATATGCTGCCACACACACGCCTTGTGTTTCAAGATACTCTAATGTTCGTGGTATATCTAAAATTGACTTTACACCACTGCAAATGACTGCCACAGGCGTACGACCGAGTTCAATTAAATCAGCTGAAATATCCATTGATATATGCCCATCACGGTGTACACCACCAACGCCTCCTGTAGCAAAAACTTTGATGCCTGTCATGTGTGCGATAATCATAGTTGCAGCAACTGTCGTACCACCGCATTTCTGTTGAGATATTACAAACGGCAAATCACGTCTGGAGCATTTAATAACTTCATTTTGTTTTTTTGCAGCTAACTTTGCTAAATCGGTATTATTTAAACCGACTTTTATACGTCCGTCAATAATGGCAATCGTTGCCGGTACTGCACCATTAGCTCGTACTAACTCTTCTACTTCAAGTGCTGTATCGAAATTTTGTGGAAATGGCATGCCATGTGTGATGATTGTAGATTCTAATGCTACAATTGGCTTACATTTATCTAGCGAATATTGTACTTGCGGATGAATGTCGATCAGCTTTTTAAATGCATTAACTGTCGTTGAGCGTTTCCGCATAATATTTAAAAATGCATTGCCAGTTTTCAGGAACATTTTATATGTACTATAAAAATGAATCACAGTTAATTAATAATTAATAACAAAATATAGAAAAAATAAAACAAACAAAAGGCACGCAAACATTTAAAATATATACAATCAAATTCCCCTCATGTTTATAGTACTGCAACGTCAAGAATTTGAATACTTTTTTTTATAAAAATCATACTATTTTTCATCGAACAATTGATAACATTATACGGAATTATCGATAGATTGACATGAAGAGGTTACAGTTATTAAAAATTCATTTCAAATTAATAAAATAAGTTTAAAAATTAATTTGAATAAGTTGTAGTCAAAATATTGTTTACTTAGTAAAGCGTCTATTAAAAAGATATTCTATTATATTTACTTCGTATTTATTAAGAAAAATTTTTTTTTAAGATTGAAGAATTAATTACTGTGTGCAAATTTATTTTCGTTCTATTGAGTTTTTAATATTCGATTGCACAAATTTATATTTAGAAATTGTATTTAAAATTAAAACTTTTAATTGTATACTCTTTTAAAAAATTTTGATAATTAGTAATGTTAAATAAATGGTATAATATATATTTAAAAAATGTTTGAATAAATTAAATAAATATCAATTAAAATTATTCTGATTTGGCACTTAATTCAGTATATTTGTGATTTACGAACACAAATAATATTTATTAACCAGCCACATTCTATGTGACTGCCCAGCCTTGATCTGGGCCAGGAGGAGGTCACTGGGTCGGGAATTTGTTCTTCCCTTCCGACATTAGGATGTCCTCAACGGCCGACATTTCAGCCTTCATCCGGAAGGCGGAATGTCCTCTGTTTCAGTTAGGATTCAGTTAAGGTTTGTTGTAGCACAAAAGATCAATCATGGTCGCAGTACTCTGCTCAAGTGGGAGCTAGTACCCCGTTCTTTCTTAACTTAAGATAACTCTATGTCGTATATTATTCTTAATTAGTACTGCAAATTATTTTCTAATAGCTTCTTAAACGTTGACTAACTATTATAATTAAATTAAGTAATTATCTATATATATGCATACAAATATGTATATTTATATATATAAGAAAATATGTGCGGGGCATACATTTCAGAGAGCAGCGTACTTGTTTTGGTAAGAATGTCAGTCCTACAGTTACTTGATATGTTCATCAATTCAGGTACTTTTATAAGTCGATAGACTTAGTATCTATTTATAGTATCTATTTTTGTCAATAGATTTTTTTTTGTCTATCTACTCTTATTGAAACATAACAAGTGTTAGATAAACACAACTGTAAATTGTAAACTAATGGTCGGAATACATATAAATTTTGATATATCTTATGAAAATTACTACATACATTAGAACAGGGCTTTCCAGACTAGATACGATCGGGGGTCATTGTCGCAAAAACTAGTACTTACATCCATGGTTTTTTTTGAGGAACAATAAAAATACGATGAAAATGTTAAATTTAGTTTTATTTATTTAAATTTATTCATTTGAATTCATTTTTTTGGGATACCATAAAAATAAAATAAACTACTTTTACCAAAATATATCAAAGGAAAATTTGCGTAACTGTGGTAGATCAGAAACATGTAGCGGGCCGCATCTGGCCCGTTGGCCGTGCTTTGAAGAGCTCTGCATTATGATCTGAAATTAATTCTTTTTTTATTTATTTTTATTAAGAAGATTGAAAATTGCGACATTGGACTAAGAACAACTTATTAATATGTACAAAGTAAGAACTAATAGAAAATTTTAAACCCATACATATATAATTCAATACACCCAATACATACAATTATAAATAATTTTATTTAAAACATATTCAATAAAGTAATATTTTCGCTAGTCATTTCACAAAAACAGATTTCTTAACAAGAAGAAAATGAAAGTAATCTTATTGAATATTATTATAATAAAAACAGCTTTTTTGAAATCACATTCTTGTGACGCACTTATGACGTACCATATCTTTTGTGCTAATCTATATGTGAGATGAAGACACTGGTACTGTGTTTGCTACACAGTTCTTAGGGAACTGTTTTACCTAAAATACAACTTTTTTTAATATATGGTATACGATATTGCAAATTGGTAGGTATTAAAATAAAATCAAAGTATATAAAAAATATTCTTGGAATAGATCAGTCTTCTTTTATCCTCTTAGTCCTCTTCTTAGAATATTCTCTAATTACACATTTAGTATTTAGTTTTAAGTTATGACCTTCTAACCTCTAACTAAAAATCACTGCTGCAGGTGCCTGTGCGACTTAAAAAAATATTTTTACCTATATATACATTAAAATAAATTATTTTTTATATATTGAAAACGTAAATAATATATGTAAGTATTTTTATTATTAAAATGTGCTTAATACACATTTCAAAGTGCATTGTAATACGAGATATAATGATTATATGATGACTTTCAGTTTCACTTAGGAACGTGAGATGCAAGTATATGTTTAACAATTTCAATATAACATATATATACATATATACGTAAATCTCTCCCTAGGTTGTTATCAGTTGAAAATTTCTATAAATTGCTTCAACCTTTAATAGCTACTTTAGTTTTAAAAAATAGTTTGGTTGTAACAGTTCAAATACTGTGTGTCCGAATATTACATATTAACATATTTGCTTAGAAAAAATCAGAAGAAATATCAACAAGTATGCATACTTATCCTTGCAAGTCAAGTTATGACCATGTAACTAAAGTTTGGAGTGGTCCACCAATGCAGTTGCCTTACGGACCAGAATACTCGATTGGTTTAGCAGCACTTGAAGCATTACAAAAATATCCAGAACAAATTGGACAGGTATGTAAATTAATAATTTCTTCTTCATCCTATTTTGATCCTGTGTTATTTTGTAAATTTTTAAAAATTTTTTCTAATTTTGTGTATTATATCCTTTAATATCCTTATAACTCAAAGAATTTTGTGATTATCTAGGAATTTTAAAGAATTATTTAAAGTGCCGGACATTTACAAGTCCGTTCATTACAAGTTCATCACAAGTGTTCGATAATCAAGGATAAAGAATCTTGCTTCTATATAAATAATTTCAAAAAATTCCATTTGAAGGATAAATTTGATCAAGATTTTTTATAAAATGTTTAATAAATTATATTTTAAAAGAAAATCAAAGATAATTCAAGTTAATAAAAAAAACCTGCATTTTGAAGGATAATCATGGATTAAGAATTTTGTGTTTATTAAAAATTTTTATAATTTTTTTTAAAGTACAATGAAGTTAATAATAAATAAGTAAAAAATTTATTCTGTCCAAATAAATTACAATTTGAAGTGCAGTTAAAATTTAACAATTAAAAAAAAAAAAAAATAAGATTAATTCTAGTATAACACAGCAAGTGAATTTTCTAATTAATTGCGACAACTGTCAAATACGGCTTTGGATCAGTTGACTAATGAATGCTGACTCTGAGCTTTAAATTTGGCAGAGCACGAATTCAATCCTTGGTACTTCCACCCTTAAAAAACTATTTACGAATAATTAAATATAATAAATGGCTCTATGACCACTGATGATGGGTATTTGGCAAAAATTGTTGCATATATCTAAATTATATATTTTTATTAAGATATATTTTATAATACACTTTATAAAGCCCTCTTTTTAATTGCTACGTAAAATTTATGTAGTCTTATGGAATTAATTATTCGAATTAATTGGCTCCGAATTCGGACTGTTTCGAAATTTTTATTTATTTTAAAAATTAAAATTTTATTTTATTAAAAAAATATTTATATCTTGAAATCGTTTCCTAGTTCCGTATTAACTTTGTGATTATGTTAACTCGAATTAATTTAATTTTAAATATTTACATATTATATATTGTTTTCGATTTCGAATTTTTTATTCATTTTTATATATTAAAGAAATATAAAAATGAAATATAAATATTGATGTCTTGACATTGTTTCCTCGTTCCATATTATCATTGGAAGTATGTTTATTTTCACCACATTTGCTTTATATATTAACATATTTAAAAATTTTTGTTATTTTTATTTTATTTACATAGATTTCTTACCATAATGGTAAATCTTATACAAACAAGGAACTTGAACTCTTAACAATTCGTGTGGCTCAACATTTTCAAAAATTACAAGTCCAGCAATGTGATGTGATTGGCATCTGTGCATCCAATAGTGATTTTGTAGGTCCTCTATTTTTTGGTGCTATGCTATGTGGTCTAACAGTTAATACATTGGATCCCAGTTTTGATAAGGGTAAGAAGAATTATTTCATGCTATATGTTATAATCATACTCACTATTTTTTATTGAATTACTTTACAGATGGTATTAAACATATATTTTCGATTACTAAACCGAAAATGATGTTTTGTGATGGTGAAATATTTCAAAAAGTAAAAGCAGCTTTCGATGAATCTGGACTAAAGGCTACTATTTACACGTTAACTGATCACATTGAAGGAGTATCAGAAATAACTGAATTTTTGCAAAATACAGGCACTGAACACACTTACAAGTAATAAATAATATAATATAAATTAATATATTAATTTATATATACATATAAAAATATATAATATTCATATATATAATATTAATATAAAAAAAGATTTTGGGTCACCATTAGAATTTTTATTATTTTATTTTTTTAGACCTGAACCTCTCTTATATGGCCTAACGCAGACAGCAGCGATCTTATGTTCATCTGGAACTACCGGTCTACCGAAAGGTGTTTGCATGTCACACGAGAGCATTTTGAATGGGTTATTTATGTAAGTGTTCTAATATCTTTTACTTCCACTATTACGTATTTTAATGAATATAATTATTTTTTGCACTTACAGTAAATTAGATCAAAATGATCGAATTTTATCCTTCAGCACACTTTACTGGGTCTCTGGATTGCTGTTTCTTATCGTTGGCACTTTACGAAACGCAACTCGTGTAATTTCCAACAAACCCTTTAATGTTGAACATTTCTTCGACATTGTACAAAAATATAAAATTAATTTTCTATTTACACCACCATCGCAACTAGCTATGGCTGTAGCTTCTGAAAATATTAAAAACTACGATCTATCCAGTTTGGAGACCTATTTATGTGGTGGTAGTGCATTACCCTACAGTTTAGTAGATAAAATAAAATTGCATATTCCAAATGCTGTGTTGCTTTCAGGTTATGGTATGAGTGAAGTATGCGGTTGCATAGCATTGGGAAAGGTATCATCGAATGGTACAACTGGACAAGTTGCCGTCAACTGCAAACTAAAGATTATCGATGATGCAGGTATGTCTTTACCTCCTGGTGAAGTTGGAGAATTATGTATAAGAACACAGTTCTCATGGAAAGGATACTATAATAATCAAGATGCGACGGATGCTATTTATACAAAAGATGGTTGGATATATAGCGGAGATATGGGTTATATGTCGGAAAATGGAAATCTCTTTATTGTGGATCGCAAGAAGGATATTTTGAAATATAATAATTTTCATTTCTTTCCAACAGAAATTGAAAGTATAATTGCGGAAATAGAAGATGTTTGTGAAGTATGTGTTTGTGGTATACCAGACATTGTATCTTCGCATTTACCCGCAGCTGCTATTGTGAAGAAACCTAATAGTCATTTGACAGAACAGGAAGTGTACGATTATGTTGCGAAAAAAATGGCACATTTTAAACATTTACGTGGTGGTGTTTATTTTATGGATGAATTGTCAAAAACAGCATCTGGTAAAAATATTCGTCGGAAAATTACAGAAATTTGTGAAGAACTGCATAATGCTGCAGTACATCAAAGTAATAATAAAGATTTTTGTGAATTTGAGAAAAGCATTAAAGCTTAATATTAATAAACTTAAATTTATCAAATAAGAATAATTACTGATATAAACTTTTATGTATTTAGATCCGATAAGTTAAAATAAATATAAGTCAAAATGCAAGAAAATAATAGTTTGATTTTTAAATTGTATTATTCTTTTCGTTTGTTTACTAGTCCGTTTTGCGGAGAAAACGAAAATAGAGGCATTGAATCTTATTAACATTATATAGAAAACTTAATAAGGAACTATATTGCAACCAGTTATTAGTGAAGGTCGTCTTCAACTGGTACTGAGACAGAGATGTCTTTCAATCTAAGACAGAGACTTCTTTCAATCAAAGCTAATATTTATCATTTAGAATATTTTTGTTATTTAGTGTATTTTTCCGAAGATATCGTTAATAAAGAAGATTCCAGGAATATAAATAATGTTTAATCTTATTTAAAATATTTCTGCAATTATATTATTCCAGATTAATGAAAACCATATAATCGTTCTATTGCTATGCATTCTTTTCTTAGGGCTTCAGTGATTATACTTAACCCAATAACATATGTTGTATATAATTATTCCTTGGGTATGGTATTTTGGACATTACTTCTTTAACAATTCGCCTGCAAGTGAGATTCTTATTCTTAACCCAACATAGTTGGATAATATTTTGAATATAATTATTCCTTGGGTATGGCATATTCGACATTACTTTGTCAACAATTTGCCTGTAAGTCAGATTCATTGTAGTATATCATCTACCGTCTTACAAGCTTCGGACCACGAAACACCATTAGAATGTATGCTATATCTTGCTATAGGTTTTATTTGATAAATTTAAAATAATTTCATTCAAGATCAATTACATTTAAAATTAGGTAGTGACTCACACTATAAAATATGTCTTACTTGTAAATTATATTTAACAACATCCTTGTCAACGGGGTCCTTGCGAGTTCGATTATAATGTAGTATCCAAAATTTATCTACTGATTTTCTCAGAGTGTGATTATGTTCTGTTATTTAGTCTAATTATTATTAAAGAACCATAAACGCTATTGAACTCGTAATATGACGCATAATTTTCGGCAGTTACGAACTGATAAAAATGTTCTTAACAAGAGAAATAACTTGCAAAAAGTAAAAAATTCAGTTCTTATTTCTATATATCTATGAAAACCAGTATTAGTTATCGCATTCATTAATCAAATGAGTTCTAGAATTTGGAAACAGGAATATTGTTAGGTGCTTTAATTGATCTAGGTTAGCATAGGAGATTTTATATAGAGATAGAACAATAGATTCCATTTCCTGCGATGTTTAATTTTTTTTAATATAAATAACAATAAATACAGGGTTTTAAAATTTTTGATACATTGATCGAACTAGATCATTATATGCTGTAGTTGCGCACATATATTCACCTTGTCTCAGAGACCAGTTTTAATAACTGACATAGAGGGAGTATCAATACCATATTTTTAACAACATTCTTAAACTTTATACTACTTCTAATATGATATTATTTGATAAAACTTTAATGCCTTTAAGTAATACATTATATATATCTTAAGTGTATTAGCTAGAATTATTAGAATATTCCATGAGACACATTTTTTAATTCATTTTATAGTTAATATTCCAATATATCATTATTAAATGTTTGGAATATAGTACAGAAAGGTGATAGTGGGATCGTATGAGTGGTTTGATGGGAAGAATGAAGAAATTTTTTATGGCACAGCATTCGTAGTGTTGTGAGTTCCTACCAAGCATATATAAGTGTTGACTCTTATTAAATAGAATATATATGAAGTCAAGAATGTAATTATAATATTAAAAATATTTTCTTAGGTAGAAGTACTTAACATTATTATGTATGTAATATCATGTTATATTTAACAAAAGTAAAAAACTACACGCAGACTTCACAAATAAAATTGGCTTATAGGGTTTGAAAATACCATATTCAAATACTGCCAAGTTTCTCGTCATGATGGTAGATATAGAATTTTGTTGGAAGAAACATATTTAAATTAAAAGAAAAGAATTTGATTTGAACATCTAAAGTGATTGAAAATTGTGCAAATAGTTGGGGTTGGACTTTTAAAATAAAAATGAAAAAGAAATATGTTGATATAAATCAAGTCTGTTGGTATATAATAAATTTGTGATATAACTAAAAATAGTTTTAAACAAATTTTAAAATTATATCATTCATATTAAAATGTATAAAATTACATTAACACTTTAAATTATTTTACAAAGAAACGTAATTTATTAAACTAAATTATTTATGAAACATAAACAAACTATAAAAGGGTAATCAGACTAATCAGGTTAATTAATGGTTATGAAAGATGTCTCACAAATTAGGTACTGACAGATAATGATCATGGACCAAATAATATGAAAATATAAGATTGAATTCTTATCAATTCACGTTGCATAGCACAACAAAAACTGTAATCCAAACAATTTTATTCATATTTAAAAAAAACATCAAACAATCTAAAATGATTGCCGTCTACGCATCCAATATATAGTTGGTTATACCTTTATTTGTTAATGTTATCATCTTGTTATATATTTAAGTAATAATTTGCTATATTTAGATTAAAATGGCTCCAAGCTTTCTGAGTTAGCGCAACAGTTTTAGATCTGTCTAACTATTTCGATTGGAATAACTTAGAGTGTTTCTTTGCTAAATCACGACTTTAGATCAGTCGTATATGAATAAAAAATAAAAATCTGTAAAATGGACCATTCATCTGTTTATAAATATTTAATTTAATTTTAAATACAATATTATAAATTTTCAAATTTGAACTGAAAAGTGCGGATTAATTAATAAATAAGTAAGTAAATATTAATTAATAATATTCCTTAATATTAATATATAAACAACTTTCTTGAATCGTATGATAATGATATAAGTTAACAGTGGACCAATTAGATCTTAATTAGATATAGTAGATTTTACCGTTTCTTATATTTTATAAGATTTTTTCAGTTATATATTAAATAATATATTAAATAATCGTTATAAATACTAAATAAAATATTTATATCATTATCATATATAATCGAATTTAGATTACTGGATTTAAAGATTTACTTGTCAGATGTAGCTGTGATATCAGTGTTAGACCTTATTTTATTTTAAATTTGGTTAATAATGCTTCTATTTTTTTGATTACTTTATGATTAAACTTTATGAACTTTATCTATTATATATCTTAATAGAATTTTTTATCTTAATACAATATATTATCTTAAATCAAAATTTATGAAAGAGATAACTTCTTTTCGCAAAGTAATATGAGGTGATTATATTTTCCCTTAGTAAGAATGAAATTTATTTCATTCATATTATGTTTTTTAATTTTGTTTATCAGATTCATAACTATTTAACGTTTGAATATCAACATTATGTTTTATCAGCGATAACTGAGTGTTTTTAAAATTGTTATAAATAAACAAAATTAACCTTTAAAAGCATTGTAGATAAAAAACTTGCCTTCTTTTTTATTAAAATAGCTTTAATACGCTTTAATAATCACATTTGTATTATTAATAGTTTTTGGCAATATTTTTGTACTTTTAAGTTCTTTATATCTTATCTTCAAAAAGTTTGAAAACTATATAAAACCATTTTTGCCATTAAAAAAGTAGTTAGTTGCACTTCATGGAATAGTGCTGAACATATTTTTTACTGAAAATATTTAATCAAAATGGAACAATATTTAAAGACAACGTTTGATCCAGAAACAAAAATATGGAGTGGAATTAATATGAGTCCAAAATTTGGTCCCGATTGTTCCATTGGAAAAGTTGTTCTCGATGCATTATTAAAAGAACCAGACCACATATGTCAGGCATGTGTCTATATTAAAATTTAATTACACAACCAAGTATAAACTTTGAAGTCTAAATATGTGTTTTTATACAAAATATAGATTTGTTATCATAATGGAAAAGAATATACTAATCGGGAAATAGTCAATTTGTCTATATGCATCGCTTTACATTTCAAAGACTTGGGTTTACAGCAACAGGATATTATTGGCATTTGCGCTTCAAATAGTGATTATGTGGCACCAATATTTATTGGTGCAATGTTTTGTGGATTAATAGTTAGTACATTGGATCCAAGTTTTGATAAAGGTAACAACAAAACAAAAATTTGTAAATGAAGCGAGTATATACATTTACTTTGATGTATTTTCTCTAGATGGCATTAAACATATTTATGGTATAACAAAACCTAAGATATTGTTTTGTGATGGCGGAATTTATGAAACACTCAAGGAAGCTTTTCAAGAAATTAATCTCGAGTCCGACATTTATACCATCAAAGACCACATTGTTGGTGTACCAAATGTAACAAATTTATTTAAAGAAGTTACGGATAAAACATCATTTGAGTAATGTTTTATCTTTTCATTATTTTAGTCATCGAAATAAAAAATAAATTTTTTATATTTTTACAGACCTGTCACACTAAGAGATGGTTGTCATCAGACTGCAGTGATTGTATGTTCTTCAGGTACAACTGGTTTACCAAAAGGTGTATCAATGTCGCATATAAATACTTTAAACGCCTCTTCTTCTATGTATGTTTATAAACTACATATTTAAAAAAAAAATAATTTAAAAATTTCTATATATATTCTAGACAAACTCCAGGTGAAAATATAAACTTCTCTTATAGTACACTTTACTGGGCTAGCGGGCTATTTACACAGATCAATTGTTTAGTTGGGAATATTACACGTGTCATTATAGATAAACCCTATAATGCGAAAGAATTCTTTGATATAATACAAAAATATAAAGTAACATATATTAATACTCCTCCTTCACAATTAGCCATGTCATTAGCATCGCCTAAACTAAAGGATTATGATTTGTCTAGTCTAAAGACATATTTCTGTGGTGGTAGTGCAGTTCCTTATAAATTAGTAAAGAACTTCATGCCTTATGTACCCAATGCAAAATTTTTCGTTGGCTACGGCATGACTGAATGTGGGAGTCCGGTTGCATGTGGTATCCCTACACCTAATGGTTGTATTGGTCAATTAACACCTCGCTCAAAAGTAAAAATAATCGATGATGATGGTAAACAACTAGGACCAGTTGAAATTGGTGAAATATGTATGTGGTCACAATTTCCATGGAGTGGATATTTTAATAATATGGAAGCCACTAACTCGATGTATATAAACGGTTGGTTACATAGTGGAGATTTAGGTTATATGGATGAAAATGGATATTTATTTGTCGTTGATCGTAAAAAAGATATCTTAAAATATAATAATTTTCACTTTTATCCAACCGAAATTGAACAAATAATTATGGAAATACCTGATGTTGTTGAAGTTTGTGTTTGTGGTATACCAGATATAGTATCTACTCATTTACCTACTGCAGCTGTAGTTCGAAAACCTGGAAGTGATCTAACGGAGACAGAAGTATACGATTATGTTGCTGAGAAAATGGCTCACTTTAAGCATTTACGAGGTGGTGTTTACTTTATGAATAGTTTACCAAAAACAGCATCTGGTAAATATTTACGAAGGGATGTATTAAAAATATGTGAAGAATTGTATAAGAACAAACAACTTAACAGATAAAGTTTAAAGTTTAAAATGAATATTTATTTTCATTTAAACACTCGAATTTGTGAATAAATTTTGTAATAATTTGTAACAAAAAATCATAAATGGAGAAAATAAATAATTTATTACAATCCATGTTATTGCCATCCAAGCTTCGGAAAAATTTAATTGATTCTTTATTATAACTTTAAAGAGAATATAAATAGTAAAAAAATAAATAGTATGAAAAATAGAGTACGATCGACAGTGTTTTGTTTAGAATATTAGTAAGAATAGTTTTTTGGGAAACCTCGGATATATTTTTTGGGTATATCAGATAGAAGTGCAAAAGTTCATAAATAAATGGTTGATTTTTTTTACATTTTTACGTATGCCATTACGTATTTACTGTTAATTTAAATTAATTTTTTTTTGCATGTAATTAATAACTATATCTAAATGTTTCAAAAACATAAAAAATCATAATTTTTAGTGAAAACTCAATTTCATAAAATTACAAATAACTTAAAAATTAGTGGGTGGATCTCTCCCTTTTTTTGTTAGGAGTTCAATTTTTATAAATGTAATAAATAATAAAAAATTTTTTTGAAAAATTTAGAATGGGGGTGGAGATAAGCGCAAACTTTTCGAACCTTAGTGATATAGTTGTTTACCTATTATAGTTTTTGAAATATTCAAAAAAATGGAAATATTGACAATGCTTGGATCCAAATTTGGAAGCGAAAATTCGGTAAATACATTTTAAAGAAATGGCATCTCAAAAACTATATATATGGAAAATTGTATTTTAATATCTCTATCTCTACAGGTTCACAAAATCTTACTACACGGTACGTAGTTCCTAAAATGTATTTTTAAAAAAATATAAGACTTTCACTATTCTTCAGGTCAAGATTGAAAAAAGTTATTAAATACTTTATTGAAGAGTGGCATTATTAAAAACAATTTATCGACAGAGAAGCTATATAATTATGATATAAGGATGCTTTCAAGTTGTTATCGTTATAAACAATAAATAAAATATTTATATCATTACCATATATATCATATAACATATAATCAAATTAGATTACTGGATTTAAAGATTTACTTGTCAGGTGTAGCTGTGATATCAGTGTTAGACCTTATTTCATTATAAATTTGGTTAATAATGCTTCTATTTTTTTGATTAAACACTTTTTGATTAAACTTTTTTATCTTAATAGAATATATTATCTTAAATCAAAATTTATGAAAGAGATAACTTCTTTTCGCAAAGTAATATTAGGTGATTATATTTTCTCTTAGTAAGAATGAAATTTATTTCATTCATATTATGTTTTTTAATTTCGTTTATCAGATTCATAACTATTTAACGTTTTTGATATTCATTATGTTTTATCAGCGATAACTGAGTATTTTTAAAATTTTTATAAACAAACAAAATTAACCTTTAAAAGCATTGTAAATAAAAACTTGCCTTCTTTTTTTATTAAAATAGCTTTAATACGTAATGACATTTGTATTACATATTAATAGTTTTTGCCAATATTTATCTTCTATATCTTATCTTTAAAAAGTTTGAAAACTATATAAAACCATTTTTGCCATTAAAAAAGTAGTTAGTTGCACTTCATGGAATAGTGCTGAACATATTTTTTACTAAAAATATTTAATCAAAATGGAACAATATTTAAAGACAACGTTTGATCCAGAAACAAAAATATGGAGTGGAATTAATATGAGTCCAAAATTTGGTCCCGATTGTTCCATTGGAAAAGTTGTTCTCGATGCATTATTAAAAGAACCAGATCACATATGTCAGGTATGTGTCTAAATTAAAATTTAATCACATCTTCTTCTTTGTTTTATTAACTCCCAGTGAAGCATAGGGCCTCAACAAATCCTCTGAGCCGTATTCTATTTGGAGCTGCCGTGCAGATGTCGTTCCATGAGTAGCACTGATGTTTGGCATCAATTGTTCTTCGCCATGTTCTTGAATGAGCGCCTGGCCGGCAACTGCCTTGTAGGTTCCACTTTACGGCTTGCTTAGCTATGCAAGAATTCGACTTGCGTAACGAATGTTCGATCCACTGCCATTTTCGTTTTTGATTTCACTCTCGACGCTTTGTATGTTCGCTCTTTTCTACAATTCCGCATGAGAGATGCGTTCTGGCTACCATATTCTGAAGATGTGTCTTAGACATTAATTTATGAAAATTTAGGTTCGCGAATTGATGTATATAGTAAACTTCCATGTTTCGCACATACAGAAGTACGGATAAGACATTTGATTTAAATATTCGAAGTTTTGTTTTGACGCTTAGTTGATTTGACGTCCAAATGTTTTAAAATGCATACTTTGCCTTATTTATTCGAGCCACTACGTCTTGTTCTGCTCCGTTTACGCTAGTAATCACGCTGCCAAAATAATCACGCTATCAAAGGATCTGTTACAGCACAGTATCCACTGAACATGGTAACCGTTCAAAACGTGTTTATTTCCAAGCCTGCTATCGTTACGATTTAGGCTACATTATGTTGGAGATCTCTGCTTCTGTGACCACATATTCGAGATCTCCTAGATGGAGTAAAGGTGTCCACTATATACTATGGCGTCCATCAAGTGAATTTCTTAAAATTTTATCTAGCCAATATGGCAGCCAATATAAAACATCTGTTCAGACTATCAAAGGCTTTTTTAAAGTCTATAAATGATGCATTAACAGATAATCTGGATTCGTTACATTGTTCGAACACGATGCAGACAGTATTGATTAGGTTGACACAAGATCGATTTCGCCTAAAACCATATTCATTTTCACGGAGGAGTTCTCTTACTATCGAGATTCAAGATAGTAAAATCGATGTGAGCATTTTGCTGGGCATTGGGAGCAACGTGATATTTCGGTAGTTGTTACAATCAGATCCAACACCCTTCTTCGGAATCTTAACGAGCACACCTTTATTCTAAGAAAGTGTTACCACTTCCTTTTCACAGATTTTCTGCAGAATAGTGAGCCATATAGATGCTAATAATTCTCGATTGACTTTCATAGTTCAAGATTTACGTTGTTACTGCCTGAGGCCTTGTTGGTTGTATGTTAAGTAGTTTTATGGCGGCGATAAATTCAGATCTCGTTGGTGGGTCTGAATTGGCACTTTGAAAGTAACGCAAGTTGTTTGATGGAGAAGTAAGTTCTGCATCTTCTTGTAATCCCAACGGGTTGTTGAGCACCTGTTTGAAGTATTCAGCCCATTTCTTGAGCCGCAAATCTGAGTTGGAGAGAAGTTTACCGTGCTTATCTTTAATAGGTTTGTTTTTATAGTGACCTTTGCCGGAAAGAAATCTTGTTACCTTGTAGAGATCTTTCATGTTACCCAGGTTAGCTGCAGACTCAGCAACTTGTACTTGATTTTCTGTCCATTTTCTTTTATTTAAATCACATAACCAAGTATAAATTTTGAAGTCTCAATATGTTATTTATACAATATATAGATTTGTTATCATAATGGAAAACAATATACGAATCGGGAAATAGTCAATTTGTCTATATGCATCGCTTTACATTTCAAAGACTTGGGTTTACAGCAACAGGATATTATTGGCATTTGTGCTTCAAATAGTGATTATGTGGCACCAGTATTTATTGGTGCAATGTTTTGTGGATTAATAGTTAGTACATTGGATCCAAGTTTTGATAAAGGTAAAAACAAAACAAAAATTTGTAAATGAAACGAGTATATACATTTACTTTGATATATTTTCTCTAGATGGCATTAAACATATTTATGGTATAACAAAACCTAAGATATTGTTTTGTGATGGCGGAATTTATGAAACACTCAAAGAAGCTTTTCAAGAAATTAATCTCGAGTCCGACATTTATACCATCAAAGACCACATTGTTGGTGTACCAAATGTAACAAATTTATTTAAAGAAGTTACGGATAAAACATCATTTGAGTAATGATTTTTCTTTTCATTATTTTAGTCATCGAAATAAAAAATAAATTTTTTATATTTTTACAGACCTGTCACACTAAGAGATGGTTGTCATCAGACTGCAGTGATTGTATGTTCTTCAGGTACAACTGGTTTACCAAAAGGTGTATCAATGTCGCATATAAATAGTTTAAACGCCTCTTCTTCTATGTATGTTTATAAACTACATATTTAAAAAAAATAATTTAAAAATTTCTATACATATTCTAGACGAACTCCAGGTGAAAATATAAACTTCTCTTATAGTACACTTTACTGGACTAGCGGGTTATTTACACAGATCAATTGTTTAGTTTGGAATATTACACGTGTCATTATAGATAAACCCTATAATGCGGAAGAATTCTTTGATATAATACAAAAATATAAAGTAACATATATTATTACTCCTCCTTCACAATTAGCCATGTCATTAGCATCGCCTAAACTAGAGGATTATGATTTGTCTAGTCTTAAGACATATTTCTGTGGTGGTAGTGCAGTTCCTTATAAATTAGTAAAGAAGTTCATGCCTTATGTACCCAATGCAAAATTTTTCGTTGGCTACGGCATGACTGAATGTGGGAGTCCGGTTGCATATGGTATTCCTAATAGTTGTAATGGTTGTATTGGTCAATTAACACCTCGCACAAAAGTAAAAATAATCGATGATGATGGTAAACAACTAGGACCAGGTGAAATTGGTGAAATATGTATGTGGCCACAATTTCCATGGAGTGGATATTTTAATAATATGGAAGCCACTAATTCGATGTATATAAACGGTTGGTTACATAGTGGAGATTTGGGTTACATGGATGAGAATGGAATTTTATATATTGTTGATCGTAAAAAAGATATCTTAAAATACAATAATTTTCACTTTTATCCAACCGAAATTGAACAAATAATTATGGAAATACCTGATGTTGTTGAAGTTTGTGTTTGTGGTGTACCAGATATAGTATCTTCTCATTTACCTACTGCAGCTGTAGTTCGAAAACTTGGAAGTGATCTAACGGAGACAGAAGTATACGATTATGTTGCTGAGAAAATGGCTCACTTTAAGCATTTACGAGGTGGTGTTTACTTTACGAATAGTTTACCCAAAACAGCATCTGGTAAATATTTACGAAGGGATGTATTAAAAATATGTGAAGAATTGTATAAGAACAAACAACTTAACAGATAAAGTTTAAAGTTTAATATGAATATTCATTTTCAATTTGGAAGTCGAAAGATGTGAACAAATTCCTTGATAAATACAAACTACATATTATTACTCTTAATCGAATTTAATAGATACATTATACAGATATATATGAAATAATATTTTTTATTAGGGTTTTAATAAATTATTTTACGTATTGCTTCCTTAATTCTTGTTGAAGCATAGGGCTATCAATTTTTTTTATATTTAATATACGCATGTCTTTTTTTATACTATATCTTTTTATGGAGCTTGTAATAGTTAACTTTTTCGTCTATTGGGCTAGAGTTTCGATGAAGGTTAGAAAAAAGGTACAAATTAAAATAAAATATCTAGCGTTAGAAACGTTTAATAAATTTTCGAACTTGTTTTACTTATCGACCGGAATTGCTTTTAAAACGATTTTCTTGTATATATAATTTCAGTTCGAGAAATAACCAAAACTCGCACGAAACCAATTTAGGTGAATCGATCGAAGGTGATCGATAAGAATAATATCATTTCTGGTCACAGATTAAGTGGTTGATCTAAAGATCCATTTTCGTGCAATAAAAACAAACTATTTGTTCCGCGATATTCTGGCTGTGTCTGTTCAATTCTGACCTACAAACGTAGTAGAACTCATAGACAATATTTAACATTCACCATTGGACTTTTTGAATTAATTTCAACTTTCACTGTGAACCATTTTGGCTGAATTGAATAAAATGGTCAACATTGCTTTGATTTCGCTCTTTTGAAATTGTGATTTTCTCTCATTTGGACCTTCTGACACCTACTCCACACTTTAACATTTTATATTCGGATCATACTGAGAACTCTGTGTTTCATCACCAGTTACAATTGCAATTTTATGAACTTCTCCAAAATATGATAGGTCGTGTTCTTCGGTATTCTAGTTGTCTCTTCAAAAAAAAGTCTACACGACAAAAGAGGAATTGGTCCATGTCACAAAAAAATTGTGCGTGGGAGTTACAGTCAATCCCATGCATATTGTTTAGAATTTCGTTTTTTTTGGTGACACTTTTACTCAAGTTGAGACAGAATTTAATTTTTATTCTCTGTTTCATATTGTTTTAACAAAGAAATCTCCGGCGAATTCGCTCAATACACACAGTTAATGAACAATCAGAGATAGACTATTCACTACTGCCTGAACAGATTAATTGGATTTCTTTCAATTTTGGAATTTATCAAACACTTAAGTAGAGGAAGATAAACTGGAGATAAAGTTTAAGTAAAGGCTGATTTAGGCATTTTAGAAGATAACTGTTTTACTCGAAAAATGTAAGCTGATAATGAATTACATTAACATAAGTGTAATATTTTTTTTATTCACATTATGTTTTCAAATTTATATACATTTCGTTTATCAGATTTATAGATATTTTTCGCTTTTCATTTTAATTATGTTTTATCAGAATTATCTATTAATTACTGTACATAATACTGATACCATAAATCTTACCATAGAAGCAAAGTGAATAAACAAACCCATCCACATATTCTTATTGATAATAGTTTTTGACAATGACTTTTCATTTTTAAGAATTCTTTAAATCTTATCTTCAAAAAGTTGAAATTGTTTATAAGAATCATTTTTGTCACTGAGAACATAATCAGTTGTACTTGTGCCTTGGAGCTGTGCTTAACATATTTTTTACTGAAAATATTTAATCAGAATGGAAGAATATTTAAAGACAACGTTTGATCCAGAAACAAAAATATGGAGTGGAATTAATATAAGTCCAAAATTTGGTCCTGATTGTTCAGTTGGAAAAGTTGTTCTCGATGTATTACTAAAAGAACCAGACCATATATGTCAGGTATGTGTCTAAATTAAAATTTAATTATTTGAAATCTAAATATGTGTTTTTACACAATATATAGATTTGTTATCATAATGGAAAAGAATACACGAATCGGGAAATAGTCAATTTGTCTGTATGCATCGCTTTACAATTCAAACAGTTAGGTTTAGAACAAGAGGATATAATTGGTCTAGTTGCTTCCAACAGTGATTATGTGGTACCAATATTTATTGGTGCAATGTTGTGTGGATTAATAGTTAGTACATTGGACCCAAGTTTTGATAAAGGTAATAAAAAAAATAAATTAAAATAAGATACAAGTGTATTTGAATATATACATAAGCTAACATATATGTATACTTTATTCAACTCTAGATGGTATTAAACATATTTATGGCATAACAAAACCTAAGCTAATGTTCTGTGATGGCGGAATTTATGAAACAGTCAAAGAAGCTATTCAAGAAATTAATCTCGAGTCCGACATTTATACCGTCAAAGACCATATTGTTGGTGTACCAAATGTAACGAATTTTTTTCAAGAAATTAATGATGCAGTCTCATTTGAGTAATGTTTTTTGTTTTCACTATTTTAATTATTGAAATTGAAAAATAAATTTTTATGTTTTTACAGACCTGTCACACTTAGAAATGGTGGTTATCAGACTGCTGTAATTTTATGTTCTTCAGGTACAACTGGTCTTCCGAAAGGAGTATGTGTATCACATATAAATATTTTCAATAGCTGTGCTCTTATGTATGTTATGTTTATAAATTATATATTTAAAAAAAAAATAATATAAAAATTTTTATACATATTTTAGACAACAACCTGGTGATAATAAAATATTTTGTTATAGTACACTTTATTGGTCTAGCGGGCTATTGACAATGACAAGCGCTTTAGTTGAAAACGTCACTCGTATTATTGTAGATAAACCCTATAATGCAGAAGATTTCTTTCAGATTATACAAAAATATAAAGTAATATCTATTACTAGTCCTCCTTCACAATTAGCCATGTCATTATCATCACCTAAATTAAAGGATTATGATTTGTCTAGTCTAAAGTCATATCTTTTACTTGGTAGTGCTGTTCCTGATAGATTAGTTAAGGACTTTATGCCTTATGTTCCCAATGCAACATTTTGGGTTGGCTATGGTATGACTGAATATGGAAGTGGGATTGCATTTGGTATCGCTAAACCTAATGGTTGTGTTGGTCAATTAACACCTCGTACAAAAGTAAAAATAATCGATGATGATGGTAAACAACTGGGACCAGTTGAAATCGGTGAAATATGTATTTGGTCACAATTTTCATGGAGTGGATATTTCAATAATATGGAAGCCACTAACTCGATGTGTATAAACGGTTGGTTACATAGTGGAGATTTAGGTTACATGGATGAGAATGGATTTTTATATGTTGTTGATCGTAAAAAAGATATCTTAAAATATAATAATTTTCACTTTTATCCAACCGAAATTGAGCAAATAATTATGGAAATACCTGATGTTGTTGAAGTTTGTGTTTGTGGTGTACCAGATATAGTATCTACTCATTTACCTACTGCAGCTGTAGTTCGAAAACCTGGAAGTGATCTAACGGAGACAGAAGTATACGATTATGTTGCTGAGAAAATGGCTCACTTTAAGCATTTACGAGGTGGTGTTTACTTTATGAATAGTTTACCCAAAACAGCATCTGGTAAATATTTACGAAGGGATGTATTAAAAATATGTGAAGAATTGTATAAGAGTAAACTATGTACTTAATGGATAAAGTAGTGAATTAGAAAGTCAAAGTTCTAAAAAATATTTCAAATCCAAATTTAAATTGGTAAAAAGGCAAATTAAATAAAATTTTTATTTTGTATTGTTAAATTTAATATAAAATATATATTAATTGAACAAAAACCAAAAATTATTTTCATATCTTAATAGTTTTTTTTTATAATATCTAATTACTATTTAAAGGACACCGTTCTATCTTTTTATATCTGAAGAACGTTGTTTTATTAGACTATATGGATACTGACACATATTAGTCAATGATTTTTGTATCTATAATTTGCAAGAATAACAATATATTAAGTTTTATAGTATGTTAAGACTTAAGCGTAGCTTATAGTATGTCAACCGACAATTTGATTAAGAAAATTGTAAGAATTTTAATTTCCAATTACCAAACTTTTTAAAACGAATAGTAAAATAAAAGAAAAAAGAAAACTATTATTTTATTATGAAATTTTCCTCTCAATAGTTCTGCAGTATTTTTTTCAGAGTTAATTTTCTTTGTATATAAAATAAAAATATGTATAGTGAAGATGAAATATATTTAGCGGAAAATTCGTTATCAATTTATTTATTAATAAATTGTTATTAAATTATTTATTTATTAATTTCAAATAACACTAGATAAAACTAGTGTGTGTTTACAAATTTATTTCTATTTATAAACTTAAAATTACGTGCAAACAACACACACTTCACAATATCACCATTTACACCTTTGTTTTTGCACGAACGCATGAATTTCAAACTAATTATTTTGTTTAATCAAATATTCGCATGAGAAAGACAAGATGTCGTGCGAATAGTTCTCAGCAACTATAACTACTCACATATGATAACATACATTTGATTTGCTCGTACGACTAGGCAAGACAAAATTCGTATGTAATGTAACCGCAGCATAGCGAAACTGTTGGACAAGTTAACAAAATTTCACAACTCAATATTATATTTCACATTATGATTCTCAACTTACGAATTTTATAAAATCATCATTCACACTGTGTTGAAAACTCTACACTAACTCATAAACAATTTGTACACTCTACACTTGTCTAGGGGCATTCACTACTATTATCCAATTACTCTTAAGGGTATTTATGTTCAATATTTGAAGTCTGTTTGTTATTGAGAGAATGAAAACAAATTATACATATTAAATGTAATTAAATATTAATATCTGGCGATACAAAATCTAAAGCTACTGACTATATTACTATTTCATAAAGTATTTTTTGAAAATTCCAACAGATTGTTATAGTTTACACAAAACTTATTATTGGAAAAAAAGTTCTTTATTTTTTAGAGCTTTATTTAATATAATATAGCTGTTTCCGACAAAAGGAAACATCGTTTTACTAATTAACATCGTTTTCCCGCTTTAGCGTAGCGTGCTAATACCGCTTTCGTGTTAAAATAATTTTTTAAAATTTACATAAATTTAAAAGGAAATTTTATATACTTATAGAAACTTGGCAACATTGTAATTCAATTAGTTTTACAATTATTAGTGCACGCATTGAACATACTCCAAAAAGACGTTTAAACGCGCTGGCGGCTTTTTTGCTATTGAAAAATTATTAAAAATTTGCTTAATTAAAATGGAAAAAAGTGAATTTGAATTATTGGAGTTTAATTTTACTGCCGAACAAATTACATTAGAACGTAAGTAAATCAAAGTTTAAGAAATATATAAATGTTTCAAAGCGTATCTTATTTTAACTAGGTGAACATTTTATAAGCAATTTTCTTGGTAAAAAGTTGGATTCAATGATACAAAAACTTGCAACTTCGGATGAAATATTAGAATTATTAAAAGAGAAAAAACAGGAAGTACAAAAAAGTATTATGGCTGCATTTGAAGCAGACATCCAAGCAGCTGCACAATTGGACCAAAAAAATTTTTCGATTCCCGATCATGTCTTGATATGCGTCGAAGACGAACATATAAAAAAGTATTCAAAAGATGCTGTACACCAAACGGATAAAAAGATTGAAGAACTAAAAAACACTTATTTAGAGGTACACTTACTTAATATTATATATGTACATAATTTTGTTTATGTGAAATATACTTTGTTTAGAATGCTATGATGATTGAATCATTTAAAACTGAATATAGCCAATATGAGGCCATTGAAGCCTTTGTAAATGATGAGTTGAATATTCAAAAAGAAGTACAAGACAGTTTTGCAACAGTTAATTTGGAATTGGGTGAAATTGAACAGTTATCAAAGCAAATTGATAAATTTATCCAACCTTAAATCTAATAATTCTAACTACACAAATATATCACTTAAATATGCGGTGAACAAAATGTGATCAACATATCATTGTTTTTAATTAAAAATGAATTCATTTCTGTCAACAAAAATATAACAAATTAAATAAAAAACGTTTAATGGAAAGCAGTGTGTTCAAAAATTAAATTGTTAATTAAAGGATATCAAAAGATAACGGTGAGTCGCATACAATAGTTTATACAATAATGCAAATATTCATAAGTCTTATAACTTTATATTTTAGTTAAATGATCAACTTCAACACAAGTATATTATTTTAAATATATTTCATTAATTTGAGAATAATGTGGCAGAGTATAGTGTTCAACAGTAGATACTTAATTATGCGACTTGACAAAGATATTATCAGTTCAATAAAATAATATATTAATATGTGTCATTTACATAACAATATGTTAGTATTGTAATAATTTAAAGTACTAAGTACTTAAAAAATTATTTTAAACTAATCTCGACTAAATATTACCTAATACTTTGTCATATAAACAATTTCTTAACGATATGATATGATGGTATATATATTGGAAAATATTATCAATTAAGCAAGACCTCAAAAAAAAGACTCTCTAAATAAATCGAAAAATATTTTCGATAATATGCTTAAGATTTTAATATCTCAAATTTTTAATAAACTTTAGAAAGAGAAACTTTTAGAAAGAGCCTTATACTTATATATCTACAGGCATTATTAAAGAAGGCAAAAATATATATTTGTTACAGAGATAAGTATGTACATAAATCTAAATGTTAGAATAGATAAGTATTATGTACTCAATATCTTCAATAGTTATTAACCGACTAATAAGTAGTATAAGGAGTTTATCACTAAATTATTTATGAAAAAATTATATATATAAAGAATTTTATGTTACTTCTTTTTGAAATGTTAACTGATGAAATATACTTCCTCAAGAAGTAGCAAGAAGCCCTCCGTCAATGATTATGGTTAAGTGCAGGCATGGATTTCAACGTATATTTTTTTCTTCTCCAATTAACAAATTTTTAACTGCGTATCTACTTCACTCCATTGAGTTCCCAGGGGAATATTGGAAATTTAACTGCATGTATTTTAATTAATCAAAATAGACTTTTACATTAACATTAATTTTTGTTCCAAATATATAGTTATAGTTCGTTCTTTTTATAATTACAACTCATTATAGCTCTGAAGTCTACACATAATTTGCTTCTAATTTATACTATATATGTTTAATATAAAATCATATTTGAGTAATTCTCTTATATATTATGTGATCTTTCTTTTCTTTTATTTCGTTTGATATAAAGTCAATTAGAAGTGACTTATTTCTACTTTTATTTCTTTATTCTACTTTAATAAATTTTTAAATACATTTTTCTAGAGTGATGATACGACACCATCACTCTATTTGTCGTTTTGATTGAAAGTCAGATTTTAATTCAATTATTAATAGACACAAAGCAAATTAAATAGTAAGGAAACCCTTTACAGAACACATTTTATTTTATTGTAATTTAATGCTTTAAGATTGTTATTTTATTTCTAATACCGGTTGTTATTTCAATTGTTTTGGGAACGTTCTTGATCTGAAAGTTTTTTTAAATTAATTTATCAATAGACACCACACATGTTATTCCAGTATATATTTAAAGCTGTTTTAGCTATTAATTTTATATTAAAAAAATAGAGTTAAAATCATTTTTACAGACGTTTTTTGCTATTTAGTTGTTGTTGTTGTTGTTGTAGCCCGCCGGGACCTGCTTGTGTAGTCCCTTTGCTATTTAGTCATATACGATGATTTAAGTCTCATGTTTAGTAAAGTTGCTCTGTTAAATTTTTCCCTCTTATTCCTCTTATTATTTGTATTATTTTGCATATAAAAGTTCTATTTGTACAATAGTATGTAAAATTTCTTATAATTTTATATACGATAGAAACATATAAAATGAATGTCTATTTTTATTAGTTATATTTTATTCACTGCGTCTTAAATTCACATCGGGCGCTGGCGTTCCCAGATTTCCAAGGATTTTTCAAGTGTAGTCGAAGGCCATAGTTATTAAGTAACCTATTTAACTATCTTTAGAACCTAGTATTCTGAGAAAAATATCATTTTATACAATACAACTTTAGTTGCAGAATATACACCATAGCATCTCACGTCAATATATCTCTCAATTTTTGTATTTTAGACCACTTTATCATTATCAATTTATCATTAGTAAATTTAACATTATCGCTGTATTTTTATTTTTCTCCTGAAAAATTATGAAAGTATGTATATGTTTCTGCAGCTCGCGATCATATCTAGTCTAGATGGCCATGATTTAGATCATCAACTATTCGTTGCTGTCTGTTTCTTTACAAGAAGCATATTGTTAATATATATAGGAATGTGTCATATAGAGCTTAAAATTAGGGATTGGTGTTAAATAAATTATAAGATAGACTCTGACATCAACACTTTTAACGCTAAAATAGCTAAATAATTCGCTTTATGTTTGAGTTTGACGAGTGAATTTGTGGTTGATACCAATAGTGGTCTGTCCCGCAGCTGATGAGGTTCACTTTGTTATTGGAAATCAATCTATTTGTAACATATAATTATAGATATTTGAAAAATGGTTTTCTTTTTTTCAAATGCAATTTTTACGAATCTACTGATCATAATATAAATCTAGAAGACCAAAAAGTTGTAAAAGAACAATGGCATTAAGATTACTTATAAAATGACATCGTTTTATATTCTCATAACAGAGACTTTATGCTAGATATAGGATGATAGAATTATATACCTGCAATGATCGGTTCAGGTTTGCATTGCTACATAACTCTGTAGCTTTACTTTAAGTTATCTAATGGGAACCAGTTAGTCAATTCTTTATAAATCTGTGTGAAGATATTTAAGGTTCTACAAATCCAATATTTTTTCCTTCCTTTGTTTATTAAAATATTTCCATCTTTTCCTACTGTTTATTAGTCACTTGATTTCATTTCAAATAGTATTGGCGACAAGACACATCCTTGTCCTACACCAGTCTGCGATTCAAAGTCTTCCGATAGTAGGCTATTGTGTTGAATTCGATATAAGTAATTATCATAATGTGCTTAGCTAAATTTAAATCTGAATTTGCTTTTTTATTTTATTGAATGCAATAATGGAATTATAAAATCTTAAAAATTTTTTTCCTTAATATTTTTATTCCAATGAATGATATTTAATATATGAAATAATTTGCTGATATTTGCAGAAATATTTTGATCTGGCCACCATCGAGCATCGACCATTAAGCGATTTTGCTGAATTGATCTAAAACATTTATTTGTTTATTTAAAAAACCATATTTCGCAGTGTGTTTATAAATAAAACATAAACACATTTTTACATATATATACTCCTATATGTATAGATCTATTGCATGCGAAAGTTTGCCGTTGCAAGCCGATTACTATTTTAAAAAGAATTTCGCTACACTTGTGTGCTCTTCAGCCCCCAAGATCGAATCATTCGCACTGAGGACGTTGAATAGAACAGAATAGTTCGTTCGGTGTGTCTATATTCGCGACACTTGGTTTCGTCGCTGAGATATTTTTAATTTTAAGTATCTGTGAGGCGGTTTACTTTTGTTTTTTATTGCAATAAGGAATTTTGCGATATTAATATCTTCGTCGTATGCACAGTGCAAATAGTGGCCATTTTGTCACGGAGTTGTACGAAAAAATTTAAGTGAGTTTAACAGGTAATTTATGTAATTTCAAATTATGCTTCTTAATTATATTTCTTAATATATATTTTTTTGATTATTATAGGTCACAAAATGAATGCAGAAAAATTAAAACGTTTACAGGAGCAAGTGCGCATAGGTGGTAAGGGTACTGCTCGTCGTAAGAAGAAGGTTACGCATCAGCCTAACGTAAGCGATGATAAGAAAATGCAAACATCATTGAAAAAAATTGGTATGACTAATATACCTGGTATAGAAGAGGTGAACATTATAAAGGATGATTTGACGGTCATCAATTTTAAAAATCCAAAAGTTCAAGCATCAATTTCGGCAAATACATTCGCAATGACTGGTCATAATGAACCGAAGAAAGTGATGGACTTGTTACCGGATATATTACCTCAGTTGGGCCAAGAAACTGTTATGCAGTTACGCATGTATGCAAATGCCATGGTAGATTCTCACAAACAATTAGGTGCTACCGATAATGGTTCGCTTGATGATGATGTACCAATGTTAGTAGAGGATTTTGATGAAGTTGCTAGAGGTGAATCTGAAAAGATTTCGACACGAGCTCAACTTATTCAAAAAACTGAAAAAAATGACAAAAAAGAAGAAAAAATCCAGGTTGCTTCAGAAATAAAATCAATAGTTGATGACAACAATGTTCTGGTGACCGAACAAGTAAATATGGCTAATGTACAACAAACGTTATTAGAAGAAAGTCAGAATCAGAATAAAAATGTTGGTACTTCGAAACCAAAAGAAACGAAGAAAAATAAAAAGTCAATTAAGCAAAATAAATCTGAAACTAATGTTAAACCTGAGCTTGCAATGCCTTCCGAATTGAAAAAAGAAAAATCAAAAGAAGAAATTAATAAAACTGCAGATTTGGTAAAGGAAGTAATTACTGAAAAAGTAGATATAACTTCCGAATTAAAAAATCAAAAACCAATTGAAATTGTCACAACTGAAGATAATACAAATGTAATGACTACTAAAAATGAAGATAAAACTTCTGAGATGAAGGAAGAGATTGTTGCAAACGCCGATGAAACTTCGACAAATAATAATCAAACCCCAATTGAAGCTGTTACAATTAAACCTCCCTTAAAAGAAGTCATCGCCAAATCAGAAGACAATATTTTAGATATTAAAAAGCAAGAATCAATAGAAGCTATTGCAGTTAGTGATTCCAAAAAAGAGGAGTTTACTGATAAAGAAGACAATACTTCAAAAATTAAAAGTCAAGAGCCAATAATTGTAGAGAAAAAAGAAAAAATTGAAAAAAATCAAAAATCAAAAAAATCGAATGCCACTAAGGATGCCCCAAAAGAGTCAACTACTAAGAAAGTAGATAAAGCTTCAAAAAGTAAAAATCGAAAACCAACTGAATCTGGCACAGTTAAAGAAACTAAAACCGAAGTGATTACTGAACAGGTTCCCGAAATTGAAAATGCAAATGAAAATGCAACCACTACGATTGAGAATGCCACAAAAGTAGTGATTACAGAAAAAGATGCTAATATTTCTGATTTACAAAAGTTGAAACCAAATGAAATAGCTCCAGTTGATAATACCATTAATAAAGTGATTACCGAGAAAGGAGATGAAACTGCTATGATTCAAAATTTAGAACCAAATAACATTGCTAAAGCAGAAGAAACGACAAAAAAAGTTGTACTAAAGACAGAAATTTCGAAAGATAATAAGCAACCAACAGAAAAGATAAAAGAAGCTGACATGATTAAGGATGGTAAGCAAGTGGAGATAGCAAAAGACGAAAAAGTAAAAGACTCTACAGCTACAGTAGAAGAGCCGAAAACGATCATAGATCTTCAGGAAGCGCAACAAAAAGACAAAATCATTGAATTAAGTTCAATTCCAGAAGTGATTAATGTTCAAACAAACAATGACACTTCTGTGAAGAATGAAAAGTTATCTTCAATTGCTCCAGTAGAAGCATCTTTAGGTGCTGCAGATAATAAAAGCGAAGAAACTAAATTAGAGTTGGTGCAAACTAATAATGATAAACTAAAAGAAACTGTAAAGCCAATTGAACCAGAGCAGAAACAGTTAGATGTTGAAAAACCTGTTGATATAAAAGCAGAAGTTAAAAGTGAAGCTACCATTGAAGTGAAGCCACCACAAGAAAAAACTGTAGAAGGGCCACCTGAGACCATAGCTGTTGTTCAGGAAGAAATTATAGCAGAAGGGTTAGTTAATAAATTAGAAATTCAAGCGGAAAACTCTTCCAGTAATGTTGAAGCGCAAGTTGAAAAAAAGGTTGAAACAAAATTAGAAGTGCAACCTGAAAAATCTAATGATAAATCGAATACAACAGAAACAATTGTTGAGGTTATTCCAGAAAAATCTATTACTAAAGCTGAAATTCAACAAAAGCTACCTGCTGAAACATATGCCGCTGCTTTAAAATCAGCAGAGTTTCAAGATATGAAAACTGCTGTACAACCTACTGAAGAACCACAAAGTGCAGGTAATTTAATATTAACTCAAGAATCTACAATTAAAAGTTCTGCAGAAATGCCTAACATTGATAAGATTGATACACCTCCCACAGTTGAGCCTGCAGTAATGTGTAAAGTGGAAACAGCAGAAGATCCAAGTAAGTCTAAGGCAGTCGAAGATAAATTGATAGATGCCGCAATTAATGTAACTTCTGCTGTAGCATCTGAAAATAAAAATAAAAGCACAAGCGCAGAAAAAGAAATAATCACTTCTAAAGCAGCTGAAGATATTGTAGTTGATGCTGCAAGCGTTCAAATGGTTACCAAAGTTGCTGAAGATAAAGTAGCTGATAATACAAAATCTAAAACCATAACTGACACTAGTGCAAAAAAACCTCAAAAAAATGCAGAGGCTAAATCAGGTGTCAATAAAAATTCACCTACAAATGCGAGTAATAAACCTAAAGTTGCGGTGAAGAAGACGGAAACAAATAAGCCCGTTTCCACTGACGTTAAGAAAAACAACCAAAAGATACAAAAACCACAACCACAACCGCAAACACAAAATAAAAATGTTAATACAACTGCCAAACCTCAAGCAACAAAACCGAATGTAATTGCAAATAAATCTCAAGAAAAACCAACTGAAGTGACAAACCCACCACCAACTAAAACAACTACAACCTCAGATGTTGCAACTATAGCGCCAGCAAAACAAGATAGTAAGCCTACCTCATCGGAGACTGAATCAAGCTCGAAACCCAAGCCTAAAGCAAACCCAATGTCGAAAGCAGTATCACCTAAAGCCACTTCACCAGATACAACTGATTCAAAAAACAAAACTGTTAACGCAAGACGGTCACCGGATATTACAAGAAGTCAAAGTAATGCCGGTAAACCAAAGCAAACAGTTCCCAAACCCGTTGCCAGCACACCAAATATAGGCACTACTTCAACTTCGAATAAAACTGCAAGTGCTAAGCCTGCGAACGCACCAAAAACCACAAAGCCGAAGCAACCAAAATCAAGTGGACCCAACAACGCTGCCCCTAAGAAGTAGACTGTCAGCGGCTTTGATAACTACAATAATACAAACATAACGCAACTTGAATAAATTATTTGCAGACTTAATTTTGTTTATTGCATTTTCTTAACACATATAAAATTAATTGTTTATTACCACTCAAGAATAATATAATTTGAGTTTATTTTTAATCTATCTCCGCTACTAACATTAACCAGTGCCGAAATTATGCGTTTGATTTGAAAAAAATTAATGATTTTGTTAAATTAATCAACCATAAAAACTAATTTCACGGATTTCAAAATGAAAATTCACTGAATTTTCGGTAGTAAAATAAATGTAGAACGACATTTACCTAATAATTATATTTGATAATTTTTTTAAATAAAATTCATGGTTGAAAAAAACTACGTTTAAGTTGCAATTTTTTATGATTTTTAAATGAAGTCCAGATAACATTCGATAATAACAATGAGAAAACAGTTTCGGTCTTAATTAGTTAAGTTTGAATATTTGAAACTGAGTTTTAATGGAAATTATACTCGTAAATGGAGGCCAATACTTAATTGATGTATATTTCAATTATTTATATAACAAAGGACATAAAGGAAGATAAGTAGCGGTGGAGAGCGCAACAAAACCAGTCAGTAAGTTTAAATCTCTACAATCTCTACGCTTACCATATAATTTATAATAAAATTTTTTTTTTTATTTTATTTCTTTTATTATTTTATTTTTTATTTAATTTTTTTTTTATTTATTTTTTTTATGTTTTATGTATATATGTTTTTTATTTTATTTATTATTTTTATTTTATTTATTAATTTTTTTTTATTATATCTTTTTTTTTATTTTATTTATTTAATTTTTTTATTTTATTTATTATTTTTATTTTATTTATTAATTTTTTTTTTATTATAAATTTTTTTTTATTTTATTTATTTAATTTTTTTATTTTTATTTATTTTTTATTTTATATTTTTTTTTATTTTATATTTTTTATTTCATTTTTCTGTTTTATATTTTATTTTTATGTGATTGATAAACTTAAAAGGACGCTAATTATATCATATATATTTAATATATATTATATTTTTAATATATAATTATTATATTATATTTAGTATTTATGATATTTAATTAATTATATACAATTTTTTATTATTTAACAAATGTAATAATTATAATTTAATCGTTAAAATTATTGGTTATATGACAAAAAAATCTAGGCATTGTGGAATGCTATCTAAAACAGTTGTATTGGAAAAACCGAAAAACGTTTTTATTAAATTAAATCAAGATTTTAAATTGTTAGTTAAAATTAATTTTTATAGTTAATCAAACTTAAAATGAACTATGATTCAATTTTCTAAATACATAGTTACATAATGGACAAAATACAAAATAATTAGATTTCGATCTAGAACTGCGTCTCAGCCGCTGGTTTGTGGCTTTGAAATACCAGCAGTCCTAAACATATAATAATTGTTCCAATGAGTATTTTAAAATGAACTTATTTTTATAAGTTATATGTCCAAAATATATAACATTTGTATTAAAATCTAGTACGATATTATTTTTTAGATAAATATTGGTGTATTTCCTTTATAAAAAGCTTGAATACTTTTAAGATCCACAGTAAGTTTTAAGATTAGAAACACTAATTTAGTATATATGAAGTAGTTTATTAGTAGTAAACTAATTTTTACTATACTAATTTTACATAATCTTTTTTGACACTGTTTGTCAGAGATTGTGGTGAAGGGCCCGCAGGACATGATGATGTATACGATATATGTATATTCCTAATTAAAAAGTCATATTCAGCTTACATATATACACTATATATATGTATAATTAAAATTTCTACAAGTATAACATAATGAATAAATTTAGTAATATGAGGGGGAAATTTTTTTAACCAATATAGGACAGACCAATCGAAAAATTGATTGGCTATAAAAGCTAAAAAAAAACATACTTTAAGGAAGAGCTATGATGAAATATGTTACGCCTTACTAAAGTGGAATCTCTAAGGAACCGGGAGGAGGGGCCGACCAAAAACGATCATATATACCGAAACTGTTAAAACCTTCAATGAACTACGGCATTTAGCCAGAGACGACTGGAGATTCTATGTGAGTCGTCTATGTTCCTCATGGAATACGACTTATATATATGAATTTATATATATACATGAATATATATTTTATTAATTATAAATTATCCTCATATTAGTCTCTTTTAGAATAGATTGGAATTGGTTTCTAATTTAAAATACAAGACATTATTATATATAATAAATCTTAAAATTGCAATTACGTATATTATTTCAGAATCAAACTACAATATTGTTACATCTAAGAATCGTACACATCTTTGTCATCTACAAACACTTATTCTTAGGTAGCTGTCATAAACCCTATAGCTTCTGTGGTAGTTCCATATCATCTCATACCATATGACTCTTGTGGGGGTTTGTTTAATCAGAGCCAATTTCAATAGCCCTTTTCATCGAATGGCTCCGTTTTCTTAAACATTGAATGCGTTTAGAAATTTTTGTCAGAAAATCGATGTGTGAATTTCATTTAGAATATTTTTCGCTTGATTTTTTCCTTAATAATAATATCTATTTTCTCTTATTCTATCTATCTTATGATTTATATATGTTATAGCAATTCTAAAAACCATATGTTAATATTAATATATATTTTTTTTATTTCTTATGTTGTAACTGGTAACTTTTCTTTTAATTTTAACATTTCCTTATAACAAGTATTAGAACATCTTGAGGGTCTCCGCAGCCTCTACTTTTCTGTTCCTTAATTAAAATATTTTTCTTACACCTATGTTACAAATTAATAAATAAACAAATAAATTTTATAGTATATGCATTATCTATTATTTATTTAATTTTTACGAAAATGTAAGTAACAAACGATGTAAGATAGCTAGCTGCACATTTGTTGTTACTATGGGTAATCGCAATCAATTCATATATATTTGTATATATATTTTATATTTTATATATTTGTAATATGTACTTTAATAACATATTTAAATTAAAATTTTTTACTATAATAATACTATAATACAGAATTGATTTTACGTTGATATTGATGAATGAATGCTAATACTGATGTAAATAGAAATGATTAAATTTGACGAACAGAATGAGATAATTATAGAAGATGAGTAATTATGAATAAGTTTATAGAAAATATAAAATATATATCTATAAAGATATATTAAGAAATTTTCTATAATTACTATTATTATATCGGACAATAGTATTCTCTCCGTCTTGATTCAGACTAACTTTAATTAAAATACCATCCATCCTTAATCCATTTTTGTTCTTATATAATTTCCTCTCCTTTCATACTTCCTTTACCTAACCATTGCACCCATCTATATGTATTTTTAATTCTTTTCATGTTATCATATAAATATCCAGCGGTCACCACAACAGTTTACTGTTATCTTTGCTGTCTATTGCACTATTCCTGTGTAAAATCTAAAAACATAATTTGTTTCCAGACTCCATACTTAATTCGGAACTTCTACATAATCAGAAGTCTATTATCTACAATATTTTTATATTATGTCTACACTTTGTGATACATATATTATACTGTTTTCGTAATAAATTTTCTTAATTTAATTCTTTAGTTTACCTAATTGATTTTGAAGTCCCAATTTTAGTTTTGGAATTCTTCTTGAATACTATACAAAAGCTACAAGTTGCTCAAAGTCAGGCTCTCCGAAGACTCTTCAAAATGCCTTGGTATATCCGCACAAACGACATGCTAAGATACCTTAGAATAGACCCGATCAAAAAATACATAAGAGACAGAGCCCTGAAGTTACATGCGAAAACTGACAGGCTATCCTACTTAGCACTATCTAATCTTAGAGTAATCACTCACCGCACGGGGAGGTACGCAGATCTTAGATTAATCACTGAATAATCATGAAGCTTATAAGGAATACATAAATTAGTCAATGAGATTGGTGGGACCCTTTAGTACCCCCAGCTATCAATGAGTAAAAGTATCCAGTTGCGCTGACTCGAAAAAAGGATCAACATTACTGTAGGCCATGTGATTACATCATAATTTTTATAGCACCTATTGCGTTTGGTTTCCCTCTTCAGAGAAACTATTGCTAAGCGGCACTTTGTCATTATATACCAGTGGCACAGGATTGTAGACTTATACTTCTAGAATCTTTGATGAAGTAGTGGTTATTTTTATAATTATTAACTATCGATAAAAATTTAATAACATTTTAAACTTTGGGTATTTACCACACATAATTAAATCTGATTTAAAACTTTTTTGTTTTGTCACAAAATGATCCACTTGGAAAATAAGAGAACCTTAATCAGTTGGTATGGGCTGTCATTGGCATCTATGTTTCTGTATCTGTAAAACTTTTCTGTTGCGTCGCAAACGATCAACTTCATACGAAATAAGAGAATCTTATTCAGTTGTTATGGACTGTCATTGGCATATTTATATCTATATATGTAAAATTTTTCTGTTGTGTCACAAAATGGTTCACTTAATGGGAAATAAGAAAATCTTACTCAGTTGGTATGGGCTGTTATTGGCATCTATATAGCTGTATCTATAAAACTTTTCTGTTGCGTTGACAAAGGTTCCACTTCATGGGAAATAAGATAACCTCATTCGGTTTGTATGGACTGTCATTGGCATCTATGTATCTCTATTTGTAAAACTTTTCTGTTTCTGTTGCGTCACAAAGGGTCCACATGGGAAATAAGAGAACCTTACTCAGTTGGTATGACCTGTCATCGACATATAGCATCTCTATATCTATAGTAATGATATTTTAGCACTATTTCTGACTTTTTTAAATTTATAAAACTACCTACATTTTGTATAGACAATATAAATGTGTATGTATCTATAAACTAATAACTGTTCAATAATTATAAAAAAAGCACAGAACTATTATTTGTAACAAATTGTACTATTTTATTTATACAAAGTTCACCATTAAATATAATAATTTATGCGTTTTCCAAACCGATTTGAGCATATTTGCGTAGACGCTTATAATTATTCCAACGAAATGACGTAATTATTATGTATATTGTTTATATTTTTATTTTTTGTTCACTGGTTCTTTTTCTTCTTGAGCTGGTTCAATAGCTTTATCATTTGTATTTTCAGTGTCGGGGTTTAGTTGAAAAATAGAGAAATTTAACAGTGAAGCAAAACTTAACCACGCAACGTATGGAATGAATATATAGCCGGCAACTTTATTCACGGAATAAAATAATGCGCCACAAGCCGTTGCAGTCGCCGTCAGAGCAACAATATCGATAAGGCCCTATACAATAAAACCATAAAAATTAAACTTAATCACTGTTTTTATCTACTTTTATCTTTATAATCTATGAATCACTTACGCCCTTTATGTTACGTTGTCCGAAAAAGATTGGTGTCCATGCCCAGTTCAATGCCAATTGCGTACCATAAGCAAGTAGTGGTAATTTCGCATCGCCAGTGAAACCGCCACCGTCTCGCCAAACTAGGTAAGACGCATATCCCATACCGGAATAGAGCGAAGTCCAAACTGGTGCAAATACCCAATTTGGTGGTCGATACGCTGGAAACTTAAGATTTTTATACCAGTTTTGTAGGTTGTTTCTTGTTATTTGGCCATTGACAAATCCACCTAAATTAGGTAGTATCATTGCACCAGCTATTTTCCAATATTCATTCATTTTACTATATGAAGAAAAAAAATATTTAATCACTTAATCCGCACTGTGCGACTGCTTCCAAAGTACTGACGGCCGGCTTATGTCAGTTTTTGTTTTCGGTTTTCGCTATTTTTGCTATCAGGTAGTCAAGTGTCAAAAGCGCTCAAAGAGAATTTCATCAACCATAAATTAATTGCGAGTATCTGGACGAATTTAACTCAATGGAAGTGAATTTTTAATGCATTTTGGAATAAAATTGCAAATGTGTTTAAAAATAATACTACTACATTTTTAGCGCAATTAAAAGTCATTTATTTACAGTATTAAACAATATCTTTGATTGTTTTAGATAACACTCTCTCGAAAATGTCTAGCAAAACATTTGAATAGTACATCGTACTCACAACAACAGTGGCGGATTTAAGGGGATGAAAACTACTTCATTTCGAATTACTGAAATTCAGAAGTCAGAATATATTGTTGTTTGAAATCAAGGCAAAACGCTGATATAATTAAAAATGAACCCACAAATAATAAATATTACTATGATTATATTCAAAGTTTCATCCATATAGTCCGCTATATTATCTTCTTTATTTCATGAGCTTCTTTCTAGTCTAGCATGGGGACTTCAGAACTTCCATAAGTTGTGTTCTATCCGGAGTTAAAATAAATATACATTCCATATAAAGTTTACTGATGTGAGTTTCGTCGTTAAATGTTTTTTTTTTCAATTTTGGATGTGACATCAAATCGACAGGTATCTGTAGATTTTATTTGAAGACATATCTGGCAACGTAATAGTTTAGTTGTTGGAACATGTAACCGATAACTGGCAATTTCTTTCGATTCTTTATTTCTAAAAATTTCGTCTATCTCCATAATACATTGTTAGTAATGCATATTAATCGCAAGATTATAAAAATCTGTCTAACTTACTATCTAATGAGGAATAGAATACGGAATTAGACTGATTTAATGTATTTCTTAGTCGAAGTTATGTTGCGACTTATATATATATGTTTGAATCTCGGGATGTTCTTAAGTTAACCTTAACCAGATTTTGGCTTATTTACTCAAGATGAAATATCTTGAATAACCCTTATTTTGGAACTTATTTGATTCTTCTTCTTCTCCTTTTTTTTACCAAATCGATTTTAAATATAAGCGATCATATAATACAATAAATATTTTGCTTAAATAATTTTTTTTTTTGACTTTATATCCAAATATTTCGAACTTTGAATATGATTTCTATATATCATAGATTGAAAGGAAACAGAAAATGATTGAAAACAACAGAATATTAAGTGCGTTTGGCTATCGCACTCTCTGATGCCATCGCGAATGTAGATGGAATGTGACATTGTCTATAGATTTATTTAAATTTAGTTATTAGAGTGTTCCATGTTATCTTTTCAGTTATATTGGTTAAGTTGCTTGAAAGACTTGTTCTAATATATTTCAGATTAGGAAATCTAAAAATGTGATTGTGATGAAGTGTCGAAACCCCTCACTTATAGTTGTCACCTAACAATTCTATAAAAGTGGTGTCATTAGTTCAATAATATATTAAAACTAATGATCCAAAAAAAATCTAATCTTATAACTAATTGCAGAGGATTTCAGATTTATTTCGAACTCATTTATCACCGACGACCAAGTATCTTGGTATTTTGGTAACTTGACACACCAAAATTCGTGTCAAGTTTCATTGCTCGCCAAAAGATTGGACGAAGAAGTCTTTTTCAAGATCTGACTACTAACCAGATAACAACAACAACAATTATTGTAATACTCATAGTTATTATTTTATTTAACATTATTGAAGTCACATTTTATACTAATGTCTTAATTTATAAAACTAAAAACTCAAAGTTTGGGAACAAGTCGGTAAGATCCAACATTTAATAGATACTAATAGATATTTTTAGCAAAAGAGAATATAGTTCATTCTAAAATCAAACAATTGTTCTTTCGATTATCCAAAGACTAAAATTAAACATAAATTCGCTGGACGGTATTATAAAGATGTCAGAGTTTATATATCTGTATGAACTCCGTCAGTTATCATTCCATGTAGAACAAGAAAAAGAGACCTTTCATTAAAATACTATGAAAAAAATTAAGTGGTTATACTATTTGCTGTGGATTTTTATGGTTTCCATGGTAATATAAATTGTTTGGCTTTTTCGTCCTTTTTGTATAAATACAAACACAAATTAAAAAATATTTTTATTTAATTTATGCAGTTTTTGAAATGACACTTTATTTCGATACTAAAGTAGAATTCTTGGATTCAGATGCTGTTAGCACTATAGCATGTTGGCATCAGTGTGAACCTCTATTCGCTGTAGCCTCTTACAGTCAAGAACGTGGAGGTTCCGTAACTATATTTTCCGATTCTGTAAGTAAATATTTATTATTTAAATTATTTTAAATAACTTTAAAATTTTATATATTTTTAATAGGGTGAACCACAACGTGATGTCACTTATCCAGTACATCCAACATCACAAGCATCTGCATTAGCATGGCATCCAGAGAAATTGCTATTAGCATCGGGTTGGGAAAATGGTGATATACATGTTTGGTTTGCGGGACATCGTGAATTCGCTAGTGTGTATGGTCCACATAAAGCGCCTATTATATTGCTGGAGTTTAGTGAACAGGGTGGCAGAATGGTAACTGGAGATGCTATGGGTCTACTAACTGGTTGGCGTTGTGATGGACAATATCAATTCTTGACTATGTTCTCACATGATTTGCGTGATATCTTATTGCATGTTACTTTTCGGAGGACGATCGAGAGTGAAGTGCGTGAGGAAATGATAAATTTAGCTAAGGCCGCAGTAGCGGGCGATGAGAATGCTCTGGACACTCTCACTAATTGGCGACCACGTACAGCTGCTCGGAATTTAACACATGCTGTTGTTAAAGACAATCATTGTTTCTATGTTGGCACACAAAAAGGAGTAATGTATTATATTAATCAAGCTGGCACATGTACTGAAGTGATACATAGTAAATATTTTTTATTATTAGAGTAGAGAAGATTTTACTTAATCATCTATTTTATAGAAACGAGTTCTGTACCGCGGATTATGCAAATTTTATGGCATCCTAAAAAGTGAGTTGAAAATTATTGATCTTAAATGGTGACTTCTGTTCCATTATATGGTTTTATGTGCCTACGTATATTTTTTCTGTAATTCTAATACTAAATTCTTCTTATGTATATTAACATAGTTCACATATTTTTTATTTGAATAGAGATGCGGTTATATGTTTGATGGATGATATGACTGTCACCTTGTACTTAGTTGAGTCTACTGGTATACTTACAGAGTTAGATCGAGTTAAAATGAGTAGCCGTGTAGCTGGAAAGTATGGTGCCATAAGTTGGGCTGGTAATAGCTTAGCAATTATTACAGGTAAACTGTTGTACAAATATAATATATATTGACTTTTAAATATTATATACTTATCTAAATTTTTTGACGTTTTTGTGGTAGGAGATTTTACAGTTCGTATATGGGATATAGAAAAGAGTGATAACTATCTGCTTAAAATGGATTTACCCACTTCATCATCTTCGACGGATTTAAACAGCAGCACAAAATCTGATTTATTTAGTCCTGATATGGAGAGTTCTTCTTCACATTTGGGTGCGATTTTTTCTAATAATAGAAAGCACCCAAAAACACCGCAAACAAGTAATGAAGCATTTACTTGTATAGCTTATAGTTCGGGTAGTCAAACAATATGCGCTGGGACTAATCATGGTAATGTCTACACTTGGCGTCGTAGTGTTAATTATTTTACAAATAACCCAGAAGACAGCTGGCAATTGACCAATATATCCACAGTAAGAGGCGCTGTAAAAGAATGTTTTTGGGGTTTTAATGAACTAGCCAAACCATGTATGCTTATCAATTGTGTGTCTAATGTATTTGTACTTAAGGTATATATTTATTCTACCAAATTTTTTTTTCATTTTACTTTATAAAATTTGTTTTCTCAATAATATAGGAGCAACCTCTTTTGTCGTATCATACACGAGACCTTTGGGCTATACAACGTAATGCTAAAACCATTTTTTTGGAGCATTCAAGTGGGAAGAATTGCACAGTGCAGTCGGAGTTTGTTATCACTGCTCTGGCATTAAGTCAAATTTATTTAATTATTAGTAATGGACGTACCATATCTACATATAGTATTGAGAAAATTGAAAAACCCGATGAATACGCTGATGACATTGATAGCGTCACTACTGAAACAGCAAGTAGTGCGAAGAATACTCCTTTGACGGTGAAACTGATGCAAACTTTTAATGCGGAATGTATAATAATTTTCATACAGAATCAAAATATATTTTGTCTTACATCCAGTGATGTTGTTATATATTCTATTGGAGGAGTCGTCTTGAATAAACTACAAGGAAATGATAATGAAGGTTGGTAGTAAAAAGAATTAAAAAAATCTAACAAAGAAAACACATACAAAAATAACAGGTAAAATTATTGGTATGGACCTCACCGGCAGCTATTTAAGTACTTTCACAATGAATGGTTTCATTAAATGTTACGATGTTTCACGACATGACCCGAAACTTTTATTTCCCGGTAAATCAGGTTATGATTTCTTAGATGATTTTGGAGAATTTATTATAGTTAAATGTAATAGTATTGGAACGCATTTAGCGATAATAATAGCAAATAGAAGTTTTGCACCGAAACCAATTTTATACTGTTGGGATTTTGAGAGAAATAATTTGATGTCCTATGCTTTAGCAAATGGTATAGACGAAAATAAATCCAGGTATCGTATTGGATCCCATGCATCTTATTATAATTTGTTATTTTTAATATAAAATATTTTACAGTTTACCTTTAAGTGTTTTTTGGGACACTGATGAAGCGCGCCTATTGGCTATAGAAATAAAGACCGTTGAACAGAAAAAATACCGAGATACCGCGACAAACCGAAATATATATTCACCGAATGAAAAAAGTGGTTATCGTAGCCATTGTATTGAATCGCAAGTTCTTGTAATGTTCTACACCGAGCAAGGAAAACTTAACATTTTGGAAGCGCGTGCTTTAGCATCGGGAGAACAACTTATTAACCTTTGTGTACCGCATGTGGTATTTATAAGAATTATACATTTATTGCTGAGTCATTAAATTTTCTTGATTATGTAGATTTCGTTGGATATAAATCTAGTTAAGAGTAAGCCATTGCAGGATTTTATTGATTTAAAAAATTGCGATGCGAATACCAGGAAACTTGTGTTGAACTTTAGTTTACATGTAGCAGAAGGTAATATGGATTTAGCATACCGGTGTATACGTTCAATACAGTCTAAAACGATATGGACCAATTTGGCTAAGATGTGTGTAAAAACAAGCCGTTTGGATGTATCATTGGTATGCTTGGGACATTTAGAAATGGCACGCTCAGTACGTGCAGTGCGACAAGCAATGGAAGATAATGATTTAGAACAAGAAGCTAAACTTGCCGTATTAGCTATAGAGCTTGGCATGTACGACAAGGCGCAGGAGTTGTACAAAAGTTGTGGACGAATGGATTTGCTTAACAAGCTATTACGATACAGTGGACAAATAAATGAGGTTACATCTCAAAATATTTTTATTTTATTTTATATTATAAGCATTACATTTTATTTGTAAGGCCTTAAAATTAGCTGAAACAGTGGATCGTATACATTTAAAGAACACCTATTATTATAAAGCGCAAATTTTGAAGGAAAGCGGTGACATCAAAGGCGCTATAGAATATTTTGAAAAAACACAAAATCCAGTACAAAATATTACACAAATGTTGTTAGAAGATCCATTGGCGTTGAAAGTAAAAACGTTTATTTAATTTATATATATAATTTAATTAATTTTTATAACAATTAATTTTAGCGTTATATGCAGAATACCACTGATCCTAAGATGCTTAAATGGTGGGGTCAATATGTAGAGAGTTCTGGAGATATGGATGCTGCTTTAGCTATTTATCAAAAAGCTGAGGATTGGTTTTCGCAGGTATATCTTACAATAATAAAAATAAATATATTGTAAAACATTTTCAAAATTTATATAGGTGAAAATTCTCTGCTATTTGGGTAAAATTTCTAAAGCCGATACGATTGCTCGTCAGTCTGGGGATCGTGCAGCCTGTTATCATTTGGCGCGCCATTATGAAAATGTTGGAAAATTTCAGGAAGCCATTATGTTCTACACTAGAGCACAAACTTTTAGCAATGCTATACGCATATGTAAAGAAAACGATTTTCAAGATGAACTCTGGACTGTGGCCAGTTCATCGCGTAATCGTGATAAAGCAATTGCTGCAGCTTATTTCGAGGAATGTGGTTCTTTCAAACGTGCTGTAGAACTATATCATCGCGCTGGTATGTTACACAAAGCACTTGAAATGGCTTTTGAATCAGAGCAACCAGAAATTTTAGAGATAATTGCTTCTGAATTGACTATTGATTCCGATTCGGATCTAATTAAACGTTGCGCTGAGTTTTTCATTAATATAGAACAATATCAGAAAGCTGTGCATTTACTAGCAAAAACAAAACTATTAAAGCAAGCAATAAATATTTGCCATGACAAGGGTGTACCTATCACAGAAGATCTTGCAGAGATGTTAACACCAAATAAAAATGAATTTGATAGTGAAACGCGAATATATATTTTGACCCAATTAGGAGAATTACTCCAACAACAAGGTGATTATCACGCAGCCACTAAAAAGTTCACTCAAGCTGGTGATAAGGTCCGAGGTATGAAATGTTTGCTAAAGTCCGGAAATACAGAAAAAATTATATTTTTTGCAAATATGTCACGTCAACGAGAAGTCTACATTATGGCAGCGAATTATTTGCAAGCACTTAACTGGCAGGAGGATGCAAACGTGCTGAAGCATATTGTAACATTCTATTCCAAAGGACAAGCCTTCGACTCTTTAGCTAATTTTTATGCTATTTGTGCACAAATTGAAATCGAGGAATATCATGATTATGATAAGGCGCTAAAAGCAATGCATGAGGCTGCGAAATGCTTGGATAAACTTGGGCATTCACAGCAGGCCTTGAATAATTTGCAGCGTGCTATCACAGATGTTAAAACTATACTTGATATACAAAACTCTTTGCATAATGGTGATAATCAAGCTGTAATATCTGGTTGCAGAAATATGTTAAGTAAGATTTTTCAAAATATTTATCAAATATTTTATTATTTTATTTGTGACCAAAAATATTAGCAGGCTAATTGGTCATTTAACTAGAAACTCTTAAACTTGTTTCCCTGAAGATAGTCAAAATATTAAAAAATATTTAAAAATATTTATTTTAAATATAAATAATCAATTATAGTTTTTATATTTCTATTTAAATGACCAATTAGCTCGCTAATAAATTATTATTTAAAAAATTTATTTTAAATATTATATTATTTATTAAAATTTGTTTATAATATTATTCATCATATATGTTAAATATTATATAATAAAATATTATAAATTTTAGTAAAACCGGAAATGCCGCCAATAAAACAAGCTGATATACTTGCTATGTTAATAAAATCTCTAAGTTATACAAAGCAATACAATGAAGCTGGTCGCGCTTTAAAAGAACTAGCAACTCGTGAAACTTCTTGGAGTTCTATTGGTTTGTTGGATAAGGCTCTGGTGCAAAAAATTGCAGCAGAATGCAATTTAGATTTTGATCTAATATGGAATTCGGGTCGATCGAAAACAGTGACGACAACTAGTGAAAGTGGCGATGAAGGGGAAGATGAAATACAAGAGGAATTACATTAAATTATATTTTAAAAACTAAATAAGATCATGTTACGAGTCAATTACGGTTTTAAAACTTTTATGAAAACTTAATCAACTCCGAATTGTAATATAATAACCGTAATTGTTTCTTTCAGAGTTGTGAAAAAATAGCATGAAGTCTGGTTGAAACAAATTGGCATCACTTTGATTTTGCATATGTATGCTTCTTGTTTTGTTGTATTTATATGAAATATAAAGTTTGTGAACTCTAAAAATTATTTAATTTGAATAAAAGAAAGCAAAATGAATAATAGAATGGTAATGGTTAGTATTTTAATCTTCTATATTTAAATTAAACTATTTATTTATGTACTTGAATTTATTAATAAATAAAATGCTCATATGATTTTAACGGATGATTGGAATTTCGTAACGTATTGCCAGTAAATATTCACAATAGACTCATTTTTGAATTTGTCTCCACTAAAATTAAAGACATACAAATTTTTGTGAGTAAAACCTAACTCTGAAGATTTTAAGAGCATTGTTGTTGCTTCACATGTTTTCTTTCGTAAGTTGTGAGTATTATTTTGCTACTCTGTAAGAAAAAATTATGACTAATATTTAAATCAAAAATTTTAATAATTTTTTATATATTTTTATTCCAAAATAACTGACTCAATTCACCCTGTTAGATCATGAAATAAATTATTGTTGTATTTGCTATAGCAACAAACGCAACATATTCCATGCAAATGTCAAAGTAAGCACGTTTTGCGAACATAAAAAGTTGCCTTTACGTTCCAGCCAAATATCCAGTGATTTCTCTTTAAAGAGAGGAATAAAACTAGACTACATTAAAATTGCAAGTAAGTGTTTTTTAATTTAAAATACAAAATATAGTTAACTATTATTATGCCATTAAAACTATTTTATATTTTATAATTTATTTGTCAATTTTCCTATCTACTGTCAAAGTAACCAAAAAAAAAAACTTCCTATGTAAATTTTGCATAGCGCAAAATTCTCTTAATAACATAAAAAATAACATTTAAGCCAAACGTGTTGGTACTTTATAGAGTGACCATAGCATTTCATTTCTACATATGTTCGCTACAATTTAATCATTGTTTGCAAATAATATGGAAAGGCTTGTTTAGTCAACAAAATTGTATTTCAATAATTATGATGATATTTCATTTTATATTTCGTGAGATGTAAACAGTTTAAAAATGTATATAATTTGCTTAGTCATTTGTTTTTATCACATGTACGTAATTTTTGGCAGAATTTATATATTTAAAATATTCTCCATCGTCATTAATGCGAAGAAAATTTGCGTGTGTGTATTTCTACTCTGTTGCTGAGTGGAGAGTGCACTAAAGAGCGCTGTTGCTGATATACGTAATCAATCTCTAACGTAATTATCTACTCTCTCCAATTTTGTGTGTATAAACTGAGGTTTGTTGATTTTCGGCGACTTCCTATTTGCACTATAAATTAAATAAAGTATCTACAATATATATACATTTTATTTCTGTATTTACAAAATAAATTTTTCTAAATATATTAAATATCTTTTATGTGCAGTTAAATTTTTATAAATGATTGTGATCCTTTATGTTAATATCCGGAAGCGATAAAAATTCAAATATTATATTTGCAAAAGTTACTTTATTTATTTAGGATTCTATTTATCTTAGAAAAGTAAATATAGATAATATTTAGCATTATGTAAAAATACATTTTTATGATTATGAAATCAATTGATCTTATGAGAGATAAACAGTTTTTCACTATATCATGTCAGATTTACTGAGAAAATACAATAATATAAACATTATATCTATTGTTTTTTCCAAAAGAACAACTTAAATATGTTAGCTAATATATACAAACTATCTTATTTAAGAAACTAATAGTAACGATTAATATTTTATTAATAAAAATTTCTATTAGAATTTTTTTACTTTGTGTTTTACTCTCTTAATTCAAATGAATGTATTTATAACCCAGCACACAATACAAGACTACAATAAATATGCTTTATATTTCATATATAAAAAATTAAGAATAGTACATTTTATTTTATTTTAGTACTTTTTAAGCAAATCAATTGTTATTTTTCATAATATTTCAGTTTCATTATTACTTTTATTAATTTATTACTGAAAAATAGACAATTTTTGGGTGAACCCCTCTCAAATGATGACTTATATGATATATGATCATTTAAGGTATAAAATACCTATATTGTCTATGTGATATGTGAAGTAGACTTATAATAACTTATAACGCTTAAATATTGTTGATTTATATGATATATGACCATTGTAGGTATAATATACCGTTATATATGGTCTTACAATAACTTATAACGCTTAAATAGCGTTATTTAATTCCACAATCCTGCTTTAGAATGTTTATTTCATCTTGAGTTTTTTATAAGTTTTAATTTCTCTTGGAATTTGTTCTAATAAGTACCACAGAGCAAACATTTTAACAAATAGATATATGACAATACTTTATTTCAAATCAAAGAACAATAAGGTCAATGCTTTATTTTCAAAATAGTAAATCATAGTGATATATTCAACAGAGATTTTTATGATTTTAAGTTCCGTATAACGATATTTATTATGAATTAGATGTTTTTTTATGTTAACTAGGAAAAAACAATATCAGCAGTTAAAAACTCAATATTGCTACGCATTTGGTACTAGCTATTATTCTAGATTTAATATTCAAAAAATATATTGAGATTGATAGTAAAACTGGAGTAAAATTTTATTACGACTTATAATAAATGAAACACATTTGGTTTTAGTTGCTTTCAACTTTCCTTTACACATTAATTGTATAAATTTAATTTAAACTAATAAACCCCATTAGTTCAAATTAAATTTAAATTTATATATAATTTATTTGAATTATCCTACTAAAAATTTTTAATTCAAATGTAATAAACCTAGTATTATGATTTGATTGGAACACAAATTATATTGTGTTTATCACAATTTAAATTATAACAAATGCAATTATTATAATAAAAATTATTATTATTAATATATAATTATTATTATTAATAATTATATAATTAGATTTACCTGGGCCATTCAGCTTAGCTAGTAATGGATTCACACGAGAATTTTGGTTGTGATTTTAGCTGTTAATTTTTGTTGTTTTTAATGCAAATTGAAAATTAATAACTGCTAAAATTACAAAAAAAATTCTCATGTGGATTCAATATTATATTGGATACAGTATTATTAAATTTTTGACAGCTAAAATTAGAACTAACTCTCGTGTGATAACATTATTATATTGGATCCAGCATTATACTGGATTCACACGAGAGTTAATTTTAATTTTAGTTGTCAAAAATTTTTATTTTGCATTGCAAGCAACAATAATTGACACCTAAAATTACAAACATGACAGCTAAAATACAAAAAGACTCTTATGTGAATCTAGTATTATGTTGATCGAAATCACTGTATTCACAATGTGATGTCGTGTACTTTGGTTAACTAAGTTAGCATGGCATAGCTTCTTCAAAAATTGTTTACTGGGAAAATATATTTCAGCGCTCCGCATTTTTCTTAAGTGCATGCGTAAAAAAAAATGATAGTGAATTCTATCTAACACTTATGTGCGAAATGTTGTTATATTTTCTAGTTTGATATAAATTTTGTTTGCAATCAATGGTTTTTTTCTGAATTGTTGCTGGTTTTCTTTGAATGTTTGACGCACACACAGTTTGTGTCGGTGTTTAAGCGCCTGCTTATAATGTAGCGCTGATCATTTTACTGATTATTTTATTTAAAAAAGCAGCAAGTAACAACGATTGAAGCAAAGTAATTTTAAAATTCAGTCATAGTTTCGGTTCCAGGTTGAACTGACGTGCTTTGTTATTAAAAGCTCGTGCTGCCGTTTTATTGACGTTGTGTTGGATTCCTTGTTTGATCGGTTTCGGTCGTTCGGTCGGTCCGTCGACAAAATAATATATTAGACTGTGTAGAGTAGTAGTAGATCAATTCAATCCAACTCTCGGTTATTAATACAACTAAATTTTATTTTGTGTGTTGTGTCGTGCATCTGCAAATCGTTAACATAAATAAAGTTAAATAATAATTTAGTTAGAAAATAAAATCGCCATCTCAACAAATTCATGTAATATAATTTTAACGTAACTAGTTAATTAGTTATAATTATTAGTCAATTATTTTTATAACAAACAAAAAAAGGTAAGCTGCTTCATTATTATACAGTTACATATATGTTAATATATAAAATAATGAAAAATAAATAAGGAAAATAATATTAGTCGAGTGTTAAATAAATAAAAATATTTGAAATACAAATTGAGGCCAATAAAAGTGAAGTGCTGCTCTGCTCTGTTTCATTTATCTCGCAGCGTTTCAGTGTTTCACTCTCAATATTTTCGTATGATCGATCGTTTTTGTTGTTTTTTTTTTTGGTGTTCGTTTTATCAAAACGACGGTCAAGGTTACAATTTACACAAGCCAAAAGTTCGTTTAGTCAAGTGCGAATATGGATTTGGACTTCAATTAATAATTTTATTAAGATAATTTCAGTATGAAATATATAAATTCTTGTACTAACAACTTTGTCAAATTATATAATATGATTTAATATAATAATAAAAAAAATGAAGTAAAATCTGAAACGTGTTAGTTTACGTGGAGCGATGCAATTTTATAATCTCACTTTTTCAGCTAGTTTACTTCGCGTGTATACACAACATATGACATAGACACAATTAATGTATGTACATAAGTGTGTGTATAAGCTTACTTACTGGATATTGCGTGTATTTGCCATACGGAAAACAAACTTTAATTGCGCTGTCAAAAGTCCAACCGAGTGGATTACACAAAAAGTAACAATTTACTGTTCAATGTAACTTTTGCATACTTCGTCTCTTCTACTTGCATTAATTTTTTGTGCTCGCAATTATAGAACTATTTTGAAAATATTAATGCGATTTGATTTAATTCATTTACTTTACAATACGGAATATATTAACACAATATAAATATTTTGACCTTATGCCACTTTATAAAAAAAATGTATTCTACATATACACGTATACATGCATACATATACATATATTTATGCAAACATAAAACAAAAAGTAGTCATGTCTATACTCATGGATACGTGAATATTCACTTATGCTTAAGCAGGTTTTAATTTGGATATTTAAAATTAGTTTTTTTTTCCATTTTTTAGCAAATCAAAAAAAAAAAAAAACCAAACCAAAAAAAAACAACTTCAAAACTAACTTTTTTTTCAAATTACCTGCTAAGGTCAAATACAACGGCTCACTTTTTCTTTAGAATGGTCTAAACACACGAATTTGCGTATTTCTAACAATAATTAATTGAAACACTTAACGGAAGCTTACATTCCAAAGGGGCTGTAGTACTGTTTAAAGTCAGTGTCAGCGTATCTTTCTAAAAAAAAAACACTAGATCTGACATATAAAACCACAATTACTAATGATTGTGGTTTTAATACAAGTATCATTTTATATACCCCGTGTTAAGAATGAAGGTCGAGTAGGTTAGTTCCTCGATATAATATTTATATTGTGAGGAGCTATAAACATGCTCCTTCTTTTATGTAGGAGTTCTATTCACTCCTACCGGATCTGGAAATCAGCGAAAGTCACATATTAATATGAAATAATTAGTAATTTATTGTTTTTTAAAACGAACTAATTAGTCAGTATTGATATTAGGAGGCCATCAATGGCCGACATTCTGGCTTTCATTCGAAAGACGGAATGTCTTCTATTCGGTTAGGGTCTGTTGCAGCACAAAAGATCAATCATGGTGGCAGTGCTCAGCTCTATTGGGAGCTAGTCTATTGCGCTAATGTAACAATTATGTTACATTAAATTAACAATTAATTATATATTATGTTATATTAATACTAACAATTATGTAACATTATAATTATAATTAATTATATTTTATATTATATTAACAGTAACAATTATGTTACATTATATTAACATTATATAGTACCGTGATGATGATTATAGAATATAGTCGAAATACCGGCACAAATAAAATCTTTTAAAAAACAAAAAATTTTTTTAAAAAGTATATTATTTAATTATTAATCAATTAGCCCGTTAAAAAACAAAATTGTAAAATAATTAGATAAAACTAAATGAGAGGGAAAGGAAACACTTATAAAGAAAATCGAATACTTAGTCATTCCAGAGGAGGTGATCAATTATTTCTTTTAGAGTTATTATACACCTCGAATATTTCCAAATGTTTACTGCGCGTAGCCTTACCACGGAAACAATTTTTTAAACATTAGAACACTAAGAGTGCCTGTACTTTTTGTTGTCAAAGAAGACAAAGGGAATCTATGATGAATTGATCACAGAGAAGGTGATATATTGATCATTTTTGGAATAATTATATTTTTCGCATGTTTGAAAATGGTTGCTGATCTAAACCTTATCAGATTGAAAAATTTTTTAAATATTGGAACCCTAATATTCTCTGCACACGTCATTAAAACAGGATACGATACAATTACATAAAGGAAAGAGCCCTGAAATTATTTGCGAAATCTGACAGAGTTACCAACACCGCGTTATCAAATCTCAGAATGGTTACAGGCTCCTCGGGGAGATATGCAGATCTGAGGTCAATTATTGCTTAGTCTAATGAAGTGATAAACAATAATCCAGTCAAGGCGCAAAGAGGGGTTTTGTAGAAACCTCGCAGTTAATAGAGAGTCAAATAGCTCAGGCGCACTGATTCAACTCAACTAGCCTCAACATCGTCAACAATTACGTGCATTAAAGTTGTATTTTCTTCCTCTTCTCCATAATGTTTCGGTTGTCTCTGCGTTTGAATCTTATGTTTAGAAAATACTGTACGGATTATAAGTACAATCCATAGAACGTATTCTATAGCAAATTAATTGAATTTTTTGGATTATATTAATAATTTTACTTACAGTTTTGTAAGTAGTTAGACGTTCTAACTGAACAATGTAAGACAACTCTAAAAGTTGTCTAGCAATATATGGATATGTGTACTAAGTTTTCTTTTCGTTCTAGTTGTTTGTATGTTTTGCTGATATCTCTACTATCGAATCTGAATTTTAGACCATACAATGTATTTTAAATATGCGTATAAGAACAAATCCCAGTACGAAATAATTAAATGAATTCAGAACATTTTTTGTCTACATATATTGTCCGAATGACGATACTATGTTAAAATTTATTTCTTATGTCAAAGTAGTACTTAATATTATATTGCAGTATTTCTATTAAATTATTTGCAACAATCTTTATTTATACTTAAAAGTAAAGTTTATTTTATAAAACATACATTTTTTCAATTGCACTTACTATTCTGCAAGTGTCTATATTTTTCTATCTTATATTATCAGCTCTCATCATTTTGGTATTCGGTTTTTTATTGACTTTGTTGAGAGGTATCAATGCTTAAGAAATTGATACTACTTTTTAGCTGTTTACTTTTTCGTTTCCTTTATCGCCTTTTAAGTCCCATTATTTATAATAAACTTCTAAAGTTGCAATCTGCCACAGTCTCAAACGTGGTATTTTCACACCTAAATATGCTGGATTGTGTTGTAGTATATTATCTACACAATTATTTTTACTACTACAATAATAATTTGCAATACACGACTTTAGATTAGTTTAAATTCCGGTACTTTAAGTGTTCCGCAGTTTTTTTTATAGATCAAAGATATATATAATAATATAACATCAACTCAGGTATACGTTTTTACTTAGTCTATTTTATGGAGACGACATAGTTTCTGTAGTCCGGAGTAACATGTTCAATAATCGTCTGTTATTTTTTATGTAATTTCTTTATATAATCATTTCACAACTAAATATAGTATCAGGTATTAAATTTGGTATCAGAATGTTAACGAATCTATCGTTTCCTTTAAATTATTTTTAAAGTTTGTTAAGAAAGTGGATTGAGGGTTGGGGATATTACCTCATTGCCCACATGTCATAAAATAGTACTTCTGCCACACTCTTAGGGTGCTATCATCTTATATTCCATTATTGGTTAGATATATACTTGAACTTTTTAATAAGTTAAAAGACAAACAAATTGTTAATATATGTATTATTCTATTAAATAAATCAGAAAGGAATCACATTTATGAGTATTATTAAGCATTATTAAAATATTTTTATAAATTGGTATTGTTTCCAACAATTAATTAATAAGTTTATTAAGATCTGTTGATTATATGTAACATTTTTATGGCTGCTCGACATTAAAGCAGTGTGTAATATATTTTCTGAAATGCAACTAAGTAATGTTTTTTTAAAAAGGAATTTTTTGATTAAAATGAATTAAGTGGCCAATATCAGGTTATACGAGTTTATGCTTTATTATAAAATTATTAGGTTGTTAATACAGAGACAAATAAAACTTTACTTGCACAAAAATTGCTATATTTTTATTATATTCTGTTGGAATGAGATATTTTTAAAAATGTTACGAAATTCATTTACATTGGATATGTGAATTCTGATGATCCCGTCTTCTAGTTTTAGAGTGAAGAGTGTGAATCGTATACCTATTAGTCCTAATCATTTACAAAACAATTCAACCAAAGTCTGTGATCCTGAAGTATTGCTTTACATTAAAATCGATGCCTATACTGTAGACTAGGATACTACATGATAATATAGTGTCAATATAAGGAACAAAAATGGATTTTCTGAATAAAAGCTTCATTTCCAAGCTGCACTTTCTTGTAGTTGTTCTATTAATACGGATTTATTAATAGCGTGACATAGAATAAATATTAATAATAAAATTGTAATTTTTCCATTTATATATTTTTGAATAAATTTGAATAAGTTTATATATCCGATTCTATTATCATTGTATTTTAAGAAAGCATTTCTCAAATAAAAATTTAAACTCGCAAATCTGTTTTATTTTATTACCTTGCATCATTTTTTCAATTTATTTAATAATCAAATCATTCTAAAAATAACTCTTAAATTATACTGAATTATATACATATTGGTTCAGATGGGATAACTTCATAGACAATGGTTTCAAAGATAAAGCGACGTCGAAGTAGAATTCAATTATTTAGAACTCAAAATTTTAATATATATTATTTCTTTAATTTACAAGTACAGCTATTATTTCTTTGGCATTTTAAACGAAAATAAATATTAAAACATATTTTTTGACATGATCAACTTCTGCGTTTATTAACTTTTATGAAGGGTCTTCATTCTAACCTATCTGAAGCTTTATATATATGAAATACTATGTAGATTAAAAGCTGTATATATTAGCTACAAACGTAGCTGATACTTTGTCAAACGCTTATTACAAATTAAATCTCTAATTGAATAAAATCGATCGATGTTTTTTTTTTCAAAAAATTGTTAACGTACGTAATTGTTAACCTAACAATTACCATGACGTTAATTTCTAAAAGTGCGTTCACGATTTTTGAAATGCTTGCAAACTTTATGGAAGAATATGCTATATCACAAGTGTCAACATCAGCGTTATTAATGAGTATCAAGTAATCTTCAATAATCAGTAAAGATACTAATGTGACACATGTTAGAGAGATTTTCTTCTGTAAGACTTACTTGCATTCCAGAAATGGTGGGTATGATTTTAGCAGTTTAATAGTAAAAAAGTGACAATATGTTTTAATTAGATATACAAGCTATTGTTAAATATTACAGGGTTTCTCACTGGGCACTGCGGAGTTAAAAGTAATCTATCGAACCTAGGTATTACTACAGACGATAGTTGCAGACTTCGTTGCGAAGAAGAGGAAACGATACGGTGACGTGGTGACAAGTTCCCAACGCATCTTAAAATCTAATCTAAATCTAATCTATTGTTAAATATATGTATTATATTATTAATTGTTATCGCACCAGTCGCTGTTTTTGTTGTAATAGCTTATGTCGTCAAACTGATATAGTTTTTAAAACCTGAAACTCTTCAACACGAAGAAGTTCCGAGATATCACATAAGTAGAGAAATGATATTGATGAGAGAATGTGTAATGAAGTGGGCACAGAAGTTACAGGGTGAGAATATTCAATATAATCTGTACCAAAGCTCTGGAACTTTATTATGTCAGTTTGCTCTTTATTATCATATATTAAATTATTATGGTCCAATTTCATAGTTGTAGCTTAAGTCGCATTACTGATTTAAGTTATGTTAAAGTCATCAATTTTGCTGACTTAATTCACACTTAAGACACTTTTAAGATTTAAGTTAGGACTAATTCAGTCCTATATAAACTATTTACAAATTTTGTGTACTCTGAAAGTTTTTGGTTGAATTAAATATAGATAATTTTGATCACCTTTGCAAATATTTACCTTTTATCAGCAGTCCTTTATATTAACGCACAGAATTAATTATATTAATTATATATAATTTATGTCACCTTTGTTATCTGCTCTTTGCATTTTTAATTAACGTAAGTTTCAATTTGTTACAAGAATATTTGTTAGTGTTGTCAATATACATTGTTACATATACATATACATAAGACTTCAGCTATGTAATTATTTTCCACGTCTCTATCTACAGAAAAGCAGAATACATGGTGTATTCTGGTCTTCCATAAGTTAATGGATTGCTAGCTTTTTTGTGAATATTTTTTAATAAAAATCATGCAAGTTGGATGTCTGTGCAGAAATCTCAATTCAACCTGATATATTTCTCTGGTCAAATTGCAATACATGTCGGTACAGAAAGCCTAATACAACTTGATATATCAAACATGTTTAATGCTCTTTTGTGTGAGTCATTTTTTTAAGATTTTTATATCGTATGATACGTAATCTATTTCGAATAAAAAAGGGGTGGAATAGTGAGGCAATTTTCAAATCAAAAAAAAAAATTTAATCACGTAAATTCTTAAGCTAACCAAAATTCTGAAGACGTTGATTAGCTGTTATATTAGTAAATCCAGAAACACAGAATCTATGGAGTTTTCTTTCAATATCCCGTAAGTTAGTGGATCACTTATAGCTTATAATTTTAAATATTATGTCTATAATTCATTTAAATATTTTCAAAATAATTTAATATTGTTATATATTATTTGTATGTTATTATTATATATTATCAATATTGTTTATATTGTTGTAAGTTATATCAGGGCTGTCCATACCAATATGATCGCAGACCAATACAAGTCACTGTGCAGATTGGAGACCCGCAGAAACAAGTACATGCGTCTATGGTTTTTTTGGTGTAAATAAAGATAGGGTTATAATTTTAAATTTGATATTGTTAAATTTAGTTTTATTAATAAATTCATTTTTTTGGAATACCATAAAAATAGAATAATGTATCGAGTGAAAATTTGCGTAATTGTGGTAGTTTACAAACATATATTATCCGCGAACCGCATGTGGGCCGTGGCTCGTGCTTTGGGTAGCCCTGAGTTATATTAATATTGAACTATTCGTGTTCCATGTTTTTATTTTGGAAAACTGTGTTTGCTTTGAGTGTTTAAATGTGAAAAAAAAATTGTACAGGCGTTTATTGTCATTATATCTAAGACAAAGCTACGTAAAACTAACTTGTAGATTGCTTCTTATCTGCTATGATAGTAATATCGTTTATTATATGAAATTATTATTGCATTGTCATGATTCTTGGTATATATGATTTGCATTTTAATATGTTTTTGAACTTTGATTTGAACGATTAAGCGCTTAAGATACCAAAAATTATAAAATTTTGAGTCATCCAAACAAGAATATTATTCTGCATAACACAACATTGTGTAAATATAATATAATTCTTAGTTTCAAATAATAATTAAATTGCATAACTTCACAAACGAACCACTTTAGTCATACACACTTCAAGTTGCCTTATCTTCCATCGACGCTAATTTATTGAAATTTCATTGAGTATTTCGCGTGCACGTACAGACGCAACAAATTCTACGTTTTAGTTTTTTATTATTGAATAATTTATTAAATATAAACTTTTTTATTTTTATGTAATATACTAGAGTAATAATGGGTAGCACATGTGCAAAGGGTCGATCAAGTGGGTGGTGCGGAAATCATTTATTCAACATGCCTGGCATATCAATTTGCACAAAAAAAAAAAAAATAAATAAATTTAATCATTTTAGCAAAACACAATCTAAAATGGCATAAAAGCGATTAAATGTTAAAACAAAAATTAATTGATAATAATTCCCACTATTAATATATCAAGCATTTTTGTTAAACGCCTTGAAATTTTTGTGTTTTTTTTTAATTACATGCATTTTTTCTACTTAATATTACCATAGATACTTACGGTTTTAGGTTTTACTGTTAGCAGCAATGGAAAGTGTTGTTGTATTCAAAGTCATACAAAATTATTCGTTCTGGTTCACAATGCCAAAAAATTAATATTAATCAATTAATCGAGCACATGCAAATCAATGTACAATAAGTACGCGTATGAGTGCGAAACATTTTGAAATACTTAGATGGTAACCATCAATGTATCTACGAGTATCTATATCTATTCTTATGTATACTTGTATCTGTATCCATTGGTGACGTAACTAGTTTTGTTGTAACGTTGGAACCGATCGGTCGATTGATCAATCACACTCGATCATACGTTCTGATGATATATCGTTTGCATCTTTAAATATTTATGGATTTCGCATATTTGATTTGACATACGTAATTTAAAGCGAAGCAAGATATTTGTGGTACTTGTAATTTCCTCTACGTGCTTTTTGTGATTTCATTTATTTTCATTACTTGAAAAAATGCACATTTAATAGTTTTTGTTGTTAAGAAAAGGTTTTTCAACTTTGAGTATTTAAATTATTTCAAAACAGGTTCAAAATGCAAAAGACAGCATTCATATTTATTACGCTATATAATTGTTCTTAATGGAAATTAAATGATGTTTTAATATTTTTCCTAAAGACTGTTAGAGTCTAATATTACTGACCCATAAATGACATTATTTTTATACGTTTAAAGGTAAGTCAAGAATATTGTTGTCACACAGTTGAATTTTATTCCAAAAATTATTTTATTAATTTAATTAATAATTCATTAATAACATATTGTTTTATTATTTTTTTTTGATTTAAACAAATTAACCCAAGATGGGTCGTTTAAAATTATTGCTTAACTATAGTTTGATGTATATATATTCACTATATATGGTATACTATATATTATTTATATATAATGTATATACACTATATAAAGTCACTATATATTCATTATATACCTTCTGCTCTAAAAGTACTCGGATTTTGTAAATAAAACACACAAATTTAAATTTTATTCCAAATTTATTTTATCTCGTTCAAAATATGCTCCTTTTGAAGCGATACACATATGCCAACGCTTAACCCAATCTTCCATACACTTTTCGTAGACCCGTGCAGGTATGGCTTTTAGTTCCTTCAGCGAATTCTCTTTTACCGAATCAATCGACTTAAAACGCTTACCACGAAGGGGCAATTTGAGTTTCGGGAACAGGAAAAAGTCACACGACGCCAGATCTGGAGAATATGGTGCCTGAGCGATGACAGTTGTGCCGTGTTTGGTCAAAAACCCGCGTTCAACAAGAATTTTCCATAGTAAAAATCACTAAAGGTAGTCTCACATTAACAGCTGCTGTAAATAAACTAATTGACAGATGGCGCTCAAATTTGTACCATATGTCAAGAAAGGGTGAAAGGGTATGAAAGGGTATGTCATAATTTTTGAAAAAGGTCTATTACTTAAAGAGTAGTTAACAAACAACAAAATCCGAAAACTTTTTGAGCAGAAGGTATACTATATGCTCACTATATATGCTATATATTCACTGTATAATCTATATATTCACTGTATATTATTTATATATATTATTTTTACACTATATAAATTCACTTTAAATACTATATATTCATTATATATACTATATGCTGACTATACATTATACAATAAATATATATTATTGTATAATCTATATATTCACTTTATATACTATATATTCACTGTATTAACTATATATTTTTTATTTATCCTGTACTATTTAGTAGGAAGTCATGACGACAGGCTCAATGATATGTCATAGGTATATATACTGTACAATCAAGCATTAAGCCTGTCCTCATAATGAAGCGATACATTGGTTTTCTAGACATAAATAGAGTAACCGTCATCCAAAATTCCTATAATCAGCCATTGCGGTTTATTATTTGACATTTGTGTGAAGTGGTACAATTGTGGTACCGTAATAGGTGCACTTTTAAAGCGTAAAGGGACTACGCACTTCTACTTTAACTGATAACACATATAAATTACAAAAACTGAATAAAATATTCATAACCTTTGTGGGTATTTTATATGAAAAAATTCGATTTTTGACATGACTAATTAATTAGTCCATTAATGTTGTTCTAACCTATTTAAAGAAAACATATTGTTTTTGTTATAAATCATCGTGTGATTTTCCCCGTTCTTTTTGGGAAAAGCTAACAATGCAAGAAGTATACACAATGAATCATATTAAAGACTCTCAAGGGTAAACATTAAAGACGAAAAGTAGGATTTATGATAAGAGAATTAAGATCATGAGAATGGATCATGAACTATTAATATTTTGGGTATACGAAAAAAATACAGTAAAAAGTAAAATAAAAATAAATAAATATTAAAATCAAAAATCGTACATTGTATAAAATATTAGTCTTTAGTTTTAAAAAAATGTACTAATGTATAAAGCTATACTGGAATCTTTGTGAACCTAGGAAATTCAGTTATGGGGCACAGCACCCATTGAGATTCAAAATTTTGAGATTAATATTTAATGTCGTATGGTTTTTTGGGGAGATAATGTATATGATAACATTGTATGTATATAAAGATATATATTTTAAGATTTTGACTGCGCATGAGTAAGTTAAAAGGCACTCTATTCTAGAGTGTCAGCATCTGATTCTAGATGCTGAATATATTTAAAAATAAATTAATTGGGCTTTAAATATCCATAATAATTTGAAAATTCTGTCATATAGTGAACCTTTTTACTATGACGTTTTTCCTTCCATAAGATATACACTTAGGTATACATTTATGTATCCATTGTTCGGTAGTAGCGTTGTCTTAACTGTTCTGTGGAGTTGCTATTAATTTACCAGAGTGGACTGATGTTATTTAATATATATACCAATAAAATCGTATTATGTGATAATTTATGGTGAAATTACTTCATCAAGTGATTACTGAAATATTTTATTATAGTGTACAATAAAATTTCCTTATTAAAAATGCACATTTTCGATTTCATTATTTATTAGTTTCGAATATCAATATTTTAATTGTTCGAACTTTTTTTCTGCGAAAAAATTAATTGGTGAATAAATGTCGGAAAGTGTGCTCTACAAAAATTTTTTCTTCTATATTTTATTATTTTATATTTTATTACAAACCTATTTATATATCTAAGTGACAGCTATTATCTCATTTCTAAAAATTTTCTTCTATATGTTTTATATCTAAGTGACAGCTGTTATCTCATTTCTAAAAATTTTCTTCTATATGTTTTATACTCGACTCGTATATTTCCAAAATATATTTTCGTATATTTTCCAAAAAAAACTACAGTCTTCGAAAAATCATTGCATATCTACGAGAACGCAAGGTCAAATAAAATATTATTAAATAATAATTGAACTTTTTCAAACAACCAAATAAATTGTTGGTGCAAGAAATAATCTTGTATATATATATATATATATATCACCAAAATATATTCATATTATATTGAATTTAATCTTTAGTTTATATAGTATAAACTCAGCTAGATCTAGAAAAATACTTTTTTTATACAATCGCCGGTAAATGTTTATTAATTTTGTAATCTGAATTTATATATAATACCTAAGATCATGCAAGATTAATTATAAGGTATTTTTTATATTAAATAAAATCTACAAATATAAGTGATATATAATATAATATAGTTGATATATAATATAATATAGTTGATATATAATATAATATAATTGATTATAAAGTATATAGTCTGTGTATAGTCTGAAGAAAAGTCGTCATATGATTATCTTTTCTACTGATAAATCTTATACTTATGATTATCTTATACTTATGACTTTATGATTAATCGTCAGATTCTTCCGGTTTATTTCAAATCATACCATTCACAGAGATTTCAAGGTAAGCCATGTGAAAAAAGAAAATAAATTAAAAAATCATCAGGAAACCTCTATAGTGAAATTACTATAGACTTTACCTTTAAACAGATTAAAATTTTGGAATTTATACTTTAACTTTTAAAATTTTAATTATTATAAGACAATATTTCCAGAAAAAATTGTACCATTAAATGAGTTGCCAACAAGAATTTTTTTTATACCGTTCACCTTAATTATTATCTTTTAAATAGACATATTGTAAATTTATATAGAATAAAAGAAAATAATTTATGTTTCTAGTTTTACGAATATGGATACTTTTTTTAAATTTTATTGTGACAATTATTTTTTATTAATTAATCAATATAACTATAATAAAATAAAGAAATTTTTTATTAGAACAAACTTTTTTTAATGATTATGTATTACTTATAGTTCCGTTTATTAGACTTTTTTTAATTATTATGTATTACTTATAGTTCCGTTTAATAGACTTTTTTTAATTATTATATATTACTTATAGTTCCGTTTAATAGGCTCTCGTTTTTAATTAGTTTATTAATATAACCTTCAACTTGAATATATTTTATAATAATAACAATATTATTTCCTTAGGCAAAAAAAAACGTGTGGGTCACACTTCCTGGGTGCTTATAACAATTTATTTTAAATGTCGAATATCTGAGGGTAAATGTAAAAAACTATTGTCAAGTGTAGAAAATTAATAAAAAAACAAATCAAAAAATTATATTATTTTTAATTTGTGCTTAAATATCTGAATTTTACAAAATGAATTTAAAAGTTGAATTCCAAAGTACAGTGATTCAGAAGATCGCTGCAATTAGAGCAATCTTATATATTGTATTTAATTTTGAACGTAGTACTATAATGTTGATGTACAAGAATGATTTAATTTTGAAATAAATATTCTTATCTAGAGACTCAATTCGTCAACGTTGTTGCTTTCACTTTATAGGTTTTTGCAGGGCTAGCAATTTTGCTGGAAATTCTTTTTGGGATATTTGGATTTTAATGATTGATGACTTTTATTAGTGTATAGTTTGGTATGAGTTATTTGATTTATTTTCAAACCTCTTCGTCTTTGCAGTTAACAATATATTACCAAAATTATGGATTTCGAAATAAAATATTCTGTATAATTTCGAATTAAATTTTTATTTAAAGTAAAATATGTATGAAAAGAAAAAAATATTTTGTATATAATTAATTGAATATTCTGGATGACTATACAGCCGTTTCGAGATAATACCCATCATCAGTGGTCTATAGAAATAATTACTTTTGTTTTATTGCTCCGTATATATAATTTAATAGACTACAAGTGCTAAGCTTAGAACTTTAAATCTGTTGAAATTTTCGAAGTAATGACTCATTCATTAGTTGAGAGTGTCAAATACTGCACAAGTCTTTATTATTCCAATTTTATTAAAATTTTTTTTTACTTTTATTTGTTTTCTTAGAAGACAGCAACCAAAGCACTTATCACACTTTTTTATTAGAATTAATTAAACATTTTATTGTAAAATAAAAAATATTTAAATAATATAATTATTAAATAAAATTCTGTATTTTTCTGTAATTATATTATTGCCTTCGTTTCTTGGACTACTGCTTTGTGGAAGTAATTTAACTTATTTGTCTCGAACTTCTATATTAATCCTCTAAGAAAGGGCTGTCCAAACCACGATCCACGAGCCTCATGCGGTCGGAACTAATATTTGTGCGGCCCGCGACAAGTTTCTAATCTACCACATATAATCTAATAAAACTAAACTTAACATTATTACCGTTAAGTCATTACTACCATTTTCATTTTTCCCTGAAAAACCATGGACGTATTTATTTGTTTCTGCGGTCCTCCAAGCTAAGCAGTGACTTGTATTGGCCCGCGATGGTATTTGCAATGGACAGTCCTGCTCTAAAACGTCTTGGAGGAATTAGTTAATATTTTGTAAATTAATTAGCAATTGTATTGTTCTATACTAAAACTCGCTTGGACTCATTATATCTTATTATTAAAATGATTAGTTAGGTATAATAAATGAAATATTTTATATTATAATTCTTTTTTATTAAACCTTTATAATTTTTCATATTGTAATTTTTTTTTTATTAAACATTTATAATATTTTATATTATAATTTTTTTTAATAAAAATTTATAATATTTTATATAATAATTTTTTTTTATTAAACATTTGTATTACTTGTTTTTATAGCTGTTTAATATGTAATTATTTACATATTAAAAATTTGTTTCTTTTTTTTATAAAATTGGAATAATTACTTTTATAATAATGTGTCATCGATCAGAAATCAATTTTTTCCAAATATAGATTTTCGTAGAGGTGTTATCTTGTTTTTGTATAAACGTATCAGAAGGCACAGTTTCTTTTTGGAATAATAAGCTTTACTTTTGTTGATGAATAATCTCTCCCAAAAATTTTTACCTTTCCAAATTTAGTTTTTTCTAACCTTGAGTTATTCACGATAAGAGCTCTCAGATATCATAATTTTGTCTAGGAACAGTACAATATGAAAATAGAAACATTATTTTAAGAAATATAAATACATATAGAATATTTAGTATGTAAAGTTTTTACTTATTACCGATTTTTAATAAATATCTCCAAATCAATATTTTTATAAACCCAAATACATAAAAGTATGGAACAATATTTGTTTCAGTTTGCGGTTTCCAGACAGTAAGTATTTCATAATGTTGTTCTTATAGACGTAAGCCAAAGGTCCAAATAAAAATATAAAACAACTAATCGGAAAAGCTAGTTCATTCTTAAAAATTCGTGTTGCTAGAGATTCATTTAAATCAACTTGTTTTACTGTGAGTTCACAATAATAAAACAGAAAGCGAATCCGAACAATCTCTGGTAGATCAATTATAATATGTGTACATTTCAAATCTTTGTCAACACTACTTTTTATGTATTCATGCCGATTAATGAACTCACATAGAGCAATAACTTTTATCTTCTTCCCACAACACGAATTCTCCCAACATGGTGTGCCAGTCATATTCTTCAAAATTATACCAATCTCGTTATTTAGATAGATTTTATCATCTGAGGTTTTGTGTTTTTTATGCGATTTAAATCCATCGCATAAAATTTTATACAAACTATCTAGATTACAACCGAAAAACCCAAATTTGGTTCCATAACTCATGCTTCTTCCTTCAAACAACACTTCTTCTTCAGAATTAATTGAGTAATTGACCTTAAAAACATATGTCGGTATGTCAACATTGTAACTTTGTTCTATATTTGCCATAAGATCAACAAATTGAAAGTATTTCAGTTTCTCCAATCTTGGTTCATTTAAAATAATCAGTACAAAATGCAGTAACTTGATCACTAGTTTGTTATTGCAAGTGTAGTCCTTATTAAGAAATTTGAAACGTACATCATACAGACTAGGAGTCACATTAATTACATCCAGCATTTCCTCTACGTTCCTAGTAAAGTCTGGTATGTATGGTAGTAGCAATTGATTATCACTGTAATTAATCGTTGCAGTAATGAATAAGTTCCACTTGGCATCACAGGCTTCTAAATCATCTAACAGTACGTACTCCAACTCTTTGCATGCTCTCAAGTAATGAACCAAAGTATCTGATTTTCCATTTACACCAATTAATAGTGGTTTACACACACCAGTATCTAGCAGTTTCTTTTCTAATTCTTCAAAGAATAAGTTATCATATTCAACCATTTTGGGTTCTATAAAGTAAGTAATTCTGTATGTGAAAAACCTACGATTTTGAGATTATCTACTTTTGCGAAAAATGAAAATTATTATGAAAATAAATTTTTTTAGTAAAGTTATGTATAAAATATATTTTTAAATAAATAAAAATACTATACTTGAGTAAATTAGAATTTTGATATTAAAGGCAATGAAGTTTTTAAAAAAAAAAAAAACTTTGATTAAAGCTTGTGATACAAAACTTTTTAAAAGATGTGTATTGATTTATTTCAAAACTCAAACTATTTCAAATCTTAATATATTTTATCTCAAATAAACGAAAGAATCTCATGTCATTATGTATAGACATAATATACATAGATATACATGATATACATAGATATGTATATCACAATTAAGTCAGACATTAAATATATCTTCAGATTTCCTCTTATAGTATGTTCCCATTGCCTTCGTTAAAGCAGTTTATCTATTTGATTTAGGTCGTTAATAAAGTTTCGTACTGTTTAACTTAGTTAAGTATAAATCAAGGGAAATTACATAAAAAATGCAACATTGTAAAGTATATAAATTGAATAATATAAATTGATTTAACTGCAGTGAGAACGTGGTATTAGCTGAATAACAGGTATACAAAAAAGATTTGTTAGATAATTAACGTTGATTTTCCATCACTAATCGGAAGTAAATAGAAATAAAAGATAGAATTTAGGCACAGTCTCTGCAATGCAATTCACAGAGCTTTAAAAAAACAGGAAGTCCTAAAATTTCATGGGGAGAAATATATCACGACCAACATAGTAGTAAAGCAGACACATTAAATTAACATTAAATTATGAAATATCAAACAAGTTTAGATACATAAGTTATATGTGTTCTACGTTTTATATAAAGTGTGACTAATGTAATAGGTTAGTTCAAATTATACTGGCGAACCTAGAGATACACTGATGCCAATTGTCCCATTTAGGTGTTTAAAAACCATCTTGCAACTATGACAATGCCTAAAATGCGCTTTAAAGGAAAGTCTTGAAGCTTGCTAAGATCCTCTAAGAAATAAGTTCCAATTATTATTAAACGACAATAGTACAACAAGAGAAGTAAAAAATGTCTGGGAAACATATACTATTCAGTTCTATTTGAGTATTAATATTGTGAATGTTCCTTAGATGTGAGAATTGATGCAAAATTGCAAGACAGATCAACATGGTTTGAGATTATTTGCATACCTGGACTGTATAGAAATTCCTTCAATAGTGTTAGAGAGGTTTTAAAATGCTCTTAAAAATACAAAAGTAGCAGGTCCGCATATATTGACGATGTTACAGTGTTACTAATTAAATAGCATTATGGGAGTTATTTAAACGATATGTTTCAGCCCAGTCTGAATATTTGTGATGAAAAAAAAATTTGATACAGGAAGTGAATCATATTATCATTAACGTCATATTCATAATGTTGAATATTAAAGTAATTTTATAATAAAAATTATTAAAAAAAAAAATCTCCTAAATTTTATAGTTAGGGCTCGTGAGGTCTATAAAAACTTTAGTATCGAATGGGGTTTTTGTATTCATTTAATGACAACGAAAAATAATTATATAAATGTTGTTACGTCATAGTAAATTTTAAAATGAATAAAAAAAATTACTTTATATTTTGGGTCAGAAATTTTATATATTCAAATTTTATTTGTACGAACGTACCTACATGTGCACGTTGAACTGCCAGACAATACGTAATTTTTTTTATATTCTCTACGATTCTTACAAAATAGTGTGAGGAAGTGTCTACGTGGCATACATTAAGTCTTGGGTATATGCAAATTTCATAGAAACATTTACATTATGGAATTTGCGTATAGTTTTATATTTGCACGTAGTTCTCCACCATAATAGCTGAATCTTTTCTCTCTAAGTAGTTTTTTCTAGTAGTCAAATTAGTTATAGTTATGTAGTTATTTCAATCTTGGTCATTATCGATTATTGAAAAATTGAATTAAAACTATTATTATTTATATTATTACTATTGTTTTTTTAATTATCTTCAACATTTCTTATCCATCATTTTTATAATTTTTTTATTGGCATTGCATATAATTATAGAACAGATAAAATCAATTACACATCTATTTATAATCATAAAAAATACAGTAGAAAGCTTACTGGAACTTCAAAAAAAAACATTAGAACTCATGTTTTTCTAGTATTGATTAGAGTAAATATCATTGAGAATAATATTTCCTATTCGAAAGACGATAGTACTGGAACTTAGAATTGAGCACTACTACGAAACCCTTACGTAACTTTCTCTTTTTTAATGTTTAATTAGTTTGTAATTTTTTTCTTTAATTATTGGTATATTTGTTGAAAATATCAGTGCAAAATCACGTAGGCACACTGATAGACCCGTAAGTCTTCTGAAACAATTTGCTTTTGTTGATAAGTACTATTATCTACTACTTTTATCATAGTTGTGGATCTCCAAAGGAGGAGAAAAATATGTTTAACTAATATTTCACTGTCCATCCCTGACCAATACAACACTGAAAATCTTTGGACCCTAATTTCTCAACGATCTGATATATCTGCTATCATTTAAAATTAGAGTTCATAGCCAACTTTATAAACTGTTGTACTTTGACTTAAGTCAAGGTGTCCATACGCTAACTATCTTGGTATTTGCCATCAGTTTGACCTAACTGAAACTTAATAAATTTATAAATACATATCGTTAAATATATAATTTAAATAATATATTTATTTATTTAAAATCAGTGCTATCATTTACAAATTTTTAATGGACTATTTTACGAGTTAATTTATTAACTAAAAAATTTACATAATATTTTAATTTAATTTTTTTCTTTTTATTTACAGTAACTAAATTAAAATGACGCAAGAAAAAGTGGAAGAAGTGATAGCTGCTGCAGGTGATGAACCTTTTTTGGGAACATTGGATATTGCACTTTTAGTTGTACTCATAGCAGGTGCTGCCTGGTATTTTATGCGTAATCGCAAAAAAGAAGAAGAACCCATACGATCCTACTCAATACAGTAATATCTAATAGACACATTCTAAATTTTCAAGATGTTAAAAACACTTTGTATAATTATAGACCCACCACAGTTAGTACGACGACAGCTGCTGAAAACTCGTTTATTAAAAAACTGAAAGCTTCAGGACGTAGTTTGGTTGTATTTTATGGTTCACAGACTGGCACTGCTGAAGAATTCGCTGGTCGTTTGGCTAAAGAAGGTATACGTTATCGATTAAAAGGCATGGTCGCTGATCCAGAAGAATGTGATATGGTATGTTAAAGAACTATTTTAATTTTGAAACATTATTGTAAATATTTTTTTTTTATTTTTGTAGGAAGAACTTCTACAATTAAAAGATATTTCAAACTCTTTGGCTGTATTTTGTTTAGCCACATATGGTGAAGGTGATCCAACAGATAATGCTATGGAATTTTATGAATGGATTACAAATGGTGATGCTGATTTAACTGGTTTAAATTATGCGGTAAGTTTTTATACAATCATTTTAAAAATTATATTCGTATGAAGCACATGGTATGTGCGTAAATAATTTATGCTCAGCTAAATAAATTTTGTTAAATTTTAAATTTATTCAGACGGAAAGTGATAAATAATGAACATATGATTTAAATTAGAATGCCTAACTCATTATAAGAGTCGTGACCTATTTCCGCATATTATCCAAAAATACTTTAATGCTATATGAATAATAAAAGAATGGATAATATATATAAAGTAAACATATTTTTGAAGTTTGTTTTGTTTTATTCTCAAATATTTTTCTATTTGCTTTATTTTCTATATAGAAGTTTTCTTAGCTTTTTAATCGTTGTTGTTGTTGTAACCCTCGGGACCTGTAAGTAGAGAAACAACGAAATACGACAAATACAGAGTAGGAAAGTAGGAGGAACGTTAGGGGATAAATGGAGGGTGAGAAGGAGGAGGATGTGGAAGAGTTGGGTAGGAGGTATTTATGTATTTACTTAGTTGTATACTAAAAACCTGCGTGCTGTATATAAGAATTTAAATTTTATATTAATATTATAGTAATAATCTTAAAAAATATATTAATATACTAAATAGCTTGGCACTTGCAGTCCAAGAAATTATATACGGATCACTCATGATAAGTACCTAGAAATACTCGAAACAGTGTTGTATGGTCAGCTAAATTTCAATAAATTAATCAAGTTTTTGCTGTTGTTTCTTCATTACTGTTAGAACTCTTCTATAAAAATGGAATGTTTGTTAAGTAATATCACTTTGCAATAGTTGTTGATGTTTGTACACTGTTGTTGTTATGGGTTAACAACCGTCTTGAAAAACAGGCACATATAGCGGCTACATTACTTGAATAATAAGTTTGGATGGAGAGCGTGAGCTATAGGTAGAACTGCTAGGTAGAACTGAAGAAAGGGATACGTATAACAGACCAGTTTGTGGTATCACCCCATAAAAATAGCAATTACTTATAAATTTCTTTTTTTATATACATATATATAATTGTGAGTGTCTCCGGGACATATAAGTTATACGGCCACTCTGCATGCATGCACGAGCTATAAAGCTTTAATATAAGTTATTTGGTATTAATTTGCAATTCTATTGTTAATGTTATAGATAAGAGTGAATATTTCCGGGTTTGATAATTTAATTGCATTTCAATTTAATGTTAATGTATGTTTTTTACAAAAACATATTAATATTTAAAAAAGTGTACTAATTTCTACTAATCATACAGTGTGATGATTATTAACTAGAAATTAATAGGAGTCTCTAAATGTTTTTCTAAATTAAAAAATTTAATTTTTTATTTTTATTGTTTAATTTTTTTTAAGCTTTCTAAATATAAAATCATATTGTACAATAGTTTGGAATTAGAAGATATCAGGGGGTAGGATTATTGTATGAAAATGGTATATTTCTTGTAAAATGCTCTCTTACAATTTATGACTGCAGAATTAGGTGGTCGAACCGAGCTGCGATCGATTTGCGTAATTATTAAGTTCGGGATTCAGTACTGGTAATCATTAGTATGTCGTGTGATGAAAGCACTTTAAGTATTGGATCGAGTTGAACTCCAGCGTCGATGGTATATATTGTATTAAAGAGATTTTTTTTATTACTTACATATATAAATGAAAATTTTTGAAGGAGTTACAGATGATCTAGAAGTGATGATCAGAGAAGTGTTGTGATGTTTATTACTAAAATTTAAGGGATAATAATACGCTACGTTCCCTTCTGGTTTTTATTGAATAAAATTTACTTTAAAAAATTTTTTAATTATTAATAGAAATCATAATTATTTGCTTTAAGTTCGTTTGGTGTCTTTTAATGTCAGATAAATTTATTAGCCTACGAGCAAATAGTATCGTTCAACCATTATTAACAAAATCTATAGATAAACCTAGTCTTTGGTTTCCTCTAAAATACCGGTAGTTTAAAGGAGATTGTCTTTTTAAAGAAACATTCATTAAGTTAGGTTCAGTTCTATTTAAGTTGAAACATTGTGCTTTTATTTTGTATAGTACAATGCAACAAGCAATTTTTTTCTTCACGTTTTGAAAAATATTTGACATATATTAAGTATTTATTTTGAGCCTTACTTCTTATATAGACAAGGGCTTCATACTATAAATAGACTTTTTATTTACTTTCTGTTTTTATTATGTTCGCTATATTATATGAAAGTTTGTCTATGTTAAATGAATGGTTTTGAGACTTTTACAGTTATATTGCGTTGTAACTAGTATTTTAAATTTTTTTCGAGAAGACTGAAATTTTATCCATTTCAATGTTCGAGTATGCTTGTGTTCGAGCATTTCCAATATTGAACAGAACGATCCGCTTAAATATCTATAAACACCAAAAGATGCTTCTGTATTTAGCTTGAATATCTTCAGTTCGAATATTTAAAGTAATTGATTCAGATTTGAGTATACTCGAACTGCTAGAGCTGTTCGATGCTCGAACACTTCGACCCAACTTTGAGCAGTTGTATCACAGTTTCTATATTATTTTATAATATAATATATCATAATATGTAATAAAATAATTTTGTAAAATATTTCACAAAAATTGTTCAATACAACTCCAATAAAGATATGATTAAAATATGTTCAATCAAACTAAAAATTTCAAATGTTTGGGTATTTAAATACGAGTATACAGTTTGATGTTCAAACACACACACTTTGAAGCACTAATTTAATACTGGATTCACACTAGAGTTTTGTTTTTGTAATTTTAGTTGTCAAAAATGTTCATTTTGCATTAAAAGCAACAACAATTGCCACCTAGAACTATAAACATGACAGCTAAAATTACAAACAATTTTAGCTGTCATAATGTTAATTTTGAACTAATTATATTGCACTTTGAAGCATTAATTTTAACGTTGAACTAATTGCGTTGCACTTTAAAGCACTAACGTTCAGTTAACTACGCTGCAAATGTCAAATGTTTCATAACATGTTCCATAACATATAAACATGTTAGCATGTTACTAGAGCTTCAAACACCTTAAACCATTAATTTTACCGTTGAGCTAATTACATATAAGAATTATAGAATTTTATAATGTTTCATAATATTTTATAATATTTCATAACATTTTAACTTGTTTCATAACATGTTAACATTTTACTAGAGTTTCAAACACCTTAAACCATTAATTTTACCGTTGAGCTAATTACATATAAGAATTATAGAATTTTATCATGTTTCATAATATTTTATAATATTTCATAACATGTTAACATGTTAGCATTTTACTAGAGTTTCAAACACCTTAAACCATTAATTTTACCGTTGATCTAATTACATATAAGAATTATAAAATTTTATCATGTTTCATAATATTTTATAATATTTCATAACATTTTAACTTGTTTCATAACATATTTAATAACATTCTAACACGTTTTATAACATATTAACATGCTAGCATGTTACTAGAGCTTCGAACACTTTAAAGTACTAATTTTAACGTTGAGCAAACTATATTGTGAATATGACATATGACTATTTCATAATAAAATACATAAATGATAGATAATATATAATAATATAATATTATCTCATATTTTACTAAAATTGTTAAACTCTTTTCATGTTAGTCTAATGAAAATAGAATTAAAATGAATATATTACAAGAAAATAAATCAAAATATTTAAATCAATTTCTCATAAATAATAGTATGCAATTAAAAATAAATAATAACCGTTAATAATGATTATGTAAAAACAAAAGGTTAAGCGGGAAAATATTCATTAAGTTCATATATAAGTACTTGATATATAGATACATTCTGTAACTATTATAATGTCTATGTTATTGAAATTTGTAATTAATAATTATAATGAATAGCGCATTATCTATCATATATGATATTATTTTTTTTAAAAGAAATTATTTATTTGATTTAATGATAAAACTACAATACCAAACTCGATTAGAAATCGTTATTTATGTATTTCATATTTTAACTCCTTCAGTTCTTTGATGCTAAGTTAAAAATAATATGTATATAATTTTTGTTAAAAACACTGATAATGCCATTATCGTAGGCCAGCAAATTTTGCTAAATAATTTTGAGATAAGTTAAACCAAGTCGGCTGAAAGAAACAATATTAAGAACTAAATAAATAAAAAAAGCTATTATCAATTTTTATTATACATATGCCATCATATTTATATATACATATACGAATAGTTCACAATTTTAATTATTCGTTGTGGCCGAATATGATATCTGCTCAATGTCATTACAAATAACCCGTGTTGAACTCTCCTAATACTGATAAAAACAATATATACACGTAATTTGTTTATTTGTTTTATATTGAATAATATCTAATCATGTTTACTTTTTATGTATGATGTAATTTATAATTATTAACTTCCTCATATCTGTTATTTTACGCTAATAGTATTACAAACCAGATATAATCTAATACTTCAATACTAAAATATCTTAGTACATAATTATTGCTTTTTATTTTAATTATATAAAAAAATAAACATTTTTGAAGTGCACTTATTTATTCTGTAAGTTTGTTTTAATTTTACTATTTGTTTGTAGATATGTAAATATTTAAATTAACTAGATACTTAGGACGTGTACGAGTTAAGCTAAGTTGATGCTAAACGAAATGGAAGATTTTTTGGGATTTTTTGCACTGCAAACATTTAGTCATTTATTAACACGTATCGACACATTACGACACTACATTATCGGCACAAGTTAGAATTTCCCTTATTTAGAACGCAACTTATATGCTGTTCAGACACACCTTAGTTTCGCAAAAATCTTAGTTTCATCTTCGTTTCAGCGAAACTAAGTTGTTTTTTCCATACAAAACTTAGTTTCAATGTCAAAACGAAACTAAGGAAAATAGCCTTAATTTCGCTGAAACGAAGCATGAAACTAAGGGAATTTTCAAATGCAACTATGTTAAAAACAAATTTTAAGCAAAAGATAAAATTGAGATAACGAAAAAGTGACATGTATTTTTAAAAACAGCTGACTTTAATAAAACCGGGAAAATATTTTGAATAAAATTTAAACAGTTAAGCATTGGCGATGGAGAAGAAAAGTTATAAAAAAAGGTACGGTTGGACCCAAGCAGCAGAAAATGCACTTTTGGAGGTTTTGGAGTGCAATATGGAAGGCTTTCGTGGTGCACACAAGAACGGGCATGTGCATAAAGAAATCAGCGATGCATTAAATCAACTCGGGTTTATGCTCAATCCCAAAGAAGTGCAAACGAAAATAAATAACATGACCTCAAAATTCAGGTATTTGGAATTAACGTAATGAAGATAATAATAATCAGGATGTTGGTTTTTATCAATATTTTTCAGCTCTTTTAACCATTGTGCATTAATGTGGTCGTTTTCATTTAAAAAATTGTGCAGCACACAACAAGCACTCACAATTATATTTGCATTATTAATTCTATTGTCCAAACCCTTTCCTATTCGTCGAAATCGTGCTTTTAAGTGTCCAAATGCATTTGCAACAACCCTCCTACATTTCGAAAGTTTCTAGTTATAATTTTTTTTACAAGCGGCATATCAACATTAAATTCCATATGTAAACAAAAAACATATGATTTCCTTAATTTGGGCAGTATGAACACTTTCGAAACTAACTTAGTTTCATTTTTCCGAAACTAAGGAAATTTGGCTGTCTGAACATAGCATTAGCCTAACTCGCACACGTCCTTAGAATACATTTTTGTTTAATGGAACATACTGTACATATAGCTGCCTTTGTTATTGCTGCTGGGTAATTCCAACACTTTTGGAGAATACAGTTGAGTTCATCTTACTTACGAATGACTAAAGTTTTCTTTATAATTATATTATTAAGTTTATTTAAATATATAAATTTAGAAACTAGTATAATTGAGAATTGATTTTTAAGTTGACAACAATGTTTCCAGTGTCTCCAGTGTTTCCAATGTGATAATTATTTTAACAGTTATTTTATAGTTATTAAATTTTGTCATATCTACATGACTAGACTTGAACCAGAATACTTGCATATATTGTTGTCAATTATAATATCAATCATAAAACAAGTTCCTTAGCTTCACTCACTCATGAAGACAGTGTTCAACTTAAGAATGTTTTAGAAAAGAAGCAAGTACACTTCAGTTTACAATATAGCTGGTTTACATTAGTTTGAAACCAATTACTTATGTCTAGATTTATATCAGGTTAGTATCCACAACAGCCACATCCACAGCGACAATGCCTACATACTCCACATATACTATATCAATATTGATAAAAAAAATAAAATAGAAGCCTTTGAAGTAATATCAATCCCCTTAAGACATTAAACTAAAAGATGACATGAGATCAGACCGCAGCTTGCGACTTCATACAGACGAATAAAATGAAAGTCTTTAAAACAATATAAATCCTATCACCTAGTTATGCTTAGGTTCCTTACAGGTCACTATCCATAACAGCCAGATCCAGAGCTACATTATGTATATAATCGCCACATGTACCAGATCAATCTTGCTAAAAAAGCTTTTAAAATAATATGAGTCCTCACAGAACACTAACCTATGACCTGACATGAGATTAGATTGCAACTTGATACAGACGAGTAAAGTAGAAATATTTAAAACAATATTAATCCTTTCGGTACACTGTAGTATAAGATGACATAAAATTATAACTCTTGAAGACCCGTTCGCTAATTTCACAAGAAGAAATACCTGAATATACCTCTCTTAGTAAATCTAATTTTACATTAAAATATTTGGGCACGTAATTCAACTCACTTCATAACATCTTCAATCTTAAAACCAATGAAGTGATTATATTTTATTTTATCTCGACTTCTTAGATTAGGAAATATTAATATGCCAACTTCAAGAAATTTAGATCTGCTTAAGTCGAATGATCAATATTCGTATAAATACTGGATTAAAACACAAAACTTATAAATTTATTGTTAGAAAATATCACGTTAAATAACAAATTAAATTTATATATTATAAATATGATATTTAAATTTAAAAATTATATCAGTGACTTTCTACCACTGCTTTAAAAAATAAAACCTTTTATTTCAAAAAACAAAATATGTAGTTTAACTTTGAAGTCCATCTTTAAGAAGATGTGAAGACTTATATGTCAAATTTATAGTCTATATGTATGCAATTTGGCCACGTTTCATGAAAAGTAAATTCGATTTTCTCATTCAGATGCCTCGTATAGATATCAGTCTTATGGTGGGTTTGCTTACAGGTCATTGTAGATTAGGTAACCATGCTAGAAGATTAAATCTACCTTTCCGTCATACCAGTGGTAGCTATGGGGAAGACGTTGAAAGTGCCTCTCATCCACTTTGTCTTTGTCCAGCTCATACACGGCGGCAACTCCACACTTTAGGTAGGGGCGGGCCCCCTTCCTTCCTTTCATTCCTTCCTTCTAGATTGAATCACGTCTTTTTAATCGAAAACGTTAATATTATTATTTTTTTTATTATTTTTCTATTTATTTCTATTTTCTTTATCTCATTTTACGTGTAACCTGTAAGTGCTCATTATTGGCCACTTAAACATTACTTAAGCTCTATTATTAAATTACAGATATTTATTAAGTGCCAAATTCAAACTTAATAATTACACATTGTGAGATGGGCCCTTAAAATACATTAATACAATAATAATACGTATGTACCTACATCACGTATAATAATAAATTTTTCCTATGGGCACCTAAACATATGGTTACGTTTTGTGTGTGTGTGTGTGAATTTCTATTGCGCATAGACTACAATAAGAGAGTGTGTATTTCTCTCTTTTACTCTTATCATCTGTGCGCTCTTAAGTGGTTGTATGTTTCCCATTTCAGATTATTTAATTCAAAAACGTGCATTTGCCGATTGTCGGGTCTAGTGTTTGTGTACTACAATTAAATTAATTTATTATGAAACATATATTTAATTAATAATGAAAAGTTAGAATGATTAAATTAGTTAATAATTAAAAAAATTACAACTAGATGTGATAATATAATTATTAATTACACATCAAGAGTTCTTACGTAATAGTTATGAAATTCTATGAAAAATGTACAGAAGTCGGAGTTTGGCACAATTGAGTTCCTCATGGATGTCTGTTTATGGTTTATCGAAATTGACGTCAGACATATCGTCAGTGCGGCGTTGGAACGCATTAGTATTAAAAAATTTATGTAATAAAAATTTTATATTACAAAATTTTAAATTCGGGGTAATTCTCATTACCGCAGTTTTTTAGTTCCAAAATTTCTGTTTTTAATTTAAAAATTTTTATGAACAAAATTTTAGCAGTAAATGAATTGTTTTTATTTTTTTTTTTATTATAAAAATAATAATTGGACTTTGTTTATTTTTTACAGGTATTTGGATTGGGTAATAAAACTTATGAGCACTACAACAAGGTAGCCATCTATGTCGACAAAAGGTTAGAAGAGCTTGGAGCAACCCGCGTGTTTGAACTTGGTCTCGGTGACGATGACGCAAAGTAAGTAGTCTTTGAACCTTTGAGTTGTCTTAATGCAGTTTTAATTGTTGTTGAAATTAAATTTAATAAAATGTTTTTGTCAGACATTTTATTATATTTACTTTATTATCACAATTTAATTGAAGCCTAGTTGAATCTATAAATATGTGTCATAAAAGGCTTTGTGCTAGGTAGGTATTAGGTTATACCGGTGAACCCTACTTAGGCCTATTAGCCCATTGTGTTATCATATATAGAGGAAAACTCAGGGTTAAAACCCACCTAGAACTTCTGACGAAGCTCAAAATACTGTTTAGTGGGAGGTCTTAACATATAATTAATCAAAACCCGCAACAAATAGGTCTATTGACCCAATGTGTTACCTTATACAGAGGAAAACTCAGGGTTTAAAACCACCTAGAACCTATTGGTGAAGCTTAAAATACTGTTTAGTGGAAGGTATTGTAATTGATCAAGGTCCTCGAGAAAGAGGACTCCTAAAGTCGTTGCCAAACATGAGCTGGGCACAGACAGTGTGAATGAGAGGCACTCTCATTGGCTTCCACACAGCTGCGACTGGTATGAGTGAAAGAAAGATTGAGGTACCCTAGTTTGCAGTGATCTGTAAGTAAACCTACCATAAACCTACTGATATCTCTAAGGGGGATCTTAATCAGAATATCGGATTTCCTTTTAGTGAAAGGTGACCAGTTTGCATACAGATATCTGCGTATCTTTGTGTTAACTAAAAACTCAAAAAAACTTTTATTATTTAGTAAAATATATTAAATTCTCACAAATGTTTTTCCTCAAACTTTCCATATACATTAAAGTAATCTTTAATAAATTTTTTTTTTATAGCATTGAAGATGATTTTATTACATGGAAGGATCGCTTCTGGCCAGCAGTTTGTGACTTCTTCGGTATTGAGGGCGGTGGTGAGGAAGTACTTATACGTCAATATCGTTTATTGGAACAAACTGATGTACAACCTGATCGTATATACACTGGTGAGATAGCACGTTTGCATTCGCTACAAAATCAACGTCCACCTTTCGATGCCAAAAATCCCTTCCTTGCGCCAATACTTGTCAATCGCGAATTGCACAAAGCCGGTGGTCGTTCCTGTATGCATATTGAACTTAATATTGATGGCTCTAAAATGCGTTATGATGCTGGCGATCATGTAGCTATGTATCCTATTAACGATCTGGGACTAGTCGAGAAATTAGGCAAAATATGTAATGCTGATTTGGATACTGTTTTCTCTCTAATCAATACTGATACGGATAGCAGTAAGAAACATCCATTCCCTTGTCCTACAACATATCGCACTGCCTTGACACATTATTTGGAAATAACTGCCATACCAAGAACGCATATATTGAAAGAATTGGCAGAATATTGTACAGATGAAAATGATAAGCAATTCTTACGTAGTATGGCCTCTATAACTCCCGAAGGCAAGGAGAAATATCAAAGTTGGATACAAGATGCTTGCCGTAATATTGTGCATATACTTGAAGATATCAAATCTTGTAAACCGCCAATCGATCACCTTTGTGAATTGTTGCCACGTTTGCAGCCACGTTATTATTCTATATCTTCATCTGCAAAAGTAAGTTTTATACAATGTTTCATATAGGTTTGATTTAAATATTATTTAATTTTCCTTATAGTTGCATCCAACCAATGTTCATATAACTGCTGTTTTAGTGGAATATGAAACTCCAACTGGTCGCGTGAATAAAGGTGTTGCTACAACTTACTTGAAAGATAAGAAACCAGCAGGTAGTGAAATCAAAGTACCCGTTTTCATACGCAAATCGCAGTTTAGACTGCCCACCAAACCAGAGACACCCATTATTATGGTTGGTCCTGGTACTGGTTTAGCACCTTTCAGAGGTTTTATACAAGAGCGCCAATTCTTACGTGATGAAGGTAAGACAGTTGGTGATACGGTACTTTACTTTGGGTGCAGAAAGAAGAGTGAAGATTTCATATATGCAGAGGTAAATTTATAATAGAAATAAATTATTAAGGAAATCATTTAATAAATCGTTAATATTAGGAACTTGAGGAATATGTCAATAAGGGCACCTTAACGCTGAAAACAGCATTTTCACGTGATCAAAAAGAAAAAGTTTACGTTACTCATTTGATAAACCAGGATGCAGATCTTATATGGAATGTTATTGGAGAGAATAAAGGGCATTTCTACATTTGCGGGTTAGTATTCAAATTAATTATTAAGAAGTTAAAATTTTAAAATAATTGTCTTTCATTTTATCTTTGTAGTGATGCTAAAAATATGGCTGTCGATGTAAGGGGTATTTTGGTAAAGATTTTAACTACTAAAGGCAATATGAGTGAGGCTGATGCTCAGCAATATCTGAAAAAGATGGAGGCACAGAAACGTTATTCAGCAGATGTTTGGAGTTAGAAACGATTGATTTATGCGAGCAGAGTCGTTTTCGAGCAAAACATTCCTCCGCTAATGAACAATCTTGCATGTTTAATGTTTCATAAAAACAAGAACAAGTTTATTAAATTTTTTTGTATATTTAGTTATGATTTTAATTATTATAATTTTAGTATCCGGTTTGGGAATATTTTCCATTCGTCAAATTTTAGCAAACAAACGAAAAGAAAATACGTTTATGTTTATTTCTATTTAATTTAGAAATATGTATGTAAAATAATTTTTATATAAAATAAGTAAAAATTTTTTTTGTAAAATAGCATCCAGTAAATTTATTTATTTCGTATTTGGTGTTTTACAAATATTGTGTGCAATTATTTAGAAAAAAATAACAAATTTTTTTATCAAAATTGAATTTTTAAATAAAAACGAGCTATTAAAAAAAATAAATATTTTTATACACATATTAAAATTTAATTGGTTATTTCGCGTATGGGAAATTTATTTTTAAGAGTTGCATTCGACATTTTTTACCTTAAATCAGTTGATATATTTATAATGAATTTATATGGAATTTTTTTGTATGGTAAATTATCCGCCTAAATGAACAAAACTGCGTAAATGAGCCAAGTGGAAACATGATGTTACACTGTTGTTTTCGATATTTCAGATCTGTAGTCAAAAAGATAAAGGCTTCTGTATTCCAATGTGTACTATATTTCTTCGATTACTACATTTAATTTGACTTTAACAGTATATTGTCTGACATTTGTCCATTTTTCATTCCTAAGAGTTGGTTTTAGTGGTTTCAAATCTTATAGTACATTTACACTGTCTCATTTATGCACTTGGTCATTTATAATAATGAGGCCATTTGTGGAGCTGATTGAATTTTTATAAATGTACCACATAAAAAATTAAATATCTGATTATTAAATTAAATCATTTATATATACATTTGAAATATCAATTACATATATAAATAATAAAAACAAAGATTTTATTAAAAAGTTACTTCCTTACAGCTCAGCTGTTGTTTGTTTACATTTTACATATAAAACATATGAGAAATATTTCAAATTTTGGTAATATCGTTTGTGGGAAATTTATTTTTAAAGGTTTCATTCGACAGTTTTCGCCTTTAATAAGCTGATTTGTGCATAATGAGCTCATTTATATGAAAGATTTTTGTATAGTAAATTGTCTCATCAGTGGCTATAATTAGCATAACCGTATAAATGAGGCAGTGTGATTATCCTATTACACTGTAACTTTCGATGTTTTCTACGTAAATGAAAAATTAATATTGCTAAATAAGTTAACTCACAACTATTTCAACCCTAAACAAAAACAAAGTTTAATTAAATGAGGCGCAGAAATTTGTGGTACTTTAATTTTACCATTTTATTATTAACGCTGTGTGTGAGTTCGAGTATATTAAGGTAAAGTAAATAGAAATTTCCTAGGGATTTTTTGCACTGCACTTATGTAAATATTTATTTGTTGCAACGCCATCTGGCGTAATGTAAAAACCAAAGTATAAACAGCAACTAATTTAATGGTCCAGCATCCATTACTATTTAGTGCATGTTCTCAGAAGCAAGAAAAAAACAATCACATATTACGTGTAAAACAATATATGCTCGCAAAATTTTAAATTTTAAATTTTTTACAACATTTAATTAAAGTTGTTTTAATTAATAATAACGTGGTAATACAGAACTACCACAGGTTAGTTGCTGTTAATATATTGGTTCTTACATTCCGCCAGATGGCGTATCGCTGGTTAATGTGTTCGCCATAGATTTTTAAATAGTGCTTTTGGTCATTGCATTTTGCATTTTTACCCAATATTTACTAATTTTTATTGTGAATGTGCCATTTGAATGACAACCAACTGTCACTTTTACTATTCTGAACGTACACAGAGCGCTTATCAAACTGTCATTTACTTTTGCCGGGTAAGGACGCAAAAGATGATGTTCGGCTTCGATATTTGATTTCGTATAATAGTGAAAATATAACAAATTAAAATGTCGGGGCGTCGAATTGAGATGTGGAAATTGTTATATAATTTAGTTGGACAAGATGAAATGCAACTTAACAATATTTTTGATTCTGTGTCCGAAATATTCTGTAATGAGCCTAGCCTTTTACAGTCGTATTCATTGAATAAACAAAATAATGTATTTCAAGATACATTCATTCAATGGTTAATAAATAAGCTCACAAAGTACTTAATTGAGGATAATTCTGATTAGTAAGTATATGACTTATATAGTAAAGTGGATTTATAATTAATTATATTTAATCAACAGTGTGTACAGAAAGAATATCAAATTGCAGGAAAAGCTATTATCAACTTGCTTTAGAATTCGTCCCATGTTATTTAAAACATTAATTAATTGCTATTTCGATGCTGTCAATGTATTGGCAATGAAGGCGCCAAAGAACAACGCTGTTGTTGAGAGTGAAAGCGTCCCGCCTGTTGAATTGAATTCCTTTACAGCAACGGCGGATGTGATGTATGAGACTATACCCGATTTTGGTTTTGATGAAATACGTGTGCCGTATGAGAAAATTGAAAATTGCATACAAGCTCATTTGCTTATACTTCGCAGTGCTGTGAAAACGGGTTGCTCAGTTTATACAGCGGATTTTGTAATTGGCTTGGGCAAAATGGATAATGTCATTTTGGATTGTAGCTTCAAGAACAAATTATTGGCATTGCATTATGCTCAAGCATTGTGTGAGTTTAACAATTATTCGGTGAAATCAAGTCTGCCAAACATCTATCATCCATTGCTATGTGCTGTGGCCAGTATATGGGAGGTATTTCCCTACTGGTTAAGTAATCAGATGTTAACTGTAGCAAATGTTGAAGATCTCATTGATAGTACAATTTTCATTATAAACGATATAGTTAATTCAATACAGACCAGGGAATTTAAGTATAAGATATTGCAAATTGGAATACATGTAATGATTTTTATAATTCACGTACAAATTTACAAACAACCGGTAATAACACAAGTCGATGATGAAAAGTTTCGTACTTTAAATTTGGCACTAGTGAACTTTGGTTGTACGCTTCAAGTCGAGTGTGGTCAAGCCACGTATTTGCAGAATAATATCTTGCTAACAATTAATGCTTTTGTTGACATTTGTCCAGAGATGATACGCTTTTTAATTATATTGCTTTGTAGCTATGATCCACCTGAAACTACATCGGCGGTGTTTATGATATTTAATAAATTTACAGATATATTTAAAAGTTCTCTAATGAATACCGAGGAGTTGAAGTTGATGGAGGAGTTACTTGTTGCCTTAATATACTTGGAACGACAAGGTTGCAAGTCAAAGCAAAATAAAATACTTGGTCGCAAATTAACATTGAAATCGTTGCAAGAATTACACATTGAATTTAACGCAAATATGTTTGCAAAATTACCTAAACCTAAAGTGAAAATCTTCGGCAAAGACTTCACAGTATATTTCCAAAAGATATTATCGTTGAAAAAACTCGAAACTACAGCCGAACACATCAAAGTATTGGGTTTAATATTAGAAAGTTCAACATTGCGCACCTTTTGCAATCAACAATTAGTGCAGAAATGCATTAATTTCATGTATTGGTTTTTAAATCAATGTTTAAATAGCAGTCCAGAACAGGAGCCAACTCGTTACAATTGTGTAGATAAGGTATTTGATACTTTTTGCAAGATTTCTGTCAAAGGATCCAAAGAAGTTGAGACATTAATGCAGAAGCGCGTGAAAGAAATTGCCGAGAATTCATTCTGTTCAGCGCAAACTAATGACTTGAGTAAAAAGTTATGTAAAGTTTTTAGTCAGAATTTGATCAACTTAGTCAGAAACAATATTGTTTCGCGCAAAGATATTAACTACAAATATCTAGAGTACGCAAAAGACAAGCCAGAAGCGCTTGAAATTATGTTGAAAGTACTTGTGTGCACTGCAGACCTCAGTAAATGTTTTCCTCTACTGATTTGCCCATATACGGCAAATCAAGATATGCGTAAGACAGAGTCTCTCGATTACAAACATATGCATACAATATGTACGAAATGCACTGAAAATACTCTCGTTCATATTACTAGTTATATCAAAGAAAATAATGCTATTGTACTAAAATGGCATGCGGATATTCCTGAGAAATATCGGCTTGTGTTAAGCAAGGGTTTGCAAATGGTTATATTTGATGCGCTAGTGAAGAGCCCCGATTTGTTGTTGATTGGAAATCACTTCCAGCTTTCTGCACTTAGTGAAGTCAATTTCATTACTGAGCTTACAAAAGAATCTCTTTTGATGGATTTAAATACAATTGGCCTCTTTAAAATCTTAACAAAGTTAATAGCTCATGAAACAAACGTAGTATCTGAAACAGACTTTTTGGGCCAGTTTGGACCATTTTTACTTAAGCAAACAATAAACTCTTTGCGTGCAACAAATAACAAGAAACAAATTCAAATATTACAAATTATTGGCTGTGTTGCAAATAGCTCAATTAAACTTGAGTGGTTATTTCATTTTTTTAAAATGTCCATGCTTTTTATGGTGCACGCAAACTCAACTATTGTGCATGAAGCTATTTTAAAAGCAACGGAGATGTGTGCCTACCAGGACATAGAACCGATACATTTATGGAGTTGGTATAAACGTGATGCATTGAATTTGGTTGTGAGATTGGCTGCTTACAATTTCTTAACATTAGGCGTACGTTTGACAAAGTCTGTAAACGCTGTAAGTACATATTTCATTTGTTGTATAAATAAATATAAATATTATTTGATGTGTATGGGGAAGACGATGAGAGTGCCTATCATTTACTCAGCCTTTGCCTAGCACATGCACGGCGGCAACTCAACATTTTGTGAGCCTCCTTTGTTGAGAATCTTGATCAATTATAAGAGCTCCCACTAAACAACATTCTGAGCTTCGCCAAAGGTTCTAGGTGATTTTAAACCCTGAGTTTTCCTCTATATAAGGTATCACAATAGTCCAATAGGCCTAAGTGGATCCCCAAGGGATCGCCGGTATAAAATAACCTAACCTTTGTTGTAAATATATATATATACTTTTTATGTGAGATTTATGTGAGATATATATATATACTTTTTATTTGTTGTATATATATTTATATACTTTTTATTTGTTGTATATATATGTATATACTTTTTATTTGTTGTATATATATATCAACTTTTTATTTGTTGTGTATATATAAATATATTATTTGTTGTGTATATATAAATATTTTATTTGTTGTGTATATATTAATATTTTATTTGTTGTATATATACAAATATTTTATTTGTTGTATATATACAAATATATTCTTTGTTATATATATATCTACATATATTCCTTGTTATGTATATATAAATATTTTATTTGATGTATATATATGTATATATATTATTTGTTGTATATATATGTACATATTTTTGAACAAACTAATAATAACTTTTTAAATTAGTTTAAAAAATGATATTTTATTGTTATTTCGACTATAGTCTATAGTCATCTTCAGGATACTGATATAGTTTAAATTTTTAATAATTTGCTGTATATTATATATAATTTTTATAATAATACTTTTACTATTATTTATAGGTTACTAAAATGCTTGGATTTTCATGTGCAGCAGAATTTATATGTAAATATCACCGGTTGTTAACCACTTTTATTCTTCCGCTGTGTATTAAGGAACCAAGATGTAAAGGATTGATAGTACAAATATCAATAGTTACACAAAAACCGATAGATAAATTATTTTTCACTTCATTTCTACGTATTTACTCGCATATTTATCTTACGGAGGATGAGATTGTAGTTAATAAATGTGTGGACTTAATTGTCAAATGCACTGGTTCCAGCTTGCAGACATTAATGAACACAGATGTTAAGGTAAGATATTTAGTTTTTTTTTAAAATTATAGCTTTAATTTGTCTGGTGTGGTTTGTTTTTGCATAACAAGTTCTTCTGCATGAGGTGAAGATCTAATTATCAGGAAACGTTAAAAGAATATACAAGATAAATATATTTAGTCTTGTTGTTCTTTAAAGAAAACTGCTTAAATAAAAATAAGATAAATGGATAGAATCGTCATGTAAAATGGGGTAGGGTGTCAATAGCTGGTCATTAAAATAAGATAATCATGAGCAGTGCAACTGCATTCGGAGCATACATTGGATCAATTAAATTTGTAAATTATGTTGATTTAGTATGTAGTTCAAACATACTTTGTATCATTGAATTGGTTCAACATTTTTTTAAAGCCACGACATGATATTGTGGTTGCAATAAAACTAAAAAGTTGTTGTTGTTGTAACCCGCTGGGATCTAGAAAGGATTTACTAAATGGATAAACAGGTTAGGAGGTGAATGGATATAATGGTTGAATGGGAATGGATTGAAGATATTTGGAATTTAAATTGAAATCAACCTGAGACAAGAGGGAGAAACCTGACTACTTTAATGGGATGGGTCCAAAGGTCGATTAGACTACAGTCTGTGTACAGTGGGAAAAGAAAAGAGATGAGTGACGTTATAGGGGGTAGAATTATAGTTTAGGCACGCGTTAAAAACAGACGTGTTTACGCGTGATAAATAACTCTTTAGCATATAGATGTGTCATGATCTCAATTGAACTAGGACAGTTCTTGCCGCACAGAGCAGTCGACGTTTTTCATGAAGAACCTTGTTGTAGAACAACCTTAGTTTCGAAGAGAGTATTCTTTCATCTGTGTGTATAAGTCCAAGTTTATAGTCGACCTCACTATATGATATATATGAGAAAGAACGGCCGGCTCTATGTTCCGGATTCACTCGTCAACCACAACGATCAAGTGCCGTTCACCAAATGGACTTTACAAGCAGGTATATATTTGTATTGATAGTTGGCATATATATAGTATATGTAATCACCGACGAGAGTTTGTAAGTGCGCGAAGTCACTAATTGTTATGAAGAAAACAAAAAAACTTAATATAAATAAATGAATTTATTAATAAATACTTACTAATTTTATTAAAAAATTACTATTAGTTATATTACTTATAAAAATATACTACAAGAATTCTCTTTTCTTTCAGCAAACGGTGTCGGAGTTTCTTATATACTTCAATCGCAATCCGCAGTTCGTAATGAAAGCGTTCCAGTGTCTTTTATTTCCCGATACTGTCCCATCACAAAGTCACAGCAGTTCATCTTCGAGTTTATCCCTGTTACATACATCAAATAACGAATTTGCTAAATTTATTGCTGATCGTTTTCTAGGCGTGTTAACATATTTCGAAACTTGTATCTCAGATTCTAATTTCGAAAAGCCCTTGAAAGAGGAGTCACTGTACAGTTTGGGACAGATTATACGTTTTGTTGGATCCAGTAATGTTACACAATTCCGTTTTAAAATCATAGCTATGCTGTGTTTTGTGCTATCACTGAGTGATAAAAAATTGCAAACTATTTGTCTTAAAGTGTGGAAAATATTCATTCATAATGTAAATATTGAACAGCTTGGACCTTCGCTTAGTCATATCTGTGCTTCACTGCAGCCGCTATTACAGACTAATAAGAACGAAGTGAACGCTATATATGAGTTCATTTTAAAGAATGACAGTTTGCTGGGTGCATATATACCAGATTTATACTTTATGGAAGATACTGAATTTGTCAGTACTGCTGTGCGTCAGTGCATTAGTCGTCAAACTGAAGCTCTGAAAACAGATAAAACTACATTCATTGAAAAAGTACAGTTCTATTACAAGCAACTATCTAATGAAAACCTGCTAGTACGTATTCAGGCCTTAATAAGTTTACGGAAATTTTTATCTAACAATCGTCAAAAAGTCAATGATATGGTTTTGAGTGAAATTTGTGTTAATCCTTTGATCGTGAAGATCGTTGATATTTTAATAGCAGGATGCCGACATGAGGATAATCATTTGCAATTATTATCTGGAAAATGTTTATCAGAACTTGGTGCTATCGATCCCAGTTATTTATGTGCAGATTATACATTTCAACAAACAAATGAAATATCTTTAAGTATACATACCGATAGTTTTGCTATAATGGCTTTGACACAGTTATGCCGATCTTATCAATTCCAAAAAAATACTAAATATGTGGACAACTTTTCGTTGGCAATACAAGAAACTTTATCGGTGTGTGGAGTTTCACCGAATGAAGGTAAAAAGTTGAATGTTTGGGAAGCGTTACCGTTACGTATGCGCCAAGTAATGGGACCCTTGTTATCATCTTGCTACATTAATAGAAGTCGTGACAATCAGATTAAACAACATCCCTTATTCAATAGTCATTACTGTCGCTCCTATGAGGATTGGGCTTTTCTCTGGGTATCAAGATTGATTGGATTTTTACGGAGTGACGATACAAAGCATTTACTCAGCTGTTATATACCTAGTATGAGGCGTGATCTTAACACACTCGTTTTATTTTTTCCATATGTTCTATTGCATGCTTTGCAGGAATGCAATCCAGATGAAACGAAACAAATCTATGAAGAATTTGAAGTGATTTTTCGTTTTTGTTATAGCGGTCTAAGCATACAAACACTTTGTGATGTAAATGGTATTAAGGAATTTTACTCAACTAAATATTCGGCAAGTTGTTCACGAGATTCACAAAAAACTTTGAGATCATTGGTACAGTACGAACCGCTAGAAAATATCGCTCAAATGTCTACAAAGTTGTGCTCCGAATTAATTGATTTTCTGCAGCGTTGGTTGCGTGAATGGCAGCGTACGAATCAAGTTAATGGCGATGTCAATCATTCTGCAGGACACAATCAAATCATAGAAGCATTTATTGCAAGATTTGATAAACATTTAATATCAAAAGCAAATTACACTTGCGGTGAATTTGCTCGCGCACTATTTTATTTAGAACAGCACATTGAGGAAGAGCCAGAAGCACGCTTGCAAGAGCAAATACCACTCCTTATTGAAATCTATGGTAGTTTAATGGATGCAGACTCAGTAGAAGGTGCGGTTTTTATGAAAAAAACGAGCCTAAGCTTGTCGGAAGAAATTCTGTTCAATAGAATCGTAGACAGACCTCAAGAATTAATGACTTGTTACGAGCAAATATTATCGGATGAAAGTCAACTCAATGAGGAGCATATAAGAGGCATGATTAATTGTTACTTGCGCGTAGATACGCCTGAAACAGCTTTACTAGTTGCAGATGGTCTCTGGCATAAACTGTGCGATCACTATACCGATGATTTCTTTAAAGAGTGTAAAGTTGATATTCTTTGGCGTTTAGGTAGTTATGATGAGTTAGAAAAATTATTGGAAGATAGTGTTGTGCGTCGCAAAACTACAAATTGGAACATACAATGTGCTGAAACATTCTTGCTATATCGACAGCCTAATGAGGCACAAAAGTATCCATTGAAGGAATTCATGGAACGATTAGATTACATACGCAGCAATGTGCTATCGAATATGCGTACTTGTTCGGGTGTGAAACAAAACTCGTATCCATTTTTGTATGACGAGGTTGTTAAACTTCATTTGTTGAATGAAGTTGAAAAAAGCAAAATGTTTGTTGATCAAATAACAACTGTTTTAACTAGATACACAGACGACGAATATCAAAATTGCATAGATAAAGTACGCCTTTTCTTTGATGACTGGGAGGCTCGACTGTGTGTAATGCCTTCTACTATTCGCATTATGGAACCTGTTATTTGCTTTCGTCGTAACTTGTTAATTGAGTCAAAAAGACAGATGTATGAAAGTGTTTCGAAGCAAACCGCTTCCAAAGCGATTTTAGAAGAGATAAACGGTATTATGGATGAAGAAATTGGAAAATTATGGATTCGCAGTGTGCAAATGAATCGTGATGGTAATTGTTTACAACAAGCACAACAGTCCATAATGAAAGCGATAAAATATCAGCCGAAGACACTATTCATTGAGAAGGCAAAGTTGTATTGGCAAAAAGGGGACCAGACCCATTCGTTCAAAGTGCTTGTAGAATATTTACAATTTATTGAACAGAAGTGTAACAAAAACCTAAGGAATTTGGATCCAAGTGAAAGAATTTTATATGCGGAGGCTAAGTTCTTACAAGCAACTTATAATGCTGCATCTATGAACATTTGCTCAGAGCAAAATATAAAGTTTTTCAGAGAGGCAATATCTGGAAATCGTCATTCAGAAAAGTGTTATGCGCATTTGGCACAATATTTGGAAAAAATTACTGAATCATTCAAACGTGAACAAGTTGACAGTGAAGAGAATTGCAAGTTACTCTACGAAATTATGATCAATTATGCCAAATCCTTGAAATATGGATTTGAATATATATATCAGTCCTTACCACGATTACTTAGTATTTGGCTTGATACTACGTCGCGTAGTGTTTCAATTGATGAAGCACTACCAACAAATCCAAGTCTAAAAACTGTCGCCTCACGTTACACAGATATTTCAAACAAAATGAATGAACTGATTAATGGGTGTGTTAATATACTACCGACTTCTGTTTTCTACACTGCATTTTCGCAGATTTTAAGTCGTTTATGTCATCCATCCATGGAGGTCTTTAAAGCTATACGTACCATTATTATAAAACTAATAACAAGTTTTCCGCAACAATCGTTATGGATGTTGTTACCAACAATTAAGTCATCTCATACCTTGCGTCTGAAACGTTGCCAAATGATACTTAAAGATAATCGACTTAACGATTCATCTTTTCATAAGTTATTAAATGACTTTAGTACGTTAGTGGAGCGTTTAATAGAGTTAACTAATAAGGAGGTGCCATTAAATCAGACACATGAATTGAATACATTCGTAAACCAATTGTCTAAACTGTTTGAAGGCGCAAATTTTTCCGAAGTACTATTGCCCTTCGAAAAATATATGCAACCTTCTCTGCCTATAACAGCAACTTCGACTTCATATACTCTTCAGTTGCCCAATTCAGGAAGTAGCGAAAAAAATACACCTACGAATGCTATACCTACAAATCCTTTCCCTTACACACAGATTTACATATGCAGCATCAAAGATAATGTGACGGTATTACGATCTGCAGCCAGACCTAAGAAAATTAGTTTCAAATGCAGTGATGGCAAATGCTACGATGTTATGTTAAAGCCAAAGGATGATTTACGGAAAGATTTTCGTTTGATGGAGTTTAATGGTTTAGTAAAACGTTATCTGCATCAAGAACCACAGGTTAATAATAATCTTGCATTATCTTATATTCTCTTAAATTATCTTATATTATATTATCTTATATTATCTTATCTTATATTATTTTACATTATATTTCTTTGTTTATCTTACATTACTATCTACTACAGGCACGTCAACGTCGTTTACGTATTCGCACCTATGCTGTTATACCGTTTAACGAAGAGTGTGGTTTGGTAGAGTGGTTGCCAAATCTACACTCATTCCGTGCGATTTGTAGTTCCTTTTATCGCAGTCGTGGTCTTGGTATACCGGATAACGCTTTGCGGCAATATGGATTGCCTAGAACAGACCCAATCGAAAAGAAGCGCAATATATTCCTTAATACGCTAGTAGCAAAACATCCACCAGTGTTTCATGAGTGGTTCCGTCAGCGTTTTGTAACCCCACAAAGTTGGTATGAAGCGCGTTCTTCATATGTAAAAACTATTGCTGTTATGTCCATGGTCGGCTATATATTAGGTCTTGGCGATCGTCATGGTGAAAATGTGCTTTTCGATGAGACAAATGGAGATGCAGTACACGTTGATTTTAACTGTCTTTTCAATCAGGGAGAAACGTTTGCCATTCCGGAATTAGTGCCTTTCCGTTTAACACAAAATATGGTATTCGCAATGGGTCCGCTGGGCATTGAAGGCATGTTTAGAAAGTGTGCTGAAATTGCGCTGCGCGTGTTAAAGCAGGAATCCGAAACTTTAATGTCAGTATTGCGTCCATTTGTATATGATTTAATAGTTTTAAATCGAAATGTAAATAAAAAAGTTGCTGAGCTAACAGATCCAAAAGCTACCCTGGATGTTAAACGCATTGAGGAGCGTTTGAAAGGATATGTAAGTGTTATCTACAGTGTGTTTAGAGTTTATAGATAATAATGTTTATTAAATAAATTATTTCTTTAGGTAAAAAAAAATTTATGTACGAATCAAATTAACCACATGCCACTCTCTGTGGAGGGTCAGGTTAGTTTCCTGATTTCAGAAGCCATGGATATAGACAACCTTGCATCTATGTACATCGGATGGGGTGCTTATTTGTAATATAAGCATTAAAATAAAACATCACATTTACATCATTATTATCATTTAAACATTTTAAGTTACTTTTATATATTTAGTATCTTATCTGAAATAGTACAAATACGCTTAAAATAATAATTACTTAATTATTAACGTATCAAAAACATTTGTGATCGAATTATTTAATAAAAATATATAATTAAGAACATTAGGTAATTTATTTCAATTATAAACTTAATAGTTATTAATACAAATTAATATTGATTAACAAGAATAGTCATTAATACTAATATTACTTGAGGGACATGCTTGGTGGCTTGATAGTGGAAGTCATTTGTAATTATGTTCTAGTCAGACCAGGAATTAAAGTAACATTTGACAATTCTTGCTGAACAGGATAGAAAATAATTATAATTAACAACACAACATTTAATTTGATAATAATAATAAATATTAATAATAATATATATTGATAATAATATATATTGATAATAATATATATCAATAATAATATATTAATAATAATATATATTAATAATAATATATATTAATAATAATATATATTAATAATAATATATATTAATTATGATATATATTAATTATGATATATATTAATAATAATATATATTAATAATAATATATATTAATAATAATATATATTAATAATAATATATATTAATAATAATATATATTAATTATAATATATATTAATAATAATATATATTAATAATAATGTATGTTAATAATAATAATACATATTAACAATAATATATATTAATAATAATAATATATATTAATAATAATAATATATATTAATAATAATAATATATATTAACAATAATATATTTCCTTTATTCTGAATAAACTGAATTGGAATTGATAAAAATTGTCGACTTTTGGAAATAGAGGAACTCAAACTTCAGTTAAAACACTAATAATTCCAACGTTGTTATATGAATAAATACAATATATTAATTTATTTTAATTTAATAATAATAAAATAATAATAATTTTAATTAATTTAATAATTTTAAAATTATGTAAATATTTAAATAAAAAAAAAAGAATCCTAATTCAAAATAAATAAAATAAATTATGAATTGCATTCAATTGTATTTTTAAAAATACAAATTTTTCAATTATTCAAAGGGATTGTTTCAATCCCTGCTTCTGCCAGCCACAGACGAAATCTAATTTATGACAATTTTTTGTGACATTCAATTAGAATTTGGGCTCATATATTCTCAGCAGTCATGTCACTATTGACATGACTCCTATATTCCAAATGTAGAACCTCTGACTTGGTATAAAGAAGGTGAGTGGAAGTATCTAGGCCTGTCCTAATGAGATAATAGCTAGAGTTATTGCGCGCACCACTCTTTAGCATACTCAACTATATTTACAATGTTAGTATTAGCCAGATATTGCATTATTAATTCGTCCAGTTGATTCTAATATGTCAATTCTTCTCATAATTACGAGAAATGAGGAATCAAAATGGATTTCTTATGTCATTGAGGAAGATTGCTTACTCCTTCTAACTCATCTATCTTTAATCTATTTATTTTGGAATATTTTACATACAAAGAGTTGACGCTCCTATTTTGCGATTTGACTATTTGAAGGAAAAATAAATATAGCGCGTAGATATTTATTTGATAGGACTCTCAAGTTTTTAACGTCATTAAACTATTGAAAGAAAATAGCTGATTCAGTTGAAAAGAGACTTCCCTCCTCAGTGAAACAGATTTCATGTTACTCACTGGTTACAGGTTATTATCTTACCCGGTTATCTTAGCCTGCAACAAATTAGATTTATTAGAGACGGCTAGAAACTGTCTCTGCATAGAAGTAGTTGTGATTGTGGCAGCTGTACACTAACCCCAAGACTTTTAGCCATATTCTTTGTCATTTCAGTCAGAAGTAAAATACTGGACTACGATTAATAGTTCTTACCACTGGAGTGTGTATTATTGAAAAGCCCTCAATAAGAAGTGTTTTGGTCTTCACTCTAAAGGTTTAATTTTTTTTGAAGAATTCTTTTATATTTCAATTCTAATTATGATTTTAATTCTATAACCAATTCCCGACTTATTACAAAGTGTTAAGAGGGTCTTTTATCATTTTGTTGCAGTTTTAAAGAAGATAACTGTCATTTGTCGTTGCCAATAACATTCAGTTTAACAGTTTACTAGACCATACATATCATTCTTCGGGTTCCATACATATAATTGTGCAGGTACCAAACATATCACTAAGATATCAAATTTCCGTTGAAGTTTTCCCATTATTCTTCTTTAAGTTCTGTTGTTGCAGTTCAAATCTTCACATTCATGAATAAGTTTGGTTTGCATTTTATTTGAATAGTGCAGCTTTGATCATTTTACAATCTTTTGGGATTAACTATAGGTAACACGTCAAGAACTTTTTCGTTATCTTCAATATTTTTTCTTTATTTCGGGGCTACATTTTTTTTACTACTGCATTATAATTATTACTATTAATATGTGTATGACAATTATGGAGATGGGAAGTGATAATAAAGATTTATTTAGATATATGACATAAATCTGCATCCATTGAAATAATATTGGGGAGACTTACTTCACCATCTTTAGTACAATACAATATTTAAATGAAGTTGTATGTTACAGCCAATGGCCATCTCCAAACAATAAAACGAAATAAAATATCTTAGGTTAGAACTGACATTTATATATGTAGATGGTGTCGTAGGTATTTCACAAAACAAAAAAAAAACTAGCTTGCAAAGATATATATATATATATATATATATATATATGTTCTGGATCCATTGCGATAATATTAGGGACACCTACTTCATTCGCTCTAGCAAACGATTTAATTTAAAAGAAAAACCTTATGTTTTTACGGAGTTAATACAAGTGTAGGCTTGTGGAATATAATTACTTTTCGTTATACTTTAGATTAAGTCTTATTTCTTGAAGTCTTGGAATAAGTGAACATAAATCGTAAGATGCACGGAACTTACAGTTCTATTTCACTGATTTGATTTGTAAGTGCCTAACTTAGAAATTTCTTAAAGTATAAAAGTTCTGGATCCATTGAGATAATATTGGTGGAACTTACTTTACGATTTAGTTTCAATGAGATACCTTATGTTTTCAATGAGAAATCTTATGTTTTTATGGAGTTAATGATATGTGTTGATTTATAGAACATTTTTGTTTGATATAACACTTTAGATTTTCTTAAGTATTATACGATTAAGGACTTTGGCAAATTCAAGAGTTTCTATTGAATATATATTCTATTGATTTCTGGAATAAGTGAACATTGAAGATGCAGAGTACTTATAAATAAATTTTATTGATATAATTTCTTATTGCCTAGCTCAGTAATATCTCAAAGTATAAGAGTTTTAAGAAATACGCTCTTTACCTGGAGAATACGTGTTTACTTTCTGGTTCTAACTATGTTAAATTCTGGGTTGCTACAATTATTTTATTGTTTTTCTTCACAACGTTCTTCAATCCTCTTCTTCATATATATGATTAATTTTTGTGACTTCTATTCCGGTTCGTAGCCGAAAATGCACTTGGAGGAATGGGAGTGATGGAAGTGTTAATATTAAAAATGCCTAGATATAAATATAGCTACTCAATTCAATGGAAATAGTGCGTGGTTTTCAGCCCATCAAGCCCTCCCCCTGTTGACATGCTTGCTTTCATTATATTTTGTTGATAGGTTCTAATATACTAAATTGTCATGGGTAAGTGGGTTAATAATGAACATACATAATCCATTTATAAATATAGTTACTCAATTTAATGTGGGTGGCGAGTGATCAAGTCCCTCTCTCTTGTTACTGCCTGCTCCCATTATATTTATTTAATACGTTCTTATATATTACCTTTTATTCGTTAAGTTTTTCTATATTACATATTGTCATTCTTTGCTTAGACTTTCTGTAGATATCTATTCTCTCAGGTTTTTAATAAAATTTTTTCTTATAGGTACTCCTGCTGTGGTCCCATGTGGATAGACCACAGAATAGATCACGAAGAATAGAAGAATGCATGTTTATATTTCAAAAGCTAAAATATGTTTTTATATTGTTGGCACTTTCTATCACAAGTTCTGTTGTTGTTGTTGCAGTTGTAGCAATAGTTGTTGTTTTTGTTTATGTAGTCGTTGTAGTAATCAGCGTAATCAGTTAAAATATGTTGGCAACATTGTAGGTGAGTTGAGTTCTTTTATTGCCCGTTTTCGCTATGGATTGTTTTATTTTTCCTGTTGTGAAACGAAATTTGTAGATGCAATTGACTTTTTCAATTGTTGTTCTTGTTGGTTATTTGTTGTTGTTGTTGCGATTGTTGGTTTTGTTTTATTTGTTGTCCTTGTCATTAGTTTGTTTATTTGTTTGGTTGCAATGGTTGCTTACATGCTGATTTTAGTTTTGGTTCGAAAGTATGTAAGCTCACCTTAATTTTCATGTCTAACCATAGTTTACAAGCTCAGGCAGACAGACGGTATACAAATGTAGCAGTCATAGAGCGAAGCGATTGGTTCTGCTACCAATTCCGGGTACAACCCAGGAATCATACTGAACCTCATGTATTTGCCACTGTTTCGCGTATTTTATTTTGCTACCGTTTGGTCACGTTCAGAAATTTTTGTCAACACAATCTGCGAATTCATCGCTGCAGCCGCAAACACGGCACGGCATGGTTATTCGCTTCATTCCATTTCGCACTGCTTCGGATTTAGATTTGTGAGGCAGATGTTGGAGGAGCACCGCCAAGGCAATGCCTGCATTACTATTTCCATGCATTTGTAATATTTTGTTTTTGTTTTTTGGCTTGTAATGCTATCGCTGTTATTCCAAAAACTGCTGCAATTCCTATTCCTATTCCTAAAGCTTAAGCTAGCTGCCTCTGCGTTTGCCACTCGTGGATGTTGTTGGCGGTGTTGCTGCTTCTCGTGGATGTTATTGTTGTTGCTGTTGTTGGTTCTTATAGCTGTTGGTTTCAATATCGCCGCTACTGTGGCTTTGTGCTTTGCCTTGTTTTAGCATAAATTTCTATTGTTTAACTTGCATTCGATTACGATTTCAATTTACCGATTTAGCTATGCTTAAGCTTAGGTATAACAATAACTCCAACAACAGCAGCAACAATAACTTCAACAACAACACCAACAACAACAACAACAAACGATAAAATAAATTTTAAAATTGTAGCAATTTGGTTAATGTTGCAAACAGGAACAATTTTCTTTTTGACGCCTGATAGTACCCGATTGGAGAGATATCTTATGGAATTTGTAATATGAATTTTTCGTTTTTATTTATTGTTTTGCATAATATTAGAATTTTTTCTATAGCTAAATATTTCACAGATATCTTTGGCATATATTATATTTTATACTAGTTTAATTTATTGGCCAGAAAATTACAATTGTAAAATAGAAGTACGAGTAAAATTGGTTTACATAGAAGTACCATTTGGATCCATGCAGAATTATGAGCAATTTTATTAAAACAATAGTAAATACAAATAAATTGTGGGATGATAATTTACTCCATAAATGGATGAAATTGACATCGTAAATATTTAAAGTAATTATTAGATTAACAAGATTTACAAGAGATTTATAGGAACCGAGTTCGAATACTTGCAGTCTCAAAAATAATTATTTACGAATTATTAAATACAAGAATTATTTCCAAGACCACTGATGATGGGTATTTGGCAATACTCGAAACTGTTGTTGTAGTTCACTACTGTTCGAAAAAACCTCTTCAAGAGATTTATTAAAAAGAGATTAAATCATTATAGAACACCTCATAAGGGTAGGGATATGAGATTGAATTCATTACTATTGTAGATAGTCAGGATATTCTTGCATATACTTGTAGTACTTTATAGAAAAAATTGATTAGGTACATTTATATACATATATATTTTTTTTTATATAGTAGGTGGAAAGTATCGGAAGCCACACTATGAGACTTGAACCCACTAAGACCACTTCTTAAAAATGAGTTTGAAGACCTCAGTCGTCAGACTTGAAACTCATCTGGCTGAGATAAGCTTTTTTTAAGTTTTTAAGTTTTTTTTATATATCAGGAATATGCATAAGTTTTTTTTTGGTTTAACCAAAAGATGTCGTCTTCGAAAAGTACGCAGAGTATTAATCTGACACATATCTACATCAAATTTAAAAAAAACATTTGCGGCAAGTATTGCTATTATTATTTAATCGGAAAAAAGGCTATTGGAGATGAATACGCTAGAAGTTAGTAATAAATAAAAACGTTTGCCCTATCAGAACTTGTGTTTGGATTTTCAGTTTTTATATGAACTGCAACATAATCTTCGGCATTTTAAATATTAATTGGTAAAGATAATAAATATTTTGCTGGCTTGAAGTGGGTTTTAATTCCTTGAAATTCACGAAGTGCGAGACAAGTCACTTGAAACAGTAGTGGGACCTGGGCGCAGCTCACACCGATAGAAGTCTTAAATGACTAATAGGGACTCTAACCCGGAGTAACGCTAACGTAGTTCTGAGGTAGGATAAGGTCTCTAAGAATGAATGGGAGGGGCTAAGTTTGTGCGAGTCGGGTACTCTCTGCACTCCACCGATTAAAAAAAATTGATTGAATTTTTATACATATTTTAATAAGCACATAGACATTATATCATCACAAAAATATACTAAATATAATGAAACTTTTATTTGAAATGCTCTAATAAAATTTATTAAGTGTTTATAACTAAAAACTAAACTCTAAAAACTCTACAAAAAACATTTAAAAATAAAATAAAATGTATTAATTAATCCAAAATTTTCATCTGATCAAATTCGATTAGAGTGTATTTCATCATCTCTTCCAAGCGTTTTGAGCTGAACATTTGCTTAAGTCTCGTTTTCGCGAATTCCTCATCATTAAAACTGTCCAAAGAGTTATCGGCTGATATATCCTTATCCATTGATATTGTTGGATAAATACCGAATTGAGCAAAGAATCCATAAGGCGTTCGTTTTTTAACTTCTTGTTTTATTTGTTGATAACTGGGAATATTCAAATAATTTAATTTTTGCAGTGTAGAACAAAGTGAGCTATGGTATGCCATCAGTAGTTCTTCACGTTTATGTTTTAGAACATCTAAACGTAAACTTGTGTAGAAAAAATAATTTAAATCAATTCCTGGACTGCTCCAAATGCTCATTTGCAGATCAATAAAAGCGATATCTTGTGGCGTACGTTGTTTATCATACTTGAAAAGCATATTATTTACCCATAAATCACCATGATTGAGAACTTTGATTTCATTTGGTATAGGGTCTTGACAACGACTAAGGTTATCTCTTAAATTAGCTACATATGTTTTAAGTTTTTGTGTAATTTTTTCGTAACCTTGCCATTGACTAACAGCATCAACTAAAGCTTCTGCTTCACCACCAAAATAACGCAATAACATCGAGTTTTCACGATCTATAGCACTGCGTCCTAACAGACCACTATGGAAGCTTTCCATAATTTCTGGATCCTATTGGAAAAATAGTACCCAATATTAGTTATCAATTCATTTATTTAATAGATGTTTATATAACTTTTACAAATATATTTAATATTATTCACCTTTTTAGCCAACACCATAGATGTTGCATGAAATTGTGCAAGTTTTTGTAATACGAGACGAGCATGTGCTACATCTAAGCCCGATTCTCTTGATGCGACTTCGAAACCTTTGTCACATAGATCTTCGAAAACTAGAGTTTTAATTGGTTCCTTAAGGCTAAAATATAATCTGAAATAAAAAAAAAAAGTTTAGTATTCGCAATATAATTGAAAAATTGGATCTTGAGATGGTATACTTATCATCACGAATCTAAATCGTCAAAAACGTAACCGTAAACTATTAATGCTGTGAACTAAAGTGCCAATTAAATAATCTAACAGCTATTAGAATGCAGAACAAAAATAATCTAAAACTGCTAAAGCCACGTTAAGATCGTTGAAGAGTTATGCTCACGGCCCGATAGTCGTTGTTCTAAGTTGGATGGTTTGTTATAAGTACTTATCGCAAAGTGAAACAGTAATCAAACTGTCTTGGCGTTATGCAGAATTTTGAAGAGAGTATATATGTGCATATAAAGAGTATAAAGTAAAATTCCAGTTTTGTGATGGGACAAGAGCTAAATTTTGCATCACGCTGATGATTACAAAGAACTTAACAAGTATCATAGTTTTCCTATTTTTTTGTTTTTATATCTCAACATCAATATACCTAAGTGGTATATTAATAACTTTTCTGTCTGTTGACAACCATTTCAGTTGGAACTTAGCGCTCTTTCAAAATCTACTTGAAATCGGTAGCTAATAGAAAAGAGTAAGAGGAGGCTGAAGACTACTCCGAAATCTGTTTAGAACTGGATTCTCATAGGGAACATTTTTTTTTGTGCTAGTAACAGTTGTGTATCTTTGTGCTATTTTAAAATAAAATATTTTAAAATATAAAATAAAACAAATTTAAATCTTTAAGTCTCATGGTAATGTAAACGTAACTAAAAACATTTCAGAGTTAAGTTGCCGCTAGTATGAATAAGCCCTGTAATGTATTGGTTGATTGTTGACAGATCTGTATTGCTTCAGAAAAAAAGAAGTCAGAAGGCGATATAACAATATGTTTGAATGAATATTTTGTGTTTTTATAAACTCAAAAAGTTTTTATCAATATAATAATTGTGAAAAATTGTAATTTTTTCGGACAGTCAAGCTGCCATTAAATCCCTAGCAGGCACCACAGCAGCAATTCAAGAATGCCGAGTATCCCTTAAGGAGAAAATTAGATGTGTTAGTATACAACTCACTTGGTTTCCTTGATACAGGGACATCGCGGGCAACTGTAGGAGAGACAAGACAGGTATTCTGCTTCCTGACATTCAGTTCTCAGATATTGGTATCCCACTTGTAACAGTTAAACTACCAAACAAACAAAAATATCTGAGTATTGTCAAGCAAGATTGAAGAGATGAACCGTTTTGATAGATCTCCAGGTTTTGACCTGGTTTAAACTAGATCAAAAAACGCACCAGTCAGCTGCTTTAACTAAGGCGTTACCTGCTCAGTATTACGGTATCGGCGCCGACTGGTCACTGTGTTATGAAATGGCGTCTACCTCATAATGACTTTTATGGAGGTTGTGGATTGCGGATGAAGAGAAAACTGTGTTTCAGATCATGTGTCAGTGTTTATCTTTAGCTATGAGAAGATCTAAAAACTTCGGTGTCCCTTTTTTTTACCGATATAACAAAGCTGTTATTCTGCAAAATTACAGACTTAGCCTATAAAAATAAAATCCGATTTAATCTTTCATAGAATGCACTTTCCTAATAGTTTGAGTTCGCCATTACATAGAATGCATATATAATATTTGCACATAATCATAAAACACTTTTTTTAGTTTGATATTCGAAGTTATTTACTTCAACTAATCTGCTACACATTTTGTAAAAAATTTTCATACCAACCTTGCACCCAATTTAATTAATGTATATTATTTTAATTATAATTTCATTTTGACTTTTGTGCTATTATCGTTATAGTATTATTATGTGATACGCGAGTTGCTGATTGCGGACTATTCATACCAACCTTGCACCGAATTTAGCACCATCTGGTAATAACATTTCTAGGCGTGGTAAGATGTCACGGTACATAACTTTTTCTTTGATGTAAACATCCAAGTCAATCAGGAAATCAGTGGCTTCAGTTTGTAACATACTTTTGATAATCAGAGATAAATTTTTTAACTTCTCACAGTTGTTTCCACTATAAGTGATCTGCACACGATAGATTTCACTACAATAATTTTCGCCTGTTTTACTGCCCATCGAAAAATGGATTTTGTGGATTTTGAATGTAGATTGACGTAGAGCGTTTTCGATGACATCTTCGAAAAATTTTAAATCCAAATGGGCCGGAGGTTGTGCTATATCCTTGCTGTATTCAATCTTCATTTTGAAACAGTGTTTATAGTTAGTTTTTTATTAATTTTATTTTATATATATTGTTTTGTAAATAAAATTATTAAATTTTATTATATGTTTACTTTACAACACCACTCGTTCGCGATAAACTGTAAAATTGAAATAAAAAGCCAAGTGTGTACTGTGCATACTTAAATAGCAAGTCTCAAATTCTGTAAATAATCTTAAAACCTTGTTGATTTGTCTGAATTAATTGTACGAGCGGTTCTCGTACAAGTATACATGGAGAGCGGTTCTATTGCATGTCATTCAATTTGATTGCTGAAGCGATGCCGCGCGGGTTACGCGGCGATCGAAATGCGATGTTTGTTGATGGACTTGGGAAACACGCAACTTTTTTCCGTTTTATTTTTTTTATTATATTTAATTAATATATTATTTTAATTATAATTTAATTTTGGATTCCGAGCGCGTGCGAAAAATACATTGTATCATGAGATATCATGAGATACAATGTATCATGAGTGATCTGCTGGCGGCTTCGCAAGCGCTCAGATGTCACAGCTTTAAATGAATTTGCGTTATTGTAATTTATCTTATCATTTTGTTTAAACAACAAATATAAATATATAAACCCTATGTATAATAAAAACTAATAATTAGTATCATCTCAACACGCTACATTTGTATGGATTTTGTGTCTACAATTAAATATTTTATTTATTGACAATTTTTTTCACAAATTTTGCAATTATTTTAAATGGTTAATAGATGGTAATTTAAAGATGGTTTTTTGTGTGATAATTATTGTGTTATTATAAATATTCGGTTATTTTGAATTTAAAATTAGAAATAAAAAAAAATAAAATAAGTAGAAAAAAAGATTGAATCATAAATACAATATATAATATAATTTTGAATATAAATTGTATATTCAAAATATTTGTAAAGAAAAATAATTAAAAAATTTAATATGTTTTTAAAGGTTCAAATAGTAATGAAAGACCACAACAAAAATTTTAGTTAATTTATTGAAAGTTGCTTGACTATACAACGCCAAATTTCAATCAACTAAAACTAAAATTTTTGTTGTTGTCTTTCATTTCTAACAGAACCCTTTGGATCTTTGTTTTTATTTAATATAAATAATTTATCAGTTTTTTTGAAGCATAATTGTGAGAATGATATAAGAATAATATTGACTCTGTTAGTATGGACAATTGGATTTATGTATAACGAAACTCGCTCAGAGCTAAATATATATTCCATAAATTTCTACTTGCATAGAATTTTTTCTATAGTAATCACTCTGTATGTCGCCTATTTTTTATATATTTATTAAAGTAGTATTCGACATTTATTAAGTTAGGTTTGGTTGGAGTGGAAGCCATGTATATCAAACCCCACTTGATCTCAAATAATGTTCCGTTGTAATACCACGGTTTAGCGTTGCTCATACATAGACCAGAAAGACTCCAGAAAGGATAGTGATCAGCTAGCAAATAATGCTGAAATGCAGGATTCTCCCATTAAAGTGAAAGTGAGTCAACATTTCAAATCTAAAAACATGTTTCTAACGTTCTAACGTTCTAATTTTCTAAGTTTCTGATTTTAGAGTGAGACAGTACTGTCAGGTAGTTAATAAAATGGCACTATAAATTTTTAATTGACATTTGAAATGAAGAGTGAATGATTTTGCAGCAATTAATTGTGTTGTTTGACAGTTCTAAGTTACCCACTACAATACGATTAGTTAATTTATTTTATAATTGTATTTGTCATAAGATATTAGTTCTCGAATTTTAATTAATTATTAAATCACTTATTTATTAGTATATATTTATTTAAATAAAAAATAATGAATAGAAAAGTTTTTATAATAGCAGTCCGTTTCATTAAATTTGACAAACACTGCGATTTTAATTTAACAAAACGAATTGAGATTATTTCAGTTACTTAACATTTATATTTATAAATACTTAACATTTTTCCAATGATGAATAATTACATTCATTCATTATTTCCTGATTTCAAAACTATATACTTAAATAGTTTCTATATCTCTAGATTATCTAATTTGTATTTGACATGCACAGTTGCCTCTAAACAAATTAAAATGCAAATTATATTTTGTTATTAACAAAGCTTTGCTATTCTTTTATTTAAACGCTAACAATTTAATTAATATTATTATCACAGCCATTATTTGGTGCTAATTTGCGATAAAATCTTGATGTACAGCTTAAATTATATATCATTGCAATTGCATATAAAAGTGTATAATTACAGGTAAGTGAATGTTGTTGAAGATAGTAACTATTAATAATGCAAAAAAAAATTAAAATTTTTATTGGATTTACTACGCATTCCAATTAATTAAATAGATACAAAATGGTCAGAGAATTTGTAATTTGAAGTCCCGACAGTAATAACTCTATCTGCAGACTAGTTCCTGGCATAGAGAACTGCAATAGGACAGACAGTCAAGCAGCAAACAAAGCATTATCCACCTGGAAGTTTTCTTCAAAGCTTCTATTAGACTGCTTTGATAAGCTGCAGCAGCTGGCAAGCAAAAACAAAGGGTTGCTTTGCTGGGTGCCTGGTCACACAGGAATTAATGAAAATGAGTCTGCCGACAGTCTTCTCAAATCTGTGGGCTAAAGAGGTCTCTAATTGATAAATGGTTTTCAGCCAAGAGAAGTCGATAGTCGAGGTAGCTGTCAGGCTATAGAGCTGGTTCATCCCTACAGTTATGGTAAGGTATCCTTCTTCAGCAGAACAGAGTTGAGCTTGCTGGTGGGATATTTAATGGTTCACCATGGACTGAGTTATCACCTAAACAAAATGGGTCTGTCCGAAGAGATAGATTGTTGACTCTGATTCTAAATTGAAGTTATAAAAGTTAATAAATGTGATAATACCTCACAGGTATGAGGTGTAATTTACATCTCAATCATACATTACTGTGCGGACTGAATTCTTCGGAGACCACTATAGTTTGTTAGTATTTTGAAAATCTTGTTTAGCTTACTCTTTGACTGCTGTCATTATTTGAGAAGTCATATATAAAAATTTTAAAGATGAGATGAGAGAAAGGCGATTTCGAATAGATGTGTCAGTCGGCATATTCTCAAGACCTGGTGAAAATGAAAATGAAGTTTCAAAAAAACTGCTCCAGGAAAAAACACTTCATTAAATAAGTTATAATGACTGCATTAGAAATGGCAGAGAATATTTTGATAAGTAAGATTGGATATTGCTATAAATTAAGTTTAAAAAATGGAGAAGCTAAAACAATTCGCTGATGTCATTTAAAATCGAGTAAAGGTTCTAATGAAAAGTGTTAAATAAATAAGCCTGTTCCAATATTTTCTATATAATGTGTGGTTTTTTATTGAGTAATAAAAATTTTTTTAAAAAACAGTTTATAAAAGTGAAAAAATGGATTTTAAATTCTGTTTCATAAGAAAAAATTTTAAGAAATGTTTAATCAAATATACCCAAGTCGTCGTAGTATTTGAGCAAGTACCTTAAGGTGTCCATTGTACGTGGATTGCTTTTGAACATTAACTCAATTTTTTGACGTGCAAATTCTTCAACTTGTAGTTTCTGCAAAGAATTATCTTGCGAATCAAGGCCCAGCATAGACATAAGTGGGAAGAAAGCGAAAGCAACAAAAAAACCATAACCTTCTCTTTCATGAACTTCCTTTAAAATTTGGTCAAATGTTGGTAATTTATGCTCGTAAGGCAATATCTCCAGAGTACTTATTAAGGCTTTAAAATATATAGTGATGAGTTCCTCTTTATGCTGTTTAAGTACATCCAATTGTACACTAGTAATGAGAAAATAATTAATGTCAAAACCTAGACTACCATAAAAACAAAACTGGTAATCAATCTGAAAATTAATTTATATTATAAACTTCTTGCAAACACTAATATAGTCTTACTTACAAATCGTACTTCTGGTATATTTTGGTTTTCAACACTTCTAAAGAGTAAATTATTTACCCACAAGTCACCATGATTTAGTACATTGATAGTACCCTTAAGTGGATAAACTGCATTTAGCACACGTTCCCTTAGATTATCATAATATCTGAGTAATTTCTTTGATATCTTATCAAATCCCGGATAATCCGTTATTAATGTTGTCAACTTTAAAAGTTGCGAGCCGAAAAGCGATTTAAAAGCTTCAGATTCTACAGCTTCCTTGTTTATTAGACCAAATTGAAAGGATCCTTTTATGTTATCAGGTTGCTAAATAACAAAAAAGATTAAACATATATTTTATTCTATAAGTATAATAAAGGTAACCTTTTCAATTAAGCACATAGTCAAAGCATGATATTCTCCTAGTTTACGCATAACAGCAGATGCATGCATCTTATCCAAACCGATCTGCCGGCTTTGTTCTTCAAAACCTTGTCTGCATAAATCTTCTACTACAATTGTTTGTATCGGCGTGGTAGTGGAATAGTAATGCCTTTAGTAAGAAAAAAGTGATTGAATTAACAGTAATTTTTAATAACAAAGTATTAAAAATATTTACTTAGCACCCAAAATCCAGGTTTCATTCGAGCAGCACATAAGTGTTTCCAATTTCGGCATTATATCCAAATAGAAAATCGTTTCCTTACAATAAATGCTCAGACGTCCAAGAAGAATTTGTTTATCCATAGGCATGGATTTAATAATCAAATATTTTTCACTTTCCTTTCCAGCTTCGGTTTTGTATCTGATGCTTACTCCATATATGTTGCTGCAATAATTTTCACCACCAACTGTTAAATTTCTCAGTCTTATGTCCACTATTTCTAAGTTAACCAGTCTCAAACCATATTCAAGCGTTTGCCTCATAAAATCCTTGTTAAGATAATCTGGTGTAGTAAATCCCGTTGAACATGCCATTTCGTTACGTTGGTATCTTAGTTTAGAGATAACTGAGCTCAAAGATTTGTAATCGATTTGTTTTTATATGACTGCGACATGGAAAACTGTCAGTACACAAATAAAATTAATTGTTCTTAATCGAAAATCTATTTTACTGCGCCGATATTTCTTTGATTAGTTGAGACAATTGATCTTCGCCGTATGAATTTAAGACGAATTCTTCATAGACATCAATAAATATTGTTCTCATTATTTGATTTAGTTCGTCAATTTTAATTTAAGTCATTACACTTGTAAATTGGAATGAGATTTATAAATCAACTTTTATCTATGTACTCTAATTAATGAATTCATATTTCAGTTGTCAGACGAACAGTGAGTACAAGTATAAATAAAAAAACTATATATATTATCGATTTTAAGGTCTTTAAAAATAAATAATACGACATATAAAAAAATATAATGCACAAGAACTTAACAAACTCGATAAGATATATGGTATATAGATTACAGTAGGTTAACATGATCCCAAAAAATTGTGATTTACCACCATCTGGTTGTGATTTTCCAGGTTTCATATTGATCAGAAGTCCAGAGTTAGTTTAAATGATCACTTGCTGTGATAGCTAACACTATTTTCTTCTCAGCATATATATCAAGATGATATTGATGATGATTATGCTGGAATTGGTGCCGCGTTAAGTTCAGTACTGTTATCATAAGCATCACGTATTCTTAGCACATTCATAACAACTAAGTCTCAGAGATCATCATACATGACACTTCAATTTTGGAAAGAATGAGAATGGGCAGGTACTTCGATGTTTACTTAACATTACAAAATCTGCAACGAGAGACATGCTAGCTTTCAATCGAAAATCGGAGTTCCTTCATTTTAGTTTATGGCTATTATATTCGCAGTGCTTTGCTTTACTGGGTGTCTGAAACACAATTAATTTATATTGTATAGCATAACTAGCTCAACACAAAACTATTTTTACCAGAAAATCATTTTGAGGAGGCAATAACATTACTTGGAAAAGAGTTTATGGAAGCACTCAAATACTTTATTGAGGGTAAAATCAAAGTATAAGTAAATTGACAGTAAGCATATCCGCGTTCCCAATACATTATATATGACAGAAACTGTTCTTTCTTCTCGTAACAAAGATATGTTAATGTATAAACATATGATGATAATGTAAACAAAGATTTGTAAAATTGTCTATAATCCCACATACAGCCAATTCATTTGATTTGCAGTTACAATAATTTTGTAAATATAACTGAAAAATGCTAATCAGAAAAGTGGAAAAGGATACTTACAGAATCAGAGTACATGATAAGAGTTTGTAGGTAATTGATAAGCCCTTTTCTACAATACTTTGTCCACCAAGCTCATTCGCTATCTACACTAATAATATGATTCGAAGTCATTAAAAATCTTACGTTCAGATATCTAAAGAATGTTGATCTGTTTATAGTATATGTCATCAAAGTGCTTAAACACTTAGATGCCTAAGATCTTGCAGATAGTACGTACGATATTAGTCAATAACATTTTGTCAAATAAGTTTCTACAAATCTGTTGTTGTCAATGACTTCTACATGGATGCCTGAAAAAAGTTTAACTCTTTATCTGTCATTAAAACAGTTGAAACTAAAGGACCACTGATGGTCCTTTTCTTGTTGACATGTAAGATATTTTTCGACAACACTCTGTATAGAATCTTCAATGGTTCGTGCCTAATGTATAAAATTTATTCAAAGAGTTAAAAGTAATTCTTCACTTAATGTGTGAAGGATTAGGTTAAGGTTTGATATATTTAAACTGTAGTCGTTGGGTCTACTTTGAAGGTGACAAAATAGATTCTATTTGGTTGATAGATTTTTATTTGAATATAAACCCTAACAAATTAACAAATTACGGTTGAGTAATTATTTAGAAAAAATGTATATAAAATTAAGTAAAATAAAATTGAAAAAAGAGGTATTTTGAGCAGTAGTGCATTATAACAACAAAATTTTGTATTTACTAATTAATTGAATATTTTAAACGTAGTTAGAAAAAATAAGTCAAGTACGGCTTTGCGTTAGTTGGGTAATTGACATTTAGTTTGAGCTTCAAATTTGGCAAGACATGAGTTAAAGTCTTGGTACTTTCAGTTTTAAAAATCTATTTACGACTAATTAATATATAAGATATATATATAAAAGTCCACTAATGATGGGTATTTGGCAATGCTCGAAACAACTGTATCGTCATAAAACAATTCAATTAATTTAAAGAATATTAAAATTTTGTTGCTGTTTTTATACCTTTCTATTAAAACTATAGTTTCAATTAAGAAACATGGTTTCTTTTGTCATAATGGAGTTTAAAAATCAAATTTAATAAAATTGAATAAATTAGTAATTGAAAAGAATAATGTTCTTAATGTGTACGAACCGAACCTAATTCCATATCCTAAAATTAATTTTTAACTTAATTGCGAATTAAAAGTTTTTAAATTATGACAGACATATCATTTTATACAAATATTTTACAACTGGCTTATCTTATCTTCATAAAACTCAAAGTCTGGTGAGTGTATCTCTAGTAATAAAGCAATTAATCAATAAAATGTCAAACTAATTGAACCCGAAATGCTCGTAATTAAAGAGATTTTTACATCATTCATAAGATTTATTATGTGAATTTTAAAGTTACAATTATTATAAACAAAGAAAAATAAAGATATTTTAATTAAAATTTATTTAGTTAATTATTTTATAATCATAATTAATTTTTCTTTCCATTTTCAGTTTACAGATAAATTCTCGTAATACAAATAATGATTAAAAATCATTAAAAACCCCCAATGCTTCCATTCGTTTTAAATTCCATTTTAGAAATGCTTGGACTTTTTCACTGGAAAAAGATGCATCAAATTTTTTTCTCTTAAATGTTTCATCAGACCACGTCTCAATACTGCTATCGCCAGATGCCTCTTTTGGTATACTGATCATAGGGTAAAATCCGTAAAGACCAAATAAACCGTATAGTTCACGGCTACGCAACTCGTGCTGTAGATCTTCAAATGTGGGAATATTTGGGAAATGAAGACGCATCAGTGTTTCTGAGAAAGTTCTATAATATTCATAAATGAGATCATCACGATATTTTTGTAATACTTCTAATTGTACGCTGGTATTGAGGAAAAAGTTTATATCCATAGCAGGACTAGCATAAATACTTAGTTGAAAATCAATCTATATACAATATACAAAAAAAATTTAATTGGTTTTTATTTAATATTGTAAAGAGAGCGAGTTTAACTTACAAAAAGTGCACGTGTAGGTATTTTTGGTACTGTTGGATCATCATAGGCGAACATAAAATTTGTAGTCCATAGATCGCCATGATTAAGTACAACATATCGGTCATCTGGTTTAGTTTCAGAAGATTTAAGTGTTATCTCATTGAAGTGATCATAATAGTAAGCAAGACGTTCCGTGATATTTAAATATCCCTGCCAGTTTTTCACATAGGAAATCAATTGCAATAAAGTACTACCGAATATATGTTTGTAGGTGTTTGATTTAATTATTGTGTCTTCGCAGAGCATGCCATTCTTCAAACGTTTCACTATATTTGGATCCTGTGAGTATAGAAGTGGAAAGAACTTTATTTTATAATTTTATTTAAATTTATAATATATGATTTTTAATCCGACTTCTTATTCAATTAAAATTCCTTAACTTAATATAATAGCAATATGTATTTGAATTAATGAGGAAAGGACTGAAACTAAACTATTCAATATTCTTAATAGAAATAATAACTAATAATAACCATTTCATTTATAAAAATGAAGGAGAACCAGAACAAAAAACTTAGGATCATCACAGGAATCTTAACAGGAGATTGTTAACTAAAATACCACCTTAGAAGACTGGGCATTTATACGCATGCAAACTGTAGATTCTGTGAAGAGAATGAAGAGTTAGTCACACTAACGTATGTGCTAATGTACATACGGAATAGAGATCTGGGAATGTATACCTTTATGAAAGAGGTTATAAAGTTCTATAAACTAGGTTCTATACTACTGTAAAGACGCAACACGGCTTTCATATGGTTTAACTATAGCATTATAAAATGTGAGGATACTGGGAAAATGTATATTGGGGATGTAATAGACATAATTACCAAATTAAGGGTCATTGAAGAAACGATTAGATCAGGAAAAATAAAACGTAATTATTTGAACTGTTGCTCCCTCAATATTATGTGACGTTAGGAGAAAATAATGCAGTTATGCTTTGTTGAGTCTTTTCCGAGTTAGTGCATCTGGACACTTCTACTCTATGATGGCTGGGGAGTTTCTGCAGAATCCCACCCATCTCACTGACTAATTTCTTAAGTTCTTAAACAAAATAGGTGCTATTAGTGATTCTAATTATTTTTAATTAACTATAAGAGTAAACGAATGTTAATTTTTGTTTCCTAGTTTTGATCTAATAAAATGAAACTTTGGTTGACAATTGGATGAAATTGGCAGTCTATGCCAAAAAATTCTTATACAAAATATAAGTTTGCGTTGAAAACATTTTATAAAAAAATATAAAATAAATAAATTATCTATATAAATAATAAATAAAAGACCTACCAGAGACTTATCCTTTATGTAAATAAATATATATGCAAAGTTTAGTGCATCGTATTTTTAACAGAGTTCGGTGTGTAGGGTATTAAATTTTCTGCAAATCAAACCAAATTTTTTTTAAAATTTGATTTTTAAAGTCAATTATGATAAGAGAAATCATGTTTTTTAATAGAAGCTATTGTCTTAATAGAGAAATGTTTGGTAATTAGCCAAATACCCATCGACAATACTCGAAACAGCTGTATGGTCAGCCAAAAATGTAGTTAAGTAATAAATAATAAAATTTTTGTTGTTATAATTCGTTGTTGTTCAAAACACTTTTTTTTTAAATTTTCTTTTAATTTACTTATATACTTTACTAATATCACTTTGCAGAAAAAAACGGGTAACTATTTTTGTTTATATTCTTTAAACTCATAAATAGTTTACTTTCTTGTGTTTTTAATCTATATAAGCTAAAATTATTTTCATTTTTATTGTTTAATGGTTTTATTAATTTATTAAACATATCAGTACTTTTTGATTTACAATCTTAAAATTCTTACCTTTCTAGCCAAAACCATTGAAGTGGCATGAAATTTGCCCAGCTGTTGTAGCAACAAAAGGCTGTGATGCCAATCCAAACCATCTTGACGTGCTGCCAATTTGAATCCATCCACTTGTAGATCATCAAAAACGATTGTCTGAGTTGGTGACTTAATAGTGTAATAACAACTTTGAACAAAATGCAAAATTATTAAAAAACAATCACTAATTTTAATAAAAAAATCTCTCACTTTGCACCAAACTTAAAATCTTGTCCTAAAATCTCTAATCTCGGCAAAATATCTGTATAGATTATCTTTTCTTTGATAAATACACCCACATCTTCCAAAAATTGTGTTTCTTTGGTAATCGGTATACTCTTCACTATTAAATTTAATTGCTCTTTTTGATTGTATTCGCCACTCAATCGTTCGTATAAGACAACAACACGATATATGCACGAACAGTAATTATCGCCCGGATTACTGCCCCATTCAAAATTTATTTCAGTTATATTAATTTTTGCTTCTCGAAGACCCTCTTCTAAGGCTGTAGTGAAAAATTCATTATCCAAATAAGCCGGCACAACTATATTGTAAGGATTTTTAATAATCATTTTTGGTTTGTGTAGGGAACGCTATTGACTTTAGTACTGGCAAATGTATCTGTTAGTTTTAATTGTGGTTATACGTACTACACCTTTCAAGTTCAAAATCCGACTAAAAACTTTTAATACTGTTTAGCACATTTTAGTTATTATCTGAGTGAGTGTACTTATTCTTTTTGTTTATATACTAAGCACTAAAGTGTTGATTATACAAGCTTAAACGATTTTGTTTTAGTAGCCGTGATATGTTTTGCAAATTGTTTGTTTACTAATAAAAATCAGTGGTTCCGAATTGTTGCAAAATTCCCACTTCTGATTCAATGGATTTTGATGTTGTGGTTTATAACTAAATAAGATACCATAATAGTTAAGATGTACTAAGAAAAAATAAATTAACTTAGTCTTGCTCATTATATTATATATTAATTATTATTATAAAATATGTCATGCTGCAAAAGTCGTGTCTGTTGTTTATATACTTGTGCATCCGGAACTTTTCCCAAAATCGTATAAAGTTAAATAAATACATATATTAATTAAATAAAAAAAATTCTAAAACATTAATTTATATATAATTAAATGAAATTAATGTTATTTTGGAAATTTACAAAATTTGCTTAAAAGCAATTAAATGGTGTTTTTGTTCTGTGTCTCATGAAAAAATGGCTTGGAGAACTTCCGTATATTTAACATTTTTTGTAACTTAAAATTTCAATATTTTTTTAGTTGGAAACCCCAAAAAGTTTGTTTATCTATGCAGAAAAGATTACATAAAAAATTTAAATTAATTTTATTTGATAATGTGACGTGATAAATTGGGTAAACACACTTCAACTTGTTTTTCGCAGACATTGAACTACTAATTTATTTTATCAATGAATTTCTGCTTTTATCAAATCTTTTTTTATTATACTCGTACCTTCAGTCTACAGTTCTGTTCTTAAAAGTAAAAGTCTTTTTAAGCAATAAAAATATAGAATGATGAAATTTTTGGACTTTAAGTATAATGATGGATACTCTTAGATTACCCTACACTAATTAATGTTATCAGTATTTTAAGAAAAACAGTACTTCGACATACATATTGCTAAGATATCTGTCACCTATATAACTGAACAATTTACAACCTCAATTATTCGAAATATTTGAATCTAAGCGCTCTAACATTAATTACAACAATAATACTTATAACAGCCATTAAATTACAACAATATATTTAAACAATTGCCAGAAAAGGAGAAAGAAAGAAGATGAGTGTTGAGGTGATGGAAACGAAAAAAAAGGTAAAAGAGCAGAAAGAGGTAAAAGAGCAGAAAGAGGTAAAAGAGCAGAAAGAAGTAAAAGAGCAGAAAGAGGTAAAAGAGCAAAAAGAGGTAGGGAGTAATCCGGGGCAAGGAAGAGCAGGTTAAAGAGATGCTGAAGGAAGCAAAGGAGAAAGAAAGGAGGTGGGCGATAAGCTGATGGATGAGAAGAAAGAGGTAGAGGAGCAGAAAAAGTTTTCGAGTAGTCCAGGGAAAGGAAAATCAGGCAAAGGAGGTGATGAGGGAAGAAAAAGAAGAGGGGTGGAAGATTTAGTAAGGTAACGTAAGAAGAAGAAGATGAAGAAAAAGAAGAGCAAAGTAGTTATGGTTAGAGACTTAGAAAAGAAAGAGGTAGAAGAACAGAAAGTAGGCCAGGGGAAGGAATAACAGGTTAAAGAGGTGGTGAAGAAAAGGTGAAGAAGGGGTAAATTAGAGATAGTGGAAAAAGGTAGTAAAGAAAAAGAAGTTCATACAGAAAAAAAAAGGGGAAAGGAAAAGTAAAGAAGTTGTGCTGGGTGAGTGAGAAAATAAAAAAGTAGTAGAGCATAGCAGAAGAAGCGGTAAAGAAGGGTTGATGTGGGAATGCAGAGTTCGTGGTAAAAGATGTGAGGAAGAAGAAGTTCATAGAAGTAATGGTAGCAGAATAAAATAAGAAAGAGGCAGAACTGGTCTATGGGAGCTAAGAGCTGGTAATAACGGTAGTGTTGGGATAAGAGAGAACGGTGAAAAAGTAATTAGATGTAGTAAAGAAGAAGGAGGTTGAGAAATAGAATAATGGGGAAATGATGGTGAAGGAGTAAGATTAAAGATTAATTAGAGGAAAGAGGAACAGCTCCAGGAGAAGGAGAAAATGCTCAGGTATAAAGAAGGTGAGTGGAGGAAGAAAAATAATCAAATGCAGCAAACTATCTATGGTATAAGTAATGAGAAGCAGAACCATAAATATTTCGTTATAAAGCTAAAAGACCAGATAAGACAGTTTTTCTAATAAGAGAAGAAAGGAAATCTAAATTTTAACTGGATTTATCACCTGATGTTACGCCACTAAACTCAATTTATTCCATTTTGGTAATTCAATAGAGACTTTATTTAGAAGTGCTTATTTAATTTTCTTTAGCTAACTGACAAGTTATGAGTAACTTCTCGGTGCCCTGGTCGTCTTATGACAAAATTTCATCTTGAGAGTTTATTAACAGCGACTGCATGAATTATTGCGGCTCTTTTTGGTCACTGATATATAGAAACCAACACAGAGAAACTGCGCATTCATTTCAATACCGTTGTAGATGTTGTGGAAATTATTTTTCTGTGACTGATCGACTTTGGCTTTAAGAAGGCTTAGGTTTTTAGAGTCAGTACTTTTTGATAGTATGTTGCATTGTTCAGCGGACTCTTTAACTTATTTGAATTTAACGGAATAGATGGAATGGTAGTAATTATTTCCATAGGTTTCTTGCAAGGAATGTGGTAGTAAAATGGTCAATAATCGTCATTTATGGGTAGTGGATGCATATCTGATGATCTTCCACGATAACCAACTAACCAACCAACCATATACTAGAATAGCGAAGTTAAGGTTAATAAAACAACTAATGTACCTCATCATTTAAGTCCAGATTACGGAGTGCACTATATTAGCTGTTACTGGTTTATTGCTTTTATACAGTGGAATTCTCAAAATTGCAATTTAAATTACACTGCATAATAAAATTTTTAACTTATAAGCTTATATGAAATAAAATAACGTTTATATACAATGATTAATGGAAATATTTTCCATATTCTATAATAATACGTAATTTTATTGAGATGCATTCCGTAGATTACAACGTAGCGTATTTACAACTGAAATTAGGCCGGCACCGCGTTTGTATCTGCGGAAGAGTCGCAATTTAACTCATTACTGTCGCGACACGTCTCCATTTGTAGAATTGTAGGCTTGTGTACTTAAGTGACTGTTCTTTTGAATAAAATATGTCAAGTCATTTTGTGGCCGGTAAACACACGAGTTCACATCAATTGAGATAGTTTTTTATTGTTTGCTCTGAAATTGTTTGATTACAGGCTTTTTACCCACATATTCACATATGAGTTTATTCGCATCATGAGCAAATTTTTAATTTGCAAGTTCATTGCTAATTACATTTTTATTTCTCATGAACAGTAAAATAAATAATACTATCAGTATTTATTTTAATTACATATTTAGTTAATTAAGTAAACACTCGAGACATGCCCACTTCATACTGCATTAGTGATAAGATAAGTAGACCTACGATTTGATTTAAAAGCGATATTGAAAGGTTCTTGTGTGGACTGAATTTAGTGTTAAATGTGCGGTTTTTAACATTTATTTTTTTATTTATATTTATTTATTTTCAAATTACATAATATATTAAAACGACATATTTAAAAACTTTTAATTACTTTTAAATAATTTAATGAGTGTTTTTGTATTCTTTTCATTTGTATTTTATAAAGTAATGAGTACTGCTCTATGCACTTTGCGTCACTGAAAAAAAAAAACTTGGCTCTATAAAAAAAAATATTTATAACCAAGTGCTATTATATAAATATATCTATAAATGTGCAACTATAAACTTGCTGGTGTGAGTCGCAAATAAATTAATCATCATCACAAGCCACAGTGGGACACTTTAACCCACTAAAACCATATTTTTTAAATGAGCTATGAACATTTCAGGTCATGGTCCTGAGAGTCTCATTTCAGTTATAACGGGAGTGGTAAATGCTGAATAGACTTAGTACTTTAAAAATTGAATTCAACTGTGTCAGAAAACATGAACAATATTTAACAAAGTACTTAGGCGAATGAAGGGTGTTGGGCCAAATAATATATTATACTCAGGTCAATCTATATATGAGCGCGGTTTGATAAGTCAGCGACTTTTTGAATGAAACAAATTTTTTTCGGCAAATAAACATTTTATTTTTCTACATAATCACCTTTTAGCTCGATACATTTAGTCCAGCGTTTATCTAATTTTCTTATTCCCTCCTAATAATAGTTTTTCTCAAAGCTTTTAAAATACGCGTTTGTTTCGGTAATGACTTCTTCATTGGATTTAAATCTCTTACCGCCCAGCCATTTCTCTAGGTTTGGAAACAGAAAATAGTCGAAGGGGGCTAAATCTGGAGAATATGCTGGTTGGGGTAGCAGTTCGTATCCCAATTCGTGGATTTTGGCCAGTAATGCTTAATCAGCACACGAAATTGACTTTTTCCATTTTCGTAAAAAATTCAAGAGGTTGTCTGCTTTGAACGGCTATCAAACACCAACTGAATGACGTCGCTTGCTCAAAATTAAAAAGTTCCCCACTGGTAGATTACAGCTGACGGCAGCACTGTTGCATTTGAAGTAAATGCGCGGGAAATCAAAAAGTCACTAATTTATCAAACTGCCCTTGTATTAAATCTCAGGTCAAAATATTCTTATTTGACGTATAATGTTGATTCAATTAAAGCACATGTTGGTTTTTTTGTTATCTTTCCCACATAAGCTAAAATTTTTCTAACCAAATGATCAGGCTGACTTTAGTCTTTTTCTGAGTGTATTTATAACTTATTATTTATGGATTTACTCTTAATCTGTTAAATTTTGTTGCTCAATCAAACATTCTTAGAGTACTCTAGCATTTTAGTTATCGAAAATGTTATTCTAGATATTTATTTATTATTATTGACACGTTCAAAAATACAAATTCAAGGACTTAGTCTAATTACAAAATATTTCCAATTATTTCTATCTATAAAAGTTATAGGCTTTTAGTTCACTGAAAGATTTCCATGACTCTCTGTTACTTGTCCTACTCTATACATGTATTATTTGGTCGACCGCGATTTCTTTTTCCTTATCGAATCAAATTACACTTTATCTTTCAAAGCATATAAAACAGCTGTTAATTTTAGAGTAACCTTGCTAATCTGGCAAAATATCTAGAGTGTTATAAATTAATATCGATTGTTATAGTTTTTGCTCTCCAGATCTACCAATCTCAAATGATAATTGCACTAAAAGTGCATCTCTATTAAAAAAATACCCCAGATATACCAATCGAAAACTCCGTTAATGGACTTAAATCCGTATTATTTTCTTATTGTATTAATAAAGTAGGGTCTAGTAATTACAGACCCTCTAAAAGTCTTAATGTATTATTAGAGATACGTTTAGTTTAAGAATTTCTTTATGCAATATATTGATTGATTATTTAAATAAATATTTGATAAATATTTAAGTCCATTATATACACATTTGTAGGTGTTAAAAATAATCTCAAAGACATGACCAAAATGTTCTGTTATTGTAAATATTTTTTGTAACTAATAAAATACAATATTAATTTACATATATATTAACAATATTTAAATTGTGTATTACACGTTTTTTTTTACCTTTTAACTATAAATAAATTTATCTATTCAATTTTCATTTGAATTTCAAATTTTCACTTATTCAATGATAAATGGTAGGCAAATAAAAATTTACAGGTTTTAAAAAAGCCGTACGAAATCTAAAATACCTGAATAAACAAATAAATTAAATTTAATTAAATTAAATTAATTTTTCAAATTATTTCCAAAAGATTATTTACTAAAAACTAGGACATACAAGTTACAAAGTACTATCGCATGGCAGAGGAGTTTATAGGTCAGCGATTATGTCAGAGTGGCGAATACATGATGAGGTGACCTGAGCGCAGTAAAAGTGTGCGACGAATCGACTGAATATCATATTATGTTGAAGTTATTTGAGCTAGTGCATTTGAGCACTTTTACTCTTTATTAACTCGAGGTATCTTTAAAACCCTTCTTTACGCCTTGATTGGATTACTTGACTGGAGGAGTCTGTAATCATTCTGAGATTTAATAACGCGGTGTTGGTAAGTCTGTTAGTTTTCGCAAATAATTTTAGGGCTCTATCCTTTATGTATTTTTTGATGGGATCAAACTTGAGGTCCCTGAGGATGAGGATGAATATCATATTCACATACAAAATAATACAGGTTAATTTGAGGTAGGGTTTCTGTATGTGGTAGTCATGTTATATAAGATATGAACATGCAGTAAATATTTTTTATTTTTTTTTTAATTTATAAAAACTGAAATTGTTATTCGATCGCAACGAGGTCATGCATTCTCACAGATAGAAGTTGGTTTTAAACAGTACTTATATTCTTCTTAAAAGGAGCTCTTTAATTGATTTAATCTGTGATACACAAGGAAATAAAAGGAATGAAGTAAGGAGTACTTTTTTCTCTCAAACCGAGAAGAAGTTGAAGAACTTTTTGGAATGTTTGTGACATTATATATTATTTACAAATAATCCTTTCCAGTACTGTATAACTGTGTTCTACAATGCTCATTATTGTAAATAAATATTGTAAATAATTTTTATATTTTTATGCTAATATTAGCGGAATATCTTAAATCTTTATGTATTGCAATTTTCTTGATAATGACTTAAACATTTTTTGTTTAATTTAGAACAAAGTTAATTTTTATTTTATTTTATATTCAAATATTTAATCTATATTTTATTATTATTAAATCACAATTAAATAATTATTATTAAAAACAAACGAAGAAGTAATATTAGGCTTACATTAAAAAATTAATAGAAAGATTCAAAAAAATTGAATACTATTACTACTTCATTTAATAATCATCTAAAACTCCCAAATCATTGAAACGCTTAAGACCCCATTTGAATGTTTCCTGTAACTTTGGATTACCAAAAACTGCCTCAAATTTTTTGCGTTTACCTTCTGCATCTGTCATACTATCAATACTATTGCCTTCAGAAAGTTCTTTGGGTAAACTAATCATAGGCAGAAAAGCAAAAAGTCCAAATAAACCCACAAGTTCTCGACTACGTAGCTCATATTTAAGATCATCCAGAGTTGGTACTTTTTCATAACGTAAAAATATTAAAGTATCAGAAAAGCTCTTATAATAAGCTGCAATCAGATCATGACGTTTGTGTTGTAGTACATTTAGTTGTACGCTAGTATTAAGAAAGAAGTTAAGATCATGTGCTGGACTACCATAGAAACTTAATTGAAAATCAACCTAAAATATAAGAATTCATATATATCGTAATAGTAATTTAAATAATATATTATATTTACTTACAAATATCGCTTTCGTGGGAGTGTTTGGAGAGTTTTTATCATTATGAGTGTACATAAAATTTGTAGTCCATAAATCACCATGATTAAGTACTGTAATTCTATCACCTGGTTTGGGAAGTGCTAATTTAGAGGTGATTTCTTTAAAATTATCATAGTAACGTTGTAGTTTTTCAGCAATTTTTTCAAATGTGGGCCAAGTCTTAGTTACAGAAATTAATTGTGCCAAAGAACCACCAAACATGATAAAGAAAGTCTCACTTTGTAGTACAGTTTCGGCAGAAAGCATGCCTTTCTGTAAGCGCGGAATAATTGTTGGGTCCTTGATTTAGGAATATATATTATATATTGAATTTCATACTATGGACGTGTATTATATATACTTACTCTATGTGCTAGGACCATAGAAGTGGCATGAAATTTACCCAATTGTTCTAGTATCAGTTTGCTATGCAACCAATCCAAACCCTCATGGCGTGAAGCTGTATCGAAACCTTCTACTTTAAGATCATTGAAGACAACAGTTTGAATGGGCGCCTTAATAGCGTGGTATAATCTATTGAGAATTAAATAGTTTAATGTTTTTTTTTGTTGATTAAAATAATTTTTCATTTAGAAGAATTAATAAAAATTTATTCTTTAAAAGAAAAATTAATTGTGTGTAAAACCCAACTTTCTCGGATTTTGATGGTATGTTCCTCTACATTAATACCAAAAACAACTTAGTATTTTTCTTCTTCTAAAGAGAATAATAATAATTATTTTTACATGTTATTTTCTTTTATAATTTGTTAATTTTTTTTTTTAAATAAGGAATTAAATATACAGTTTTTAAATATATAGTAATGGTAGGCTCAACTGTCTAGAATATTATGTATGCATATATATGTATTCTATGAAAATTATAAATATACTATAAAATTTATATATATGTTAATATAGTTAATATAGTTAATATATTATAGTTGATATAGTTAATATAGTTACAGGTACTACAACAATATCTAGTACTAATAAATCAAGAACAGCAATTCCATATTTTATGAAATATATACTTTATGTAGCAAAGTAAAGACCAAAATATTAAACCCGGTTGTATATATACCAGTTACTTTATATAGAATAAAATAGTTAAATAATATAACATCAGATATATAAAGATTATAATTTTTATTTACATATTATATTTGCATTTATAAATGTATAAATATCCAAGGCTTCTACAATATATGTGGGAACCATTTCAGATTAGTAATAAAATCCAAAAAAAAAATGGGTTTTCTAGCTTAAAATTGTAATTATAATCATTATTTTTATATTATATTTGCATTTAAAACTATATAAATATCCGAGATTAGATTAGAAATAAAAAAAATGGCTTTTCTGGCATATGCATACGGCTATAGTTCTTCAGTATATATATTACTCAGTATTATATTATTATAATATTTTATAAATTTTTATAAAAATATTCCTATATGTTACATTTAATTAAAATTTACTTTGCTCCAAATTTTTCACCATTGGTTAAAATTTCCAGACGTGGAAGTACATCAGTGTAGGTTAATTTTTCTTTAATGAATACGCCTACATCTTCTAAAAATTGCGTTTCTTGCGTTATCGGTATAGTTTTCACAATTAATGATAATTTTTCTTTTTCGGCTTTCTCAGTGCTATATCTTTCAAAAACTAACAACACGCGATAAATACTAGAACAATAATTATCTCCCGGATTACTACCCCATTCAAAATTGATTTCATGTATTTTAACTTTAGTTTCTCGTAACCCTTCTTCCAGTGTATTAACAAAAAATTGTTCATCCAAATAGTCCGGCACTTTTATTTTTGAGGGGTTTTTCACGATCATTTTAAATTTTTTTTTTCTTTTATTTATTTATTTATTTATAAAAAATTTGTTAATTTTGTTGTTGTAATTTTTTTTAAATAAAATTTTTTTTTTAACTTAAAGATGAGCCAACTTTCACGTTGTTTCAGTTCACACGTCTCGACGTCTACTAAAATTTATTTGACACACTCAAGTGTTTAATACAGACAAATAGAAAGAGGGTCTGGTGCACGCTTCTATCATAAACAAATTACATATATATTTTATATATATATTTATATATATATATATATTATATACGTATGTAAATACTTATTAACATTATAAATATACTTAAATCAGTGACGATTTGTTGTTTGTAGTTTTTTGAAGATTTTGCTTTGTCATGACGTGTAAAAACTTAACATTGACATTAAGAGATCTTTTGACTGCTTTAAAAAATTTGGTTCTAATAAAATTTTAAGTACGAAGAACTTTATCTTTTTCTACGTTATCATTTAAATAAATTCCTACTATCTCTGTTTTTTTTTTATAAACACGCTTTTTTTGTATCTGGCAGGTTTTTATAGTTTTTATACTTTTTGTATGTATCTATGCCGATAAGACTACTTGATATACTAAGGGACTTTTTTCTTTAAGCTACAATAGCTTACTCATATTGGAAATGATTTGAATTTCTTGATTAATTAGTCTGAAATTAGTTTGAATTTACTTGTTTATATAAATTAAGATTAAATTGTTTTTAGCAGAAATTTATTGTTAATTAATTGAATTTAGTTAAACGAAAAATGTTGGTTTGTCCACGTTTTGTTAATAAATGTTGTTAACAATTTGTTATTATATGTTAAAATTTTATAAAAACAAAAATAAAAATGTTATGTTAAAATATTAGAATATGAGAGAAAATTAGAATAGCAACTTAAAATGTATTCATCTCTAAATTTATTAACATTTTAAGATTAGAGACTCTTGATAATATTTATAATAAATATATTGAATATAATAAATAACTTACAATGATAATTCGATAAGTATTTATAAAGCTAATTAAGTATTTAATTATACATGGCCTTAACAACACGTTATCGGGTTAATTATTGTTATCGGGATTCGGCCTCACGCAAAATGTCTCTCCAGGCGCCTCTGCGCGTCTTCTTCAGTCTTGTAGTTCAAGAGCGGTTAGTGTTTTCTGAACTTGATCACTTTACCGGAGACACAGTTTACCCGTAAGTTTTCTTTACTCCAAATAAATCGCCGGTATTCAAAGCTGGAGCAGTATCACCAATTCTCTCAAATTGATTAAGCCAGAGTAGCCGTTGGATGTTAGTTCGTTAAACTACAGTAATGTTGTGGTATGATCAAAAAGTGACAAGAATACCTCTTTTTTGCAATAAGAATTTAGTTGTTGTTCCATTCATCCTGTTAAAAGTAGTCTCATTATGAAATGAAATGTGTATGAAATTGTGTAATTATGCGAATGGATTATTCAGTTTGAGAAACACTGTTAGAGCAAATTTCTAGGTATGTGCGATTTCGTGTTTATCTGATCTACTCTTGAAAACAATTCTTTTGTGATGTCGTTTAGGGTTTGAGAAATAGAAAAAAGTCGAATAGTGTCATGTCTGGAGAATAACGTGGTTTCAACATAAAGTCATACACGTTTCCAGGAAGTAGGGTCTGAGAAAGCCATTCAGCAAATTTTGTAATTAAAAACTGTTGTTAATTATTTTTTTAACATATAAGTATTATAAACCCTATTAAAAAAATCAATAAATTTCTACCAATACATATTGATCTTTCATTTATAAGTTTTATTTTATTAAGAAGAATTGTAGAAGTGACAAATTTTTGGAACAATTATTGTTGTCACTTGTTTTATATATATTCGAAAAAAATATTCCAATAATCATATGACTTCCGTACTTACTCAGATACCTTTTTTAAAAGGTTTTTTTTTTATCAAGCGCAATCTGTCTTTTTGATCTTCATAATGAAAAATGGCTCTTGTCGTAATTCTTGTTTGTGCTGAATCGATGTGGAAAGTATGTTCATATGTATGAGCAGTCAAGTGCAACAATTAGTTACAACACAATTATTTTTTAATCAAAAATATTGTGGAACTACAGTGTCTTTAACAAACCCCTTTTTGTTTATGCGTATAACTGTTTTTTGAAGTTATAGATGAGCAGACTGACAAACTTCCAAGAAACCGCTGACTCTAAAAATCTAATGCCTAAAAACGCCTAAGCTGGCCAGTTACAGTGATTACTTGGTTATTTTTTTTTTGCTATACGTTTCCATAACTTACACAATAGGTATTAAAAATAATTTATACATTTCAATTTTAATTTTCAAGTTTCAAGTTTCTATCATTTATAGAGCCTAAGATATGGCTGTTTAAAAATGTGTCTATAATCCTACTTCTCCAAACCCCACAGGTTTATATCTCCGGGGAAAAAATTTCAAAATTTTTTGCTGAAGTATAGTTCTTCTTATTTTATGAAAAGTGTTCATAAAAAAATTTCAACTAAATGGGAGGTGATGAGGTCAAAAAGGTGTCCGATTTGGAACAGAATGAGCCGTATAGAGTTTCTCTGCTAGGATTTCTATGTATCAATGATCAGAGATGACTGCAGTAAACCTTGTTGTATGCATTCTGCCCATACAAGTCAGTTTGTAGACGATTGAGTCTATCAAAAAGTTATACAAATCAAAGTTTTTGGTATTATTATTTAAAAATATTCTGTGATTTCTAGTAATTCACAGATAACTATAGATAACTTCATCCAAAAAATTTCTATGAAAAGGTATCTAAATATAAATGAATTTTTATAGATTTTTTTTTGGTGTTTTATCTTTTGTAAGACAAATTATATATTTATATTAAACAATATGTGTGATGTCCCTGATGGTGATTATTTTGAAGGGTATAAAATATATATTGAAAAATAAATTAACTGTTATTGTTTTATTTTAAAATTCCGGGTTATATTATATTTGAACAAAAGCTTTACATACTTGGTACAAATGTTGTATATATGTATACAAATACATACTTATGTTTTTTTTATAGTATTCAACAGTTTCTAATGATTAAGTGTAGGCGGTGATTTATATCATCATTAATACAATATATTTCAGACCACATAATATGTGTAGAATAATATATGTACATTTGTTAAATGGAATTGAGATATATATAACCATATATTTATATATTTTTATATAAAAAATAAACAAATGAAGATTTTTTAATATGACTTAAATTTAAAAAAAAACACGTACGTACGAGTATAATTCCAATAATTAAACGTGATTAGCTGCGCTGTTATTTTTTAATAAACTGAACCGGTTAAGGTATTTAATTTAAATTATTTTTTTGTTTAATTTAAATATATTTAATATAATCAAATTTAAAATATAAATATGTAAACAGACATTTTTTGAAGTGAATAATTTTTGTTAAGTGCCACATAATTAGAGTAAAACTAAATCCCTTTTTATTTGTTTCATTAAAGCTGATCTAATATTGATTTTCCATTTGCAATAATTTTGTAAAATTATTTAAATTCCTACAAATGAAGTGAATGCTGAGTAATAACAAAATAATTCAATTACAAACATAATCGTAGCATTACAATTAACCAAATTTATCTAAATAATGCTTTGCAAATTACAACACAGCTGCAAAGTATAAAGTTTAATTTGTTATCATTAAAATTTGATTAAAATATTTAATTCCTGATAATCGGTTGCTAAATAATTAAATTTTTCGGCAACCTCCTATCATAACTTGTTTGACGTTTCACTCACATTTTTTTTGCTTTTTACCTAGAATTATTTAATAATAATAAAAACCAATTGTTATATTATGTTATGAAGTAAATATTTTCACAATTTTAATTTATTATAATATTAAAATAAATATTGTTTCAATTTGTGCAGAACATAATTATGTAGTTCAAATACAAAATGTGTGGATAACAAAAAAAATAGCACATTCCACTTATGTAAATAATATTAAATTTATTTATATATCATTTAGCGCAACCAACTAAAATGTAATGTAACTAATGAAATATGAAAGTGTAAATAGTATATCAAATAAAGCGCATAAAATTCGAATATAATGTCTGTCTCTTTGCTTTTGTACATTGTCAAAAGTTTTAAATTGATAGTTACTTTATATAGGTTTAAATTTGAGGTCATATATGCAATATTTACATGTATTTCTTTCTGTGTAAATTTTATTAACACCCGCATATTGGTTTTATATGGTATATGTAATACATATATATATTATATATTATATATATATGTTATGTACGAATAATTAAATCCTATGTTAACTTTAATAATATTTCAGTTTTCATCTGCGGTCTGTTTGCTTCATTAACTTCTATTCTCATCAGTTAGGAAGCTTAAATCCTGACAACTAATGATATACTTTCAAAAAATAATTTACTATCACTCCTCTTTCAGCGTTGGCTATGTAGATCAACAACTGAAGTTCTAGCAGATTCCTCAGTCTAAATATAATTGAACTTAAATAAATGACTCGCAAATGCTGTTGCTTATCTTAACTTTCAAGAAAGTGGACAAACAGATGTGGAGATCTGCAGAAATAAATAGTGGATTGTATACTCATCTTATTAGCTTATATCCCGCGTTGCTAAAAACTAGTCGAGCAGTTGTAGATGGCTATCATTGTACTGAACAGGGCATGGATTAAAATCAAAGAGTACAGCAAGGTTTATTGTTTACCTGAACTAAGGATTAATATTAACTTTAATATAATAAATATATTTCATAGGTTGTCATATACAGTGTGATTTCATTTAGGTTATTTAAGCAAAATTTCTTATAGATCTCCTTGTTGAATTGACTTTATATATGTTGAGTTTAAGATATGTTAGCATAAGAAATCTAATATGTCATAGAGTACAATATAATTCTTTTTTTCTTAATAATACTGGTTAAGATTTTATTAGTTTAGTTTAATAATAGATTATTATTAACAGCAAATATTTGTTGTTCTCTGGAGGTTAAAATTGTAAAAAATCTTGAGTAATATTTAATATTTAAAATTATTACTATATAAATAATCATTTACAGTCAACTTTAGATATTGTAGTCAATTAAAATAAATTTTGAAATATTTTTGTAAAAATAAAAAAACGTTAGTCTAGTGAGATTATGGTTTTTTTTTTGTGTGCCTATAAATTAAATTAAATTAAATTATCGTTAAGATAATAATTAATAAATATTAGTATATTATATTTTATAGACATACTATTCTAGCTACAAATATAAATAAAGCAGCAGTCAAGTCTAATTTGATTTATCTATAACATATATATTTTTAGTTTATATATTACAGTTTTTATTACATATATTAAACGCATTTCATCAAATTATTTTATATTGGTTTGATATAGAGAATTTAATTAAATATTCAAATGCTCTACTGCAATATTTAAATTGAGTATATTTTGAACATATTTCAAAATATTTCATATACATAAGTCCTTTGAAACGCAATAAATTTATATTTTAATTAATATTTTAAATTAAATTAATTTTTTCAGGAAGCAATACTTATTAAACAGAAGTTAAAAGTAGTTTATGTACTTTTTTATATTCTTTAAATTAAATAAAATTAATTAGAGCAATATTTTTTTTAATAAGTTAACTAAACAAAAATGTTGATGAATTAATTTTTTCGATATATGTATATAAATGTTTAAGTATCTATGTTTTTATATCTAGGTATTTATATCTATCTAAGTGCTGTCATGTCATGACATAGCCTATGTAGAGTTTGTAGCTCCTTCTCGAATTTTACTCTTTATGTTTCTTTTCTCAATTGTTTTCCACATGTCGGGTTAACTCTCATACTGTGGGTTTATGTCAAGGGTTAGGCTTATTTTATTTCTGTGTGTTCTAGCGATGTTTCTACCGGTATTACTCGTATCACTTTTTAGTTAGTTTGAACTTCTTGATATTAAATAAGAGTCAGACCTCACAAATTTTACATTCTTGATGCTTTAAAAGTAAAGAAAAATGAATATGAAGATTAAAGAATAAATGTTAAAAATGGAGAATGAAGAGCTGATCCACAGATCTGTTATAACAGAGGTATGTGTCCACAAGTCATCAAAAACTATTTGAAAAGAATCTAGTACTATTCAATGTACCATGAAAAATAAAAAATAAAAATGGGAAATGAATGTCTGATCCACAGATCAGTTATGACCGAGGTATGGATAGGTATGTATTGACAAGTTATCAAAAATTATCTAAAAAGAATTCAGGATAGTTGAATGTGCTGTAAATAATAATTGATTATTGTTGTATTTTATATATATTTTGGCAAGGTCCAGAATATGTATTGTTATAAAACTTTGATCGATTTAATCTCAATTATTAATGTGTTTTATTACGTTTTGTTTTAGAACCACAAAATGGGTAATCCTGGAATAGTAAATATTTTGTTTTGTATACGGTGTTGGCTAATGTGTTCAAAACAATTTTATGTGCTTCAAATTGAGCAAATTACAAGTTTAAACCTCTGTTTTTGCTGGCTAAAAATTTTATACATAGTTTCGAAAAATCCGAAAAATTATTTCCATTGATTGATGAATATACTTTACTACCTGTAACAACCGTATGATTAAAAATAAATTATTTAAAATAAAAATAAACGATTTTTATCTATTTTCAGTAGACACTTTCAAGGATAATAATGGACTATTAGAAAATTCAATTAATTGTGTATAATAGTTTATTTTTAATGTAGTCTAACTTGTAATGGTATATCTAATACTGGAAACCTATTCAAGCACTTTTTTCTATTTTGGAACATTATATATATAATATTTCCTAGTACAGTAACTAGTTATATACAAACAACGAATTGTTCACATTTAGTAAATTGAGATTTAAAATATTGATATATAGAAGATAATTTTATTGTGTTATTACCACCAGTTTAAATGGTGTAGTACGTAGTAGTTGTCTTCATTAGTATTTAAAACCACTGTGCAGACCGACTGTTGTGCCTAACAACCTGAATATCTAGCAATTTTGGAGACTCCAATATTGTATAATCTGTTTACATTTAGTAAACTAAGATTTAAAATAACGATATATTCAAAATAATATTCTTATGTTATCACCACTAGTTTAAATGGTGTAGTAGCGAGTAGTTGGGTGTTAGTTGGTATGCAACCACTTTGCAGACCGACTGTTGTGCCTAACAACGTTAGTATCTAGCAATTTTGAAGATTCCAAAATTGTATAATCCGTTTACGTACGTAATACTTGTGTTAGTTGGTATCCAAGCACTTTGCAGACTATTGTGCCAAACAATCTTCATACCTCTAGCAATTTTGGAGAGTCCAATATTGTATAATGTATGTTTCGATTTTATATATTTAATTATATATTATATTTATACGAATTTTATCCTTTTTAAAAATGAATTTTCTATCCTGTTGAAAGAAGTTGATAGTTTTGGATTGGTTTCTTTGCAGTAGTTTTATATTAGAGTTACTTACCGTCGTCCAAAGTTGTGAGGCGTATACATAAACCATTTTTTCTTAATTGCTTACACATATCATATCCATTTTATGGTATTAAAATAAAGTGATATTAATAAAATGAATATATTTAAATCATTTATCTGTTTGTGAAATTAGTGCAAATATATCTATGATTTTTTTCATTTATTTTTTTTCATTTGAGTTCATATTTAAATATTGCAAAGCAAATATTTATTTAATTGAAATGAAAACATGGGTTTTAAAATGAAATACATATGTTAATATGTTTTTAATTTATGTCTGTCATGCTGACACACTCGTAAATCGTTGAACAATTAAATGAAACCAAAAATTTTCAAATGTAATTAAATCCAAAGCCACAATTTATGGTGGAGCTGTGTTCAAAGCGCTTAAAAGCAATAATAAATGCAACAAAAAGGCTTGGAGTTTCGCCAAAAATTATGCAAAATTTCGTTAGTCACAAATAAAAAGTAAATAAATGAACTAATATGCATAAATACACGTACTTCTATATAACTAACGTACGAAAAGTATCTGAAGTACGTGGTGGTATGTATGTGTGTGTGAGGCATGAGAGATGCATAGTTAAGAACGACGTAAACATAACTAAAATAATTTGAAATTTTTATGTTGCCTCAGGGTGTTGCACACAGATGCGGAACTGTTGCAAACGCTCACTTCTATTTTAATACGATAAATGTATTTGTATTTCAACAGCTTCACCAGTTTCAGCAGCTTCACCAGCTTCAGCAGTTTCACTAGCTGCAGCAGCAATGATGCAGCGATGATGCAGCAACTTTTGCCTCACACATCTGATGCATGCATGAATTCATGGTTTTTTGCATCATTCATTCTGCAGCAACGAAAATATAACATAAATTTATAACGAAATTGTAATATTGTGGAGCATTACTGCAAAAATAATAATAAAACATATTGGAAAATAGTGCCAAAAATGCAACACAATTTTCATTTCAGTGCTGCATTGAGGAACCTGTGCAACCTGTGAACAGCTGCACACCACGCCTCCTCCGCGCCATTGCAACCCAGTATCCTTGAATATAAATATTGCAGGATATTCTGCATACTCAATATTTTACTCGGTTTGAAGTGGTATATTGACACTCGGTAAATATTGTTTAAAAGCATGATCAACAGAAATAATAATACACACTAATAAATTGAAATTGTAAAAGAATATTTCTGTTTTAACTCAAATACGTGGCAACCAACGCTGCCAATCACCAACGGTGATGTTATTTTTTAATAAAAATTGTTGATAATTTGTGGCTGTAATAGCACCGCTCTGTGGTGGATATACGCAATTTTAATCTATATTCAATGCAAATAGGGCAATGGTACTTTGGTGTTCAAAACAGGCCAAGCTAAAATCGATGGCGTTCTAAATTAAAATCGTTGATTAGAGATAAAAGTACATTACATTAAATTTATTAAAAACAAGTAGAGATAATACATTTGGCATTGCTGAAGTTAAGATACCCTTCACACAGTACTTGAATCTATATTTCTTATTTATATGATAATATATATAATATACAATGAACTATATATATATATGTAAAGAGTGGAGCTAGCAACTATGCCAACAGATGGAGGTTGGTGGGAGAACGTGGGGAAAAAGTAGAAGAACGTAATCGAGAGGTAGTTAGTTCATGCGAAATACTTCACTTAACTTATCACTTTAAGAAATATTTTGTTAATATTACTAAACACACCTTATACATATAACAATATATAATAATATGCGAAATGATCGATTATAAATGTGATTTTTGACCAAAAGGAATTAAAAAGTTCTTAATAAATATGAATTATTATTGAATAAGAGTAAGATAGAGAGCTATACTATGTAGCCATTATATCTCTATGTGATGTATATATATATATTTAAATATAATATAAACAATTTGTATAATATGTAGTATATATACCATATAATATATTTTTATATTACACAAATGTCTGTATAATATTTATTTCCTAACAAAATCTTTTAAACAACTACATATAATGTCAGTAATGTTATCTGGTAATTATTTATGATATTATATTTCATATATAATTGCACTAATTTGAAATTTTAAAGCGATATTTTAATAATCCGATATTAAGATTTTAATATATTTTTGAATTAAAGTTTTTTATGAAATATTGTTGAAATTTTAAAAGTGATCTATTTTTTTTCTTTCGAAAAATTTTTCAGTTAATCGTCGCTTATAATTTTAATATTTGAAATTTTTTGGTGCAAATTTCTTGCTCGATATGAATCCGTTTTTTCATTCATTGTCATGCCTTCAAAGTTAATTTAACAGCAAATTTTCGGCACATCGTTTTCGTGATCATTAGCGCAGACCAATTGCAACTGGAATTGCAGCAGTTTCACAATCCTTCAGATACTCACATTGCAATTATACGAGAATTTTAAAATTTACTTTACTTTCTTATGCACTCGTATTGCATACACGAGTGCAACGTTAAATATTTTTGATGTTTGTTAAACAACATTGCACATTTTTGCAGAAAGTACGATCAGTGGCAAGCGACTTCAAAAGATCGCACCGCGTACGTTTGCGGTACATCAACAAAATAATGAGTTCGCCGAAAGCGAAATTCGTAAATTTTGTGCAGCAGCGCTTAAACCAAATAAAGAAATCAAATTGGCAGCACTACAAATTAAGCCACAGATACAAGTGAGCCTTTCCTCGCGATCACTCCGATCACTCCAGCTCAGCAGCCTCATCAGTTGAAGCTTGGAAATTGAAATGTTATTGTAAGCGCGTTGCTAAAAGGCGCCGGCGCTTTAAAATTGCTGCCGGTCGTTTAACTGTTGCTGTTGCTCATGCTGTTGCTACTGTTGTTGTTGTTGTTCGGTAAATGATGATGATATTGTTTTTGTTGAAGCTGCTGTTGCTGTTACTGTTGCTTTTGTTGTGATAACTATTGTTGCCTCAAACAAAATGATCAACAATTGTAGAGTGCGTGTTTTAGACCACACGTTTCGTATTTCCCAAAAGCATATTCCGTTTGGTTTTCTTACATTCACATTTCCATTCCAGCACGTAATTTTTTTCGACCGTTAAAATATTTTGCATTGTCTTCATCTATACAATTCTTCAGTGCATTTTTCTAAAACTCATCCCAAAATACATTTTCTTCCTGACTTTTATATCTAAAATATTTTTTACATGAAGAACAAAATTTTATTGTTCTAAAGAATTACTCTTTTATGAAATAAGTACGTCGTCCAGAATAAAAAAAATCAATTTTTAATATAGATTCATTCAATATTTTCAGATTTTGTTCCCTGTATTAGATCAAGCATCAAGTTATTTCTGCTAGATCCATGTTTTTGAAGTCATATTTTAGATTACATTGTTCATTTCTTATTTATTCATTTGGCGTTATAATCCGGTACCCGATTTCGGTTTACGCAGCATATCTCTCCAGGCGTTTCTGATGCATGCGTACCTTCTCCAGTCTCGTACATCAATTTCGGTTAGTGACTCTTCAACTTGATCATTTCACCGGAAACACTGTTTCCTCTACGTCTTTTTCCTCTAACTACCGCTTTAAATATTTACATTAATTCTTAAGGCATGAGCAATCCAGTGAAGCCGCTTGATAAAGCTCATACAACTTATGGTTCATTCAAATACGGTAATCGTCGGCAACTCGTAGAGTAGTTCTTACGAAGAAATTTTCTCTCGAACATTTGAGTATTGCTTCATCATTCTGTGATAACGTTCATGCCATACGGAAGCACATGTAGGATGAGCGACCTACAGACTGTATGTTTTGTTTGTTGAGAAAGAGCTTTGCATTCTAACTGCCTATGGAGGTCATAGTAGCAACTATTAGCAATAGTGATTCTTCGCTGATCTGCAGGCTGACATCATTGCTGTTCATCATAGCGGTGAAATGGTATATGAAAACCTTTATAAATTCGAAAGTATAGTCGTCAGCCACTAGTCTACATATACTTCGTTTTGTCCTATTTCACTGCTAAGCATATTATTAGATGGCATTGACTTTATTTTATATCTTCTAAATATATAATCATTTCAGTGGAGTTAAAAAAGTCCTTTAGAGTATCATCGTTTAAAGAGGCTAGGGAAGAAACAGGTTTTTTGTGGAAATATTCTTTCAGCAGTTTGTTAGACTGTTTATTGGTAACGGCGAAAGATCTATTAAATTAACTAAATTCGACGGGATAGATTTAGTCCGTTTTGTTCTATATTAAGGTTTATTGTGAAGAATGTGGTAGCGAAACGAGGAAAATAATCTGCTGACCTGTTTTTGCAACCAACCAACCAACCATTATCTTTTAGTGTAAATTAAGTACATAGCTTTCCGAGCAGCGATCTATTCTCAATAAAACTGTGACAGTATTGAGTTGTGAATACGGTATTCATATTTATTCACTTTCTTTTAAAGTTTAAATAAATATTAAAAACGAATGTATTTATCTGTTTCCTTAATCGATGTTTAAAATGGTAGGTTGTCCAGTTTTTTGAAACACTTACTTACCTGAAACTTTTACACTCTTTGTATAATGCCAAGTATTATTCTATTTTATATTGATAAACGTGTCGGAAGGGACATTTGAAAATCCACATTATAAAAATAGACCTCCCATTAACTATAAGGTATTCATCTTTTTGTGTTAAAAAATGCAATATACTTTTAGTATTTCACAAAATCAAATTATTTTAGTTCATTATTTTAAAGGCATTATTAAATCTTCCATTTCATATCAATAAGAAAATTATGATTTCAAAATTTCACTATATATTTTCAATTTTGATATTTTTTTTTTTGAATGTAAAATGTATTTCAACAGTTGATTCCAAATTTCTTTCCCCAAATCTGCTTACTTTAAATTTTATTAGGTTAGTGTTCTAATTTATTACATTAAAAGAAAGGTGGTTTCATATATTGAAATCAAAACATTTTCAAAAACATAATCCTGATGACCCAATTTTTTTCCCTTAAAATAAATCTCTTTCCAAAATATTGTAATGCGTTTAGATTCTTGTATATTTTGTTAGTATTTTATTATTTGGTTTATGCAACTTTGCACTTAAAAATAACATATAAAAACGTTTGGGTATTCCCCAAATATAAATTTCGTACATTAATAGTGAAAGCAACTCCTTTTATGGCCCATCTCTTAAACCACTCCAACCATTCCGACTTCAAATAAATACTTCAGGATACGTGCGGGTGTTAGTGTTGCACAAACTAAACACTTATTTAACCCTTTACAGTGTGTGAGTACGAGTATTTCCTATTCCATTTTTAACAGATTCAACTTTCAACCAACCAACCACTTACCAATTCAAGTCAAAATATACATAAATTTAGGTCTGGCGGTATCTGTCTGTTCCTTTAAAGGTTTTTATGTGGTTTTGTATGTTGTGATATACGTATACTTTCTATTTTATTTCTTATTTAGAATTGAGATTTTAGATTTTGAACTACACTTTTAGAAGGGTTAATTAATTTTATTCTCTTTCGGTAGGATATGAGAAGGTTTGGAATCGGTATAAATATTGGCAATACTCGAAACAGCTGTGTGGTCAGCTAAAAATTAAATTAATTAAAAATAATAAAAAGTTTTGTTGTTATAATTTAGTACTGTTCCATAAAAACCTCTCTATAGAAAACAATAGTTTATATTAAAAATTTAGTTTCTTTCGTCACAACGGATGTTAAAAATCAATTTAATATAGTTTTTATGTCATTTAATGTAGAAACATGTTTAATTTCCAACCTAATGAACATTTTACTATATATATATAGAATATAATATATATAATTTATGTGTGTAAATTAAGAACAATCCAACTATTTTAATTAATTATTTTTTAATATGACTTATAAATAACTATAACTTTTTTTTTATACAATAAGATATAATTACTTATTCATTTAGCCATTACAGACATGGGCCTTCCTTGGCAGCGTACAGTAGTCTTCGTCAGTCAGCCCGATTTGTGGTTTGCTGTCGTCAATTGGTAACACTGAATGCACTCACATCATTGGTCACCTGATACTTCCACTGATGAAGCAAACTTCTTCTACCGGCTTTTCAAACATCTTTGTAAACAGACTGTTTCTTCCATTCGCACAGCCGATAGATGCTAATTCGCTGTACCATAACAATGTCGTGAATAACAACGTACAGTTCATGGTTCATTCAGGAGTGATAATCGTCACTAAAGAAGATTAAAGATCTTGCAAAGAACTTTTCTTTCATAAACTACCAATGCTGCTTTGTCATTCTGTAATAATTTTCTGGGCTGTACAGAAGCACAAGTAGTATAAACGACCAATTAAGCGTAAGTTTTTGTCTATCCAGACAGAGCTCTACATTCTAATCATCTACTGAGCCTATAGTAGCACTTAATGCCAATGGTATTTCTTCCTCTAAACTCCAGGCTGACATTTTTGTCACCTGTTGCGATGGTGCCAAGGAAGTTGTGACTTTAAATAGATTCGAAATTATAGTTGTCAGCCACCAGCTTGACGACCACATTTGTACCATTAGCCGATACATACTTTATTTTGTTCTCATTCACCACTAAGACTATTTTCATAGATTTCTTTACGATAGCAGCAAAAACGGGTTTGTTGATTTGGAAATTAGGAACTACAAAATATAGTTTTTTAGAAATGTTTTTAAAAATAATATAAAAATAATTTAAAAAATTAGCAATCAGTAGTTACTGCAGTCTGTCAAAATGTCTATCTAAATGTCTCAGACAATTTTGAGGTATCCTAAGAGATACTGTCAGTTTACGACACTTAGTAAAGTACAATATTTTTGTGAAGGTTGTCAACTTATAACACCGTACTATACATACTATAAAAGATCTAAAGGTTTAAAAGACCGATAGTAGTTTTCCTTTTTTATTATTTATATTTAATGCCTATTTTATAAATTAGGTTTATGAAGAAGGTGTTACTGTTTTATAGTCATTGTCCGCCTATCTTCAATGGTCTACTCAATTTATTTTCATTTTTGATTTTTGAAGTATGTGAAATTTTCCTTTAATTCAGTTCGTTCGTTCATCTTTACGAGTTTTGTGGAAACTTTCGTCCTTCAACCTTATTTATACGCATTGATATCTGTGCTTGTGTCCGTTTATGGGTAAAAAAGAAAAAGTTTGTGCCTCGAGTGCAATAACCGCGTTAGAGTATATCCCCCCCTTTGGGTTAATGTGTTGGTCATAAATCTAAGTTGTCTTCGTTTACCACTCGAAGGATGTGAAGGGCAAAAAGGCATTAGAGTTATTTTATCTCGACATTCCTTAAAACCGTATAACAATGCAAATCTTTACAGCAACACAATTTAATACAGCAACTAAATATATGGAAATATTAAATAGATTTTGTTCGTCTTTTGAAGCTTAAAGTGCATTAAAATTGTTAAGGTAAAAATTGTTTAATATATGAATTGTTTAATATATGTCAATTTAAAATATTAATTAAAAATTTTTTCTTATTAATAATTAATATATATTTTTAATTGTAAAATAAAGTGAAGAGCGATTGATTCCGCAGTTACTTTTCACTACTTGTACGCAATCTATAATTGGTAACTACTTGAAATTGCTCATAAATCTATCTAATCAATGCTAAAAAATGTTTATCAATATTTAAATGGGATCGGAATTATTATATATATAGCCGACACTAATCAGGTTCAAAAGTTGAACTTCAAAATCAGTTCAAGAAACTTGCTTAAGTTCAAGGTATGGTAAATGTATTAGCAATCAAAAAGTTTGTATATATTGTGGGACATTGGGACAGCGTACCGATCATCTAGTGGCCCTACTAAAGTGAAGGATTAGTCGGAGTATACTACAAAACGTTTTTTCGTCCTTTGATTCTCTGATATCGTTATTGAACTATAGCTTCCAAAATACCTTTCCTTCGTATAACTACATCCCTTCTATTAAACTTTCTCAAATACTGTAGACAGATAAAGTGCAAGAAGGTTCACACAGAATTTGTGCAGAAAAAATCTTTTTATTCCATCTTTTTAATAAAATTTATTAATTGAGTTGATTTTGTCATTATTTCTACAGCACTTTGAGGAATGACAGCAATTTCCCCAGAAGTTCCAGTACATAAGAATCTGTAAAGCTAGTTAAAAATTTCTGTAAGTATGTTTAAGATCTGGATATAAACAAACGGGCAAAAGATGTTAAAATTATTTAGGTTACGTCTGTCTTGAGTAGATTATAATATTCTTTATTTGCAATAGGTAAGCTTAGAGTAGACACATGTGTTGTAAGAGCAGTAACTGTTGTAAAAACTCCTACTTTATTTCTGTGGATCTAATGGATCAAATAACTTCCTCTAGTGAGAAAGTATATTCGATTGTTTTCGAAAATTTTTTTAATTTTGTTTGCTATATTAAAATTCTTAAATATATAAGACATATTTAATAATATTATAATTTGATATACAGTTATATATATAGGAAAAAATAATTATTTTAATTTAAAATTATAAATAAAATAAATATTTTTTTATTTTTAAAATTTAATTTTTATAAAAATTTGAGTATAAATACATTTAAAATAAATACATTTTCTTGAAGGTATCTATATTATTTACTTATTTTTATATCATATAAATAATTTATATAGATATATGGCCACACGGATGCTGTGAAAATTTTAAAATTCCTTCTTCAACCAATGAAAAGTTTTAAGAGGTTCTGATTTATGATATTTTTAAAAAATTATTCTTTAAGAATTTTCAACTTCAGCTAAATTAATCTTCCTTTAAAAAAGAAAAATAAATTTTTAAAATGAAATGTTAAAAAGTATCTTTTAACTGCACTTTTCTTATAAATTTTATTTTTCTTAGCTGTTGTTTGCAATGAAGTTTTCCTCATAAAATTATGGAAAATTTAACCTCAGTTAACTGTTATGGCTTTAGCTTATTTTTGTTTATAAGTAATTTTATTGGCATATTTTACTCTTTAAGATGAATGCTTTCCAAAGGAAGAGGAATGCATTTTCTGTATTAATTACTGAACAAACTTTTCTGAGCTTTGGCTTGAATTATACTTCTTCAAACTTTCTTCAATTTTGCAGAATTATTTTCTTCTTCACTATGAAAAAATTTTGCTGAGAATAGTTTTTTTTGAAGTACCGCAAAATAAACTTTTTAAGTTTTGACCACTTTGCTTAACTTACCTAGGAGCCACTCATAAATTTCACCTTACAAATTATTACCAAAAACCGCTGAGGGAATTTTAAATCTACGCGAAGAATCCTTTCAACTATAAAAGGCTGTGAATGAGTTAGCAAATCTTTTAGTATGGATGCTCACACAAATGCCAGCTGAGTGTTTGCATGTGTGTGTGTTTGGGTGTTTGTGTGCGTGCGTTTGTGAATAGCGAAAAGCACTTTTAACCGAACTTTCGTGCGCACGGAAATCATGGTTTATTCATAAAATACATACGAAATGTTTTTAAAAGAAAAAGTTTTAAAAAAAAAGATATAAGAAGATATAGTCTGAGATAGACAAGATGGTAAGAGGATGATGCAAGAAGTTTCTAGTGTCTAGTAAGGCTCGAATATAGATTTTGATAAATTTGCAATAGATATTCTATTTTAAAATGCAGTACAAAATGTTCGATTTGTGAATAAAATCATTTTTAATATCTTTTATTATATATATATTTTCTCGATATTAACTGGGAACATACTTCAGCGTTTGGAGAACCTTTAAAGAATTATTAAGCAGTTTATGTTAGGTTAATCTGGCTGACGGTAAGCTATGCATTGATCTGTTGGTTCTTAGTCACGGCAGTCTAAATTTTGTTATAACTATTTTTTTTAATATAAAGTGTGCTGTTATATTTCTGAGACAGAACCACTAAATCAGAATCTAAATTTTATTGGACCTATTTCTCCAAGTTCAAGGTGTGCTTCTCTATTTCTGAGACAGAGCTACCAAAATTTTCAAAGATTTATTGAAAAACTTTCGCACAGTAGTAAATTACAACAATAAAATTTTTATTATTTTAAATTATTGAATTGTTGGCTTATCAATTGATTTAAAATAATAAAATTTTTGTTATTGTAATACACTACTGTGCAAAACCTCTCTATTTCTGTTATTTCAATTAATTGATCAGCCAAATAAATACTAAATACAATAGTTTTTATTAGGTAAAATAGTCACTGTCGTCATAACTTACATTGAAATGCAATTTAATGATTTTTTAAATCGGGTTTTTTGATGAGAATATAGTGGATTTCAAATCCAGTTCCTTTGAGCTGTAGTTCTATCATAACAGCTCCTTTTCAATAGAATGTTTAATTATTATATACATGAAAAAATATACATTAAAAATAATCAATGAATCACCAGTGCAATACAGCACAAAGTAGTAGTAGCTTAAAAATAAGCACGAATCTTTAAATTATAAAGAAGAGTCGGTGACGTTCTATCTTTCACTCATTTTTATGGGTAAATGGGTATATGGTACTTAATTAACTTGTAGGACTCTATTTGTAGATTAGATTTATAATATAACACAAAATATTAAAAGTTTTTATACAGTGCTAAAGATTTCAATATTAAATTGTTATTAATTATTCGTCACAGAACAGAATAACTGTTAAAGTTGTGACCTCTTCAAATCGCTGTGAGGACAGGCCACGATACCATAGTACTGTTAGTTAGTTTCGTTTCAGTGGAAACAGTTGTGGGTCTGAATGTAGTCCCATTTCAACCAGACAAGTCTTTCGATTAGACAAAAATGATCAGATCTCCGACAAAATCAATTATTAAGAAGAAGAGTTTTAAGAACCCTTAGACTATACTTCCAGGAAATAGTCATCTGTGACGACAAGGTATAGTATACACAAGGATGGTTAAACGTTACGTTTTGCAAACAAAACAAATACATCACTGATATGAAATTAAAGCTAAAATGCACTTCTTTTCAGAACGAAGAAACAAAATTAAAGAGTAAAAAAACTTCAGAAAGTTTCTTTTAAAACTAAAATGCACTGCGAAATACCTTAATGCTTGCTCATAAATTAGGCAGACGTCGACTAGATGTAGCTGAAGATGACCTTAATTTAAAACGAAGTGCAAGTTAAACTATTTTTAAAAGTACAAAAGTAATTAATTGTAAAAATAGGTAAATTAAATAAATGTATCATTTTAAAGTTTCACAAAATCCTTGAGGCATTTAACCGAGCTTCTGTCATAAGTACAACTTTTTCTAGATATGATTTATAAAGAAAGGATTTTGACTAGTTCTGATTGATATATTATTATTAATTATGAGAATAAAGTTTGTTTGTATATTATTAATAGGTCTTGCAATCAAGTGGTTCATATAAAAATATACCAGATGAATATGTTGTTTTCACAGCAAAGGCACAAGAAAATACAGACTATACTATACTGGCTATACGGAAATTAGAACTATAAATAAAATTAACGGATAACTACTAATACTAATCAACTAATCAAAATTAGATTAAGAATAATGGAGTTAATGTTGGAGACGTAGCGGAAGTAATATTTTAATTGAAAATTCTATCAAGAATTTATAAATGGACTCGATTTTTCCTGTATCGAGTTCGATAAAATCTTTAGAATAGATCGAGTCGGACGATGGCATAGATGCAAAATCTTTCCATGTTGTTGTCTTAGAGTAAAGAAAATATGTCAAGATCAACGATTTGAAGATATGAGATAAAATCAACGCTGAAGCAGCAGCGTACGTTTTTCAAAACAAAGTTAAAAGCATGTGGGCTCGGGGGAACGAGGGAATCAACAATATGAACTAGCAGATCAAGTTGTCCATGTCGCCATTCGCTCTCCTTTGTTCTTATTCAATAGAGCCGAAACAAAGACATTTTAAAATATGGAAGACGAAAGGGCTATGGAATGATCAGTGGCTTAAAAATATTGCACCCATAATCATGCACTCGTCAAGAATGTTAAATTTAAAGATTTTAAAAATATATTTTTGATATGGCAGCTAGCGTTAGTTTTTTCTATCTTAGTTACAATCAGGCTAAGGCTTGTCAAGTAAGTACGGGGTTTTTTTTTGTTTGGTATCGAACCTGAGGAAAAATCTTCTAAAGATACAAATGGCCCGTACCATTTGCATGCCCGATTCATGCACAACTCAATTGAGACATACATGCCTACGGACTAAAAAGTCCCCACATTCTCAGTTCAAAATCCTGGAAATCCCTGCAGTACAACCAGTTGAGGTATTCCTTCACAGGGAAGCACTGGGAGTGTTCGAGAGAAAACTTCTTCGTAAGATCTTTGGTCCTCTACGAGTTGGTGACGACTACCTCATTAGAATGAACCACGAGCTGTACGAGCTTTATCACGACATTGATATAATTCAACGCATTAACATCCAGCGGCTTCGCTGACTTGGTCATGACGTGAGAATGGATGAAGACGCTCTGGCGAAAAAGGTGTTTGAAGCAGTAGTTGGCGGAAGAAGACGTAGAGGTAGACCGGTCTTCGGTGGAGTGATCAAGTTAAGGGAGCACTAACTGGACTTGATATACGAGACTGGAGAAGGCGCGCACGCAGCAGAGGCGCCAGGGGAGACATGCTGCGTCAGGCCGAAACTCGGTAACGGGTTGTTATGGTCACATAAGTAAGTAAGTATTTCGTCCGCTCTAACACTGTTTATTGTTCTAGAGATTATGCAGTTGTATAGGTTCCACTCTTCAATGCATGCCAACATCTGCATTACCATAGTAGAAGGGCTGGCTTCATCAATTTGTGTCTCTAGATTTTGTTTAGTATCTACGAATCTTATATAGTTTCTAATTATATGGTCGGGACTCTCAATTTTATCCGAACAAAATTGGCAGTACTGGTTACTTGCCAGCCTGTACCGGTATAAGTATTCACGGAAGCAGCCATGCCCCATAAGGAACTGCGTTAATTGAAATCACAAGTCTCCAGATCCTTGGTTAATTCAAACTCTTATTTTTGGAATTAACAGTATTTGTCTCTTATCATGCTTGGTAGATCATATTCTTTGAGTTTAGTACGTAAAAATTCAATAAAATTTTTTTAATGAAGTATTATTATTAATATTAATATATACCACATTACAAAAATAGTATTTCTCATAAGATACACTTTTTACTCTTTGATCTTTCTCTGAAAATTTAAGCTCCAGCACAGTTTATAGTCATTTGGACACCTGCAATGAAATCATAAATTTGTAGAAAGTAATTTTAGATTCGCAAAACTTTACATTCACTTTTATTATTGAAATTATGCAAACAAAACTCCTCGCTGACCTGAGAAAGGATTTTCGAAATTGAAATTTAATTATTCGCAGAAATGAGAAAACAACAGGAAAGCACAATAAATTGGCCTTTTGACATTTGCAGATGAAATTTTGGTCACGCGGCGTGTGTATCTTGTATCTTTAGAAAATTATGCGCATTTCTTAGTTTTTATTTCATTTAAACGATCACCGAAATGGCAATATAAATGCCACACCGCGACTCTGGAACGTTTACTGTTGCGTATTTCGGTGGCGTAGTTAATGTGGCCCCGAAGGAAACGGGTCAGTTGCAAGTTGCCAAGTCAAATTGTTGCGTGTAGTGAAATGTAAAATTCACAGTGAATAACAACCGAAATGAGATACAAACATATCTTATTATAAAATGTTAAGGAAATTATTTTTCTATTTATTTTTTTGACAAAGTAAATAATTAGGAACAAATTATTTTGTTTTGAATTTTTAGTGGTTTTATCAACTTAAAAGTAACTAAAATTTAATCAATTTGCTGCCAATTAAAAGTTAAATTTTCACACACGTACACAATCAATTGCCACCTCAAATTCATTAAATTAAAATGAACACCTCCAGAATTACTTGCCATCCAGTCGGTCGTCGGTGGTCGTTCGTCGGTTGGTGGGTGATGGAGGCAAGGCAAATCTTTACTTGCCATCAAAATTACAATACTTTTGTTTAATTTTGTATGTTGTGCGGGTATGGTTTTCTACTTCTAAAAATTTTATTTAATTTTTTTTATATTTATTTCTTAGTTCTTGTACAACATTTGCAACAACGTGTCTGCTCTTTTAGTCAAAACAACAATAACAATGTGAGGTTGTAGCAAAGTAACAACCTCACAAGCCACAAATGCCACATGCAACATTTGTGCTTTAAAAAGTAATTAAGCACACGATTTTAACGCCTTACACTACCAGTACTCGTAGGTACTCGCAAATAGTTCCAAGTTCCATAGACTAGAACCAGCACTCTACTACATTGGCTCTAACACTGGCTCTGATACTAGCTTTGACACTGGCTGATTGCTCAGGCAGACTGGAGTACTGGAAGAGCAGTCGCAGTGGCAGTGGCAATAGGAGCATTTGTTGTATGCATAATTACAATGACACAAATGCGATGTGCCAGTAACGGCTGCACTGTGACCATCCATTGAGCTTGAAATCGCGCAATGTGCGATGTACATGGTGGGTGTTTAATTAAGTCTATTTTTTTTGTCCTTCTATTTATTTTCGTTTTCTACTCTATTTATATATTTCGGTCATTGCATTTCCTTTATCAAATTTCTCTATTTTTTTCCTTCACTATTATATTTTTTTTCATATTCTTTTCAGCTCTAATTTCAGCCATTACATATTCAACATCGCAACAATTTATCACCAATGAAATGGATTTTAATAATTCATGCTACAATTTCTTGTGGAGCTCCTCTCGTTACATCTCTTCTACGAGTACTTAATTTCTATTTCATTTCTTTTACTTTCTTGTGCTTTCTTCTGCAACTCAAGGCGAAAGGAATTCGTTACTTGTAATTTTTAAGAATTTTCTACTCATCTTATAATGCAACGTTTAATTACAAATTTTTATTCATTACGTCTCACTCAATTCATCAGGGAAGCATTAATTTGCGAGTTTCTTCAATTTTCAACGAAATAAATTGGAAAAAATTGTAATTTGAAATGATATGCAAATACCTTTTTTTAAGGCAATCCAAAAGCGAAAGGAAATGAAAACTTAAAGAGTTTGAAAGAATATTAAAATTCCAAGCTTCATATGAAATTAACATCAATTTTACTTTGAACATCTTAAACTAGAAAAAAATTGGATAATAGTTGGAATAGATAGATAGGTGGCGAGGTGGAAAAAAAACGAATTCTACTCAAATACCAAAAAAACCATTTTGACTCCACATTTCTTAAAATTTTAGGTAGAATGATGAGCATTTCAATACAAGGCAGACGTATTGGACATACTCCTCGATTACTTTTAACAATTGTTTTGATACTATATTCTTCATATTAGGAATATACGCTCTCTCATAGAGTAGACTGTTGTACTATTAGAAACAGTTAAACGTATTGATCGGTTTCATTCATTTGGATACTAAAACGTGAATTTGACGCCTTCATATCCGATTAGTCTGCTGTCGTGGCAGGAAGATTAGTTGTGGACCGTTTACTCCGTATAGAAATAATTTCGCTGAGCATTTAATTAATCCTTGTTGCGAGTATATGTGGAAATTAGTCAATGAGTGATGGGTTCAAAGACTGTGGTGTCCAACATTCTTAGTGAGTTCTGAAAGAGTTGTTTATTCTTACCTACTTCTTGATACGCTAGTGTGTTTAAAAGCCATTCAGGCAAGTTGGTCGTATTCCTTTCTCGTTTTCCAATCGGGTTTGGGATCGACTTGGATGGAGTCAATGAGGTATTATGTTTTACTAGGAGATAAGGACAACAGTAAGTAAGTAAGTAAATGTATTGATGAATGCAAGCATTTGATCAATTTAGGTGCAAGTCTGGACTGTGCCACACTGGGTATCTCAGTATCTCTTTTTTGAGTGCCTACTCTTTAAGTACTTAAAAACTCTTTTGAAATCATATTTCTCAGAATTTTTGGTAAAATGATGGGCACTTAAAAACCAGAACGTATTGGACATAATCCTCGATTACTTCTAAAAACCGTTTTCATTCTACATTCCTCATAATTTGGAATAGAGTGTTGGACTTTAAGAATCAGTTTGACGTATTGATGAATGGAAGCAATTGGTCCATTTTATTATAAGCCTCTTGCTTATGTTGCCAACAGGACAGTGCCACAGGACAGTGGTCTAGTAAGTCATTTTGATTCCATATTCCTCAAAATAGGGAGACATATGGAATAATAGAGAAATAATGTAAAAAAATGCTTGAGCGACTTCTTTTCTATGGTCTACTCTTCAATTAACTAAAAAAGCCGTGTTGATTTCAAATTTCTCATAATTTAAAGTAGAATGTTGGGTATCTAAAGACCAGACGGGTGCATTAATGACTGCAAGCACTTGGCCAATTTGATGATTTGTGTAGACAGTGACAACAGATGGAACGCAATTTTTTCTTCAAAATCTACTCGTTAATCAACTAAGAAAAGTAATTTTAATACCACAATCCTTATAATTTAAGGTAGAATTTTAGTCGTTTTAAAAATAGACTAACACAAATGGTAAATTTAATCATAAGTCTGGACAGAGACAGATGTTACAATGTCCCTGAATTGCAACAAAGCAAACCTAGTTAGCTCCATGACGTCATATAGTTTCAACTTGTTCGCGGGATATAAGAGTCTGTGCTATATTTTTGGTAGGTAGGACATGTTGTGTTTGACCTACTAGTTGAAGAAATATTAAACCAATGGCAGTGGGGTGTATGCAATTGCAAAAAGCGATCGTATGTCAATCTATGACAGGTAATACCACAGATTGATATAGGAGTTTATATTAAAGACACCGAGTCTCCAATACCGTTATTTTCGCATGCTTTCCGTTCATTTCAAAATATATTACTTTTATCTTAGAACTCCTATCTAATAAGTTGCAGAGTTGTCTATATTCATATTGAATGGATGTCAAACCCGTAAAATAGTTTTAATATCTGTTTCGCTGTCTACATAAATAAACACATCGAGTAAAGAGACTTTTAGAATGGCAAAAACTTTCGTTTCAATTTTGAATTTTACATTTAGAATATGTAAGCTATGTTGCCTTTGAACAGGTAGTTGAAGAATTATTAATAGAAGTTCTGTTAGTTTTTGCAAAAATTATCATATGACAATCCCAATCAATAGCAGAACCAGGAATTGATACAGCCGTTTCAATCCAAGGGGAACCGAGTCTTGCCAGTTCAATAGCGTTCTCATACTTTGTCATACTCGCATTGCGAGAACCAAAACCGGTGTTGCCCTGAAATTACTACCTAATAAGTTGGTAGTAAATAAGAACGTAATGTAATGTGGGAATAGATTTAACAAATGCCGGACTGTGCGTAAAAATATGGAGTTTCTTTTTCAAAAACTTTAACTTCACAGCTTAAGAACTACCTTTTGTATAATAGAAACTGCTACTAAAATTTTAACGTAGAGATGCAAAGACGGTAGAATGTTCAAATTCTTAAATCTGCGGAGAAGACTACAACTCCTTTTGTAAGTTGTGATTTTAGAGTTAAATTATTTCCAATTCCATTGTACCTCTAAAACTTCGCCAATGTAATCAAAACTCCTTATTCAAAATCAAGTATAAAACTGCTTCGTGGTAAAACAGTAGGATGTTTTCTTTACCGTTTTCTTTACTATAATGTTATACTACCTGTGTTTAGTTGGGAACAGCTCAATCTTTTAACCCCGTATACTAAAGACATGATTAAAAACAATTTGCTGTTTTGGTTAGGCATACAATTTTTGGATTATATTGAGTATATGTCCTTATGACCTCATAATTTTTATTAGATTAGATTATTAGATTAACAACTAAAGTAGAAAAGGGCTTTGAGAATTTTGTAGGGAAGTGAAGCCTTATCACGTCAAAGATTGATCTTAATGAAATTTGTTTTAAATAAATTATTAACATTGTCGTTATTGTTTAAAATTATGTATATTGTAGATAAATCATATTAATTAATTTATGTTGAAGGTATTTGAGCCAGTGCACTTAAGCACTTTTACTCTTTCTTAACTCTAGGTATCTTTAAAACCCCTCTTTACGCCTTGACTGGATTATTGTTTATCACTTCATCAGACTAAACAATAATTGACCTCAGATCTGCATACCTCCCCGAGGAGCCTGTAACCATTCTGAGATTTGATAACGCGGTGTTGGTAAGTCTGTCAGTTTTCGCAAATAATATCAGGACTCTATCCTTTATGTATTTTTTGATCGGATCAGTCTCGAGGTTCCTGAGGATGTCATTCGTCCTAATGTACCATATTAATATTTTATTAATAATTACAGGTGATATAAAGTTTCATTCATCAATTTTTTTTTTGCCAAATGCATTTTATCGTACAGCATGTCTACAACAAATGTGTTGCATTTGAAAGCTTTTGCTTGTAAATCGAACTTCTAAAGCATTTCAAAACTTTTATTAACGCTATAACCATAATAACTTTTTACTTCGGCCCCTGCAACGGTTTGCAGATTTTTATAGCAAAATTTCTGCTAGGTTTCCCCTTTTTTCTGCTCAAACAGAAACTGTTGCAAGTTTGTACGCAACTGCGAAATGTACAACTCAATACTCGCAACCCAACAGAGTTGCAGAGCTTCGCGGCACAGAGCCATCATGTGTTCACATGGCTGCAGAGTAGACTGTAGAATGTTGCACCTGCTCTCAGTTTCGTACTCACCAAACGATTTCATGCTAAACTCTACACTTGAAAATACTTAAGTGGAATTTGCATTAGGCATTCAGTGGCTGCTCCACGACGAGGATAAGTTCTCTCTGCAATTTGGCGTTATGGCACTTTTTTTTTGCAGCAGTTGAAGTTTAATCTGAAGATTTGGTTTAAGTTTATACCACTGACTCTTGTGCATCTCTTTTGCTTGGGCTCATTGTACAGCTTCAATGGCAATCGTTGTTTTCTGTTTTTCTGTTTTTGTGTTTTCTGTTTTGTTTTTGTTTTTGTCTTTCAAGTTGTCTTGTTTTTATTTTTATGCTGTGTGCTGTGTGCAGTGTGTGTGTGTGTTTGAGTGTGTGTTTCTTTTTCATGGAGATGTGCGATGCTTTGGACAATTGGGAGCTGTGCAGCAGAGCATTTCGGCTTCAGTGTACGCACGCACGTTGTGCAAAAATCGATGCAAACCAACATTGACAATGGGTGTTCACGGCGAAAGTGCCTGCTCCCGTGTTTAACTTGCGTTTTTTTGTTTAATTTGTTTAAAATAATTTTTTTTTACTTAAATTTAATTATTATAGTTTTTTAAACTAATTTATTTAATAGTAATTTTCTATTTTTAGTAGGGATTTGAGTCTCTGCTAGAGAATAATTTTTTTTAGGAATTATAATTTTTACCTATTTCAGTAGTGGGCGACCAATAAAAATTGGTTATATGGGTAATTAATGGATTATTGGTTAAAAAGCACGGTCCGGCAAGGACTTCAAAGATAAAAAATGTGGAAACTAAACTACTAGAAATATCTATTATAGAAAACATACATATACATGTATATAGTGTTTTTTTGCATTTCATATATTCGTGGTATCAACGATACAAGATTTAAATAAGTACCATAGTTTATATTCAAGTTTTCAAGGAATTATTATATCAGAAATTGGAACTAATTAGCAATTGGTTAATAAAACACTGACTATCAACAATGTCATTTATAGAGGATATAGTGAAAATATTGTAATTAAAATCAATTGGAATTCATACAGTAATGATGTCGTTGTTTCAGATCCGAAGTATGGAAATCATTGGTTAATAATGTATTATTCATCAAGGTCTTCAAATATAGAATATGTAGTGAAATTAGTGCAAACGGCAAAAACATCAAAAATAAAAAAAAAGTTGACATTAATTTTCAAAGGGAAAGTTCCCACACTATAATTTCTCCCTCAATATAACACACGACTTGCGGTTTAGTTCCAAAGACTGTGCATTCGCTAGGACTTAATGGTTTTTATTAGATAGAAATTGATCGAAAAACTCTTTAGGTAGCAATAAACCAGCAGAACATGTATTTACTATAGTTATGACTGTATACTATACCATTGTGCCGATGTCCAAAGTGGCGTACTCCGAAAAATGTTGGTCATTACGACATTGACCGCGTCAAGTAGCCTATGCCAACTCGCCCGTTTAGGTGCTTGCTGTCGCCCGTTGGTAATACCGAATGTCTTTAAATCGTTGGTATTTTCGTCTTTCCAGCGTAGATGCGGACGTCGTCTAAAGTGTTCTTTATTTACGAGTACAAAATCAGACACCTTTCTGGTCGGAGCATTTTGTACCATTCGCTAGATAACGATCAAGATAATAAAGTCGTAAAATTTTTACATGCTTAAGTATATTAATGCCAGGGTATAGCTTATACAGTTCATCATTTTATCTAATTCGATGCTCATTGTCAACGCGTAAGGCTCATGTTATGTAGTTTGTCCCAGGCACGTTAAAATCAAAATTGTTGTTGCATTCAATTTAAATTAAAAAAATTAAGACGGTTTGAATTCGGTCATGAGAGTCAAGGTTATCTGTGTCGCGTCACTCTGTCATTATATGTTAGGTTATGTTATGTTAAGCTTTTTCCGAGTTAGTGCATCATTCGTGCGGATGTACTATGGTACTTTGAAGAGCCTTCGGAGAGCCTGACTTTGAGCAACTTTTAGCTTTTGGATAGTGGAGTCGAAAGCTTTGCTATACCCGACACACCCATAAAGTAGTGCTGGTCTAATTATCTGGCTGTAGATCACCTTTCTGTTCTTCACGCAGTACAGTGTGTTTGCGTAACTACTTCTTTTGACTTGTATGTGTTTGTGGCAAGTGAACCGCTTATCAAATGTGATTCGTAAGTATTTAATGATGTCCTCCCAATTAAGCGCGATGTCACCGACTCTCACTCTCGGTGGATATTGCCTGCGTTTACGAGTAATAAATAGAGCTTTAGTTTTCTCATTATTAACTTTTATTTTCCATTTCTGGAAGAACTCCAGAATGAGATGAACATGCTCCTGCAGCGTTTGGGTCAGATTTCAGGCAAGTTTATTGAAATATAACAAGCAAGTGTCATCTGCGTATAAGGATAGCACCGAGGTACTTAGCATTGGGATGTCAGACTTGAAGATGTTGTACAACATGGGGGAGAGTGAAGATCCATGTGAAACACCGGCTTCTATTCTGTGTATATATATATATATATATATATATATATATATTCCTTTATAATTAAGGTACAATAAAAAAGTACAAAAGTATTAGTAAAAACATGAAACTGACAAATAGATGTGACACTCTGTATAACATGTGTTTTCATTATAGACCGCAAAAGTCAATTTTGAAGTGCCCGTGACACTCTGCATAGCATGGGCCTAAGGGATACTGTTGTATGCGGTATCTTTATCCGACGCTATCTCTTCGTTGTTATTGAAGTAATATTTTATATAGTGGGTTCTAAGTTCGGCGCATAACCTATATTCATGAGAAAAGTTTTGTTGCACATATTTGTTCACTAATAGGGGTTATTATTTATTCAGAGGGATCGCAGTGGAGGTTTTGTGTTAACTTAGAGCAGTGGCAAGGACTAACAAAATTATTTACCAAGTTATATGCAATCAGATTCACTCCTTCTTCGCTTCATTAGTGCTTATTATTATGCGAATGGTTTATTGTGTTATAAATTATAACACAATGCCTGACTTCACCTGCATTCTTTTGGTAGTTTTTAATAGTTTTTTTTAATAGCAGTTATTCATATAGCAGTTATTGTTATTAGAGATATATATCTATATATATATAATGAACTTACTTATAATTTTTAATATCTCGATATTTCCTTTTAGTTAATTTTCATGGAAATAAAATAAAAACAGGATTTTATTGTATTGCTGTTATAATATTAATAATTTTTTGATTTATTTGTTTCTATACAGAAACGAAATTGCTAAAAATATTTCAAAAATATTAACCCAATAACCTACATTCGTAAATATCGAATATTTCTCACAATAAATTCATAAAAAATTGCAATTGCTAAATCAAAATCCTATCTGTGGTATAAATAAATATTAAAATGTAATTTAAACATATTTTATAGTAAAAGCTTAACCTAAATATTAAATTTAATTACTAAACTTGTCTAAATGTAAAATTTTGTAGCACTTAAAAATTAATGTGTTTAATAAATAAAGAAAATCTTAAATTTGCAGAATTAAAATTTAACTCAAACTTATCTACTTAAACCATAAAATAATTTTGCATAAAATCCGACATTCACTTTTTCTCTCAAATAAGAGCAAGAAATGTAAATTTCATAATAAACTCAAAAATTATAAAAGCATTTGTGTAATTAAAATCCTATCCATACGCCGGAACATAGAGGCTGAGATACACTAATCCCTACTATGGAAGCTCAATCGTTACAACATTGCTGCCAGCATTTTACTCATAATAAAATAAAATCCTTTCATCTTCAATATTGAAACAACAACAACATACCATATATATATATAACATATAGTGTATATGTATGTATTTATATATAGGAAAAAATGAATATTCAAAAAAAAATTAAAAATAAATGCAAATATTTATTACAAGGTAAATTTGCCTACACTGAGCTGTTGCCAAAAATGGTCTCAATAGAATTAAGTCAAAATTTTGCATCGCAAAACGAAAAAAAAAGATATAAGGAAAAGTGGTAGAAACATGAGTGTTACCCTTGAGCCTAGAATTCTAAAATCTCATCACATCTGAATTAAGTACAAATATATATAGATGTACACAAATATAGATATCTCTGTATAGATATGAACAAATATATATGGATACAAATAGGAATATATGTATCTATATACAAATAGAACTATATGTAGATACAAACACAAATATATATACCATAGATACAAATACTGAATCAACACAACTCTAGTACATTGTGGCACAAATGCATATCGTGTGCAAGGGCCGCAAGTGTATTTTAAATATGAAGAACCATAGTTTTAGGGAGACTTTTGTAGGAGACACTGCTGCGGAAATGGCCAAAAGGCGCTGTTGTAGTTTCATTTAGAAATAAATAAAACAAAATTATTCAGCTTTTTAGCAAGTAAAGTAAGTGAGTCGCTGTTCACCAGCCGTGTGGCATAATAAAGTATACAGTAATACCTTCCTTCTAATTTCGGTTACATGTTCCATGGTACGAGTAGATTATAATCCATAACCATAAAATGTAGGTCAAATAATATGCTGCGGCAAAGACTAAATATAAAACTTGATTACAAAATATTGACAACGTAATATAAAGCATATACAGGATGGAGGGGGAGAAACTACTGTGCATGGAAAATATTATACTACTTCGTATTCACTTATGGTTTTTAGTACTAATGAAGGATCAGGTTCTACCCAGTAATTTAAAGCATAAATACTTGTACATTTATTAAATATGATACAATCCTTATAGTTGAGAAAAGTGGTAAAGAAAATCTTTTTGAGCACGTATTCCATAGTTAAAGCACCTTGAAAATATGTTCAACTGTTTTTGCCATGACACAACATCGGCACTTTAGTTTGGTTCAAAATACTCGTATGTTCAAATTCTGAAATTGAGGCTTGAAAAATGCCAAACTGTTTGAGCGGAAAAAGGTTGCTCTGGGCCAACTTAACTATTTTCTTTTTTCTATTTGCGTTTTCGTATCAACAAAATATAATATACCAACGCATTTATAGTTCACTGAGTAGCCAATGGCAACTAGCAACGCAATAATAGTAACTAAATAGTTGTAATATAGTAGTAGTTACTACATAGTAGGAACTAACTAGTTATAACGAAATAGTAGCAACACAATCATAGCAACTCGTTAGTAGTAACTCGATAGTAGCAATTCGATAGTAGTAACATAATAGTAGCAACTCAATAGTAGAAACGCAATAGTAGCAACTAAATAGTGAAATCACAATAGCTGTAACACAATAGTAGTAACTTAACATAGCAACTCGATAGTAGCAACTTAACATTAGCGAATGGTTAGTAACAACTCGATAGTATGAACTTAACATTAGCGAATCGATAATAGCAACTCGATATTAGTAACTAAATAGTAGGAACTAAATAGTTGTAACGCAATAGTAGAAAAACAATCGTAGCAACTCGTTCGTACTAACTCGATAGTAGCAACTCCATAGTTGTTACTTAATATTAACAAATCAATAGTAGAAAGGCAATAGTAGCAACTAAATAGTTAAATTAAAATAGCTACTAAATATTATCGAGTAGTAACTCGATAACTCTCTACTAAATATTAGCGAATCGTTAGTAGCAACTCGATAGTAGCAAGTAAATAAGAACTAAATAGTAACAATAAAAGTATAGCAGCTCAACAGTAGCAACTTCATAGTAACAATTAAATAGTAGCAACTCGATAGCAGCAACTAAATAGTAGTAATTTAAAAGTAGTAACTCCATAGTAGAAACGCAATAGTGGCTACTTGATAGTAGAAACTCGGTGGTACCTGTGTCGATAGTAGCGATTCAATAGTAGTAAATCTATAGTAGCAACTTAATAGTAGCAACTTAACATTAGCGATTCGAAAGTAGCGAATCAATGATAGAAACTCAATAGCAACGACTAAATAGTAGAATCGCAATAGTAGCAAGTAAATAGTAGCAACTTGATAGCAGCGACTCGATAGTATCAATTCAACAGTACACTAAATAATAGTAACTAAATAGTAGCAACTCGATAGTAAAACTAAAAGGTAGTAACTAAGTTGTAGCGATTCGATAGTAGCGACTCGATAGTATCAACTCAACAGTAGCAACTCAATAATAGTAACTAAATAGTAGTAACTAAATAGTTATAACTAATTAGTGGCGACTTGATAGTATCAACTCAACAGTAGCAACTCAATAATAGTAACTAAATAGTAGCAACTAAATGGCACGAGTGACCAGTGATGTTAAGCGAGGCTTTACTGTTAATATTGTTAAACTATTGAATTTAGTTAAAAACTAAAAAAAAGGATTCAAAACGAATTTAAACGAAAAAAAAAGAAATTTTGTTTTAAACCCAAGTGGTGAAAGCTCATGAAATATGTATAAAATGAAATTGCATAAAACCGGAAATGAAAAGAGAAACAAAAACGTAATTTCACAGTGCGTCACCTCGGTGAACAATAAAAACAAATGCCAACAACAGAAAAAAAGGTAAATTATTGCAAAAGCCGCCAACCATTGCCTCAGCATTTAAGTTATAAAAATGGAAGACGCCTATCCGCAGGCGTCTGACCACAATATTAAAATTTCGAAAGGCTTTCATTTTGTCGTAGTGAAAACTAAATTTACATTTGTAGTTCACTGAGCTTTTTATTGGTTTATTTAAAACTGCGACAGATATAGAATATTCTAAAACCTAACTATGTGGAGCATTTAAAAGAAGCTCTTAAATAGATTGTAAAATAAATCAGCGCTAGTTTAACTAATAGAAAATTTCAAATAATAATCCAAAAACTGCTTTGAACTTTTTATTTATTAAATTAATAAATAATTATTAAATTTAATAATTAAATAATTAAATTGAAATAAATAAGAGTTTAAAGGAAATATAATGTTAATAAATAACTATAGTCAATAATAATTATTAAATATTTAAATATTGGCAGGACCCGAGTTCGATTCCTGGTACTTGCAGTCTCAAAAATAATTATTTACGAATAATTAAATACAAGAATTATTTCCAAGACCACTGGCAATACTCGAAACAGCTGTATGGTCAGCCAAAAATTCAATTAATTAAAATAATAAAAAAAATAAATTTTTGTTGTTGTAGTTCACTATTGTTCGAAAACCCTCAATATTTAAATATAAAATATATAAAACCAATTTAAAAATTTTCATATCCCAGACATAGGAACACTTAAGGATTTGTTTAAGGATAGTTTGACTTGTAGTGTTGCTTCCTTGGATGTATTCCTAGTGAGACTGGTTTATATTTCTCTTGAGATCGTTAAAAAATTAATAATAATATGGAAGATTATTAGATTGTGTGTAACTTTCCGGTTAACCTAACCTTCATATAACAAGACTAGTTCTTCGGAACTATTATTATATTTTTTGTTGTTACTTTCTTAAAGGAACCTACGAAGAGAAAACATACGTTCCTTTTAATACTCATTCTAAAAGTTATGAAAATTTGCAGGTAAGTAAAGAATTAAAAATTTTTTTGTGATTGCGCAGTTTTGGCTGCAATTTTTTTATAGTTCGTTAAATTTTTTAATGGCAAAGACGATCTATTGATTTGATCTCTTAAATTAGTTAAAGTCGTTAGAATCAGGGCAGTATTAAAAAGGAGAATAATCGCTAATTATGGAAATAGAAAGAACATCTACTGATTTGCTACTGCAATCAACTAACACCCATTATAATTGCAGGTGTACAGAGTCTGTAATTATTGATTATTTGACTTACTTACCTATATGTGAAAGAATAAGTCCGGAAGAATATCTGCTGATCTGACACTGCAATTAATTAACAACCACTCTAATTGCAAGTATATATGGTCTGTAGTTATAGATGTAAGCAGATTATTTGATCTATTAACCTATATGTAAAAGGACATGTTCAGAAGAATATATGCAGACCTGCCACTGCAACCAATCAATCTAGTCGCATGCATAATTACTATACAATAATCTCTTATTATGAATGCAGTAGATTATTTAAATTATGTGAGAGTAAAATCGGATAAATATTGACGGATCTGTCACTACAATCAACCAGCACCCAATCTATTTCAATGTATAAATATCATTCAATAAAATGTTATAATGGCTGTAAGCAGATTATTTAACTAATAAAAGTGTAAGTTCGAATAATATCTGCTATCCCTCTAAAAATCAACAAAGCAACCAGCACCCAATCTAGTCCAATGTACAACTGGCATACCATATTGAGTAATGGTGTACGTAAGCAGATTATTTAGCTTAAAAAAATTTGTTCCAAGTTATCTTGATATGTAGTAGATTTGTGCTATCAACAAGATAATGTTTGCAATTGCTGCCTGAAGAAATTTTTAAAGCAGAAATTCCGTACTCATGTTTCTGATATTATGTTATCTGGGCCACCTCATCAACTCTACACCTATCTACAGTACAAGTGTGACCCTGAGTCAAATTTATAATAATAATTATTAAATTGCTTTATTAAATCTAATATTATATCTTGTTTTTAAATATTATTTTATTTAATAATAATGCAAATATACAAGAAGTAAAATACTTTCTCTACAGGAAACTATTACTAAAATGGTTTGTTAAACTACATTACTCATATAACACCATTTATAATATTTTTTGCTTAATTTTTGATGTCAGATTGCATATAATTTATATTAATTATGCATTATCTCATAGTCAAAGTTACAATAATTGCATTGTATTTAGTTTCAGTTGAAATATATCATAAAGCACATAAATTCATTTGCTAAAAGTTGGTCAATGGGAAAATTATAAATTATATTATTTTATTACAGTTCCAATTCGTTTGCAAATTTATAAATTTACGTTAATAAATGAAGGCATCTCAAATTGGTTTTTTATCTGGACGTCATGTTTTTCACTTTTTTTCTACACATTGCAATACCCATACGCATCGTAATGCACTTTAATGCACTTTTTGTTGCTGGTTACTTTAAATTACGATTAAATTGCATTAAATCAATTGAAAAATTATTCAAATCGTTTGATTTATTATCGAAATTTATGCACATATTGATATATGCATTTGAATTAAAATACAATATAAAATTATAATTTTTAGTAACGCGCAACAAAATAGGTCAGCTGCACTTAATTTGCTGCCTGTGAGTCGCACTCAACTGCACATCTGCGTTGCATTTGCATTAAGTTGATTTGAGATATACACTTCAAAATGCGGCATTAATTGTGGATAGTTTTGCATTGCATTGCAGTGTGAGTTACACTGCCAAGTGAAACATTTGTAATAAATTTCACAGCGATTTTATGACATTTGAATAAATTTCATAATTGTTGCAGAAAATGTAGATGAGAAAAAATAGATGTAGTGGCGCTATTTCAAACAACAAAACAAATGAAAAATAATAAAACAAAAAATTCAATTGAATTTTAATTGAAAAATAAGTTTTCTATGCAAATGTGTAACGAAATAATTCGATTGGAAAATGTTGCGTGTTGCAAAGATAATGCAGAACAATTTTATATTATAAAAAACCATAAAAACGCTATTTAAACGAAATGCATTAAAATTTTGCACTGTCAAGCGGGTACACATATAATTTCATATACCCACAATTCCATGCACAGTGAATGGCGTACGAAAATGCAAATGTTACTCATACGTCACGGTGGGCACATAAAAAAGTGGTTGTATGTTTGCCTTCGTGTAAGAATTTGCTTGTTTGTATTTATAAAGCTGCGCTAAAATTAAAATGTGAATTTCGATAAAAGGATTAAATTTAACATTTTATTCTTATCCTGCGTGGCTGGTATTTAAAATGCATTTTCTCATTGGCATTATTTGCGATTGGCGCTCTTATCAAGGAGCGTCAATACGAAATTTGCGGTTTGTGCGTGCTTGCATGCATGAATGTGGCTTATAACCTTATGTGTCTATATGTTATACGCTGGTAGTATACGTTTGTAATTACAAATTGACTAGTTATTTGCTTGGCAGTACAGTCGATACTCATAAAGTTTCTCCATTCCGAATATTTCGTGTCAATTATAAACTTGCAATAACGAATTCAGTAAATAAAATCATAAAATATGCGAAATCATGCTTATGCACTATTTTTGACAATGATTTTCAGATTAAGTAAATACATATACATTTCGTGATACATATTATTTCTACTTAGTTTCGTTAATAAGAATAAAATTTTATTTTGTTAGTAAAAGTGTAGAGCTTAAACTTTTATTAAGCGAATAACCGTTTCCATTAAGCTAATGGCATGGATTATTCTTAAAAAACAATTATATGAAAACTTCGATAATTCCAACTCCTATATAATCGTTTTTATATTGATCCCAAAAGTATACCAGATATGAAAGTCTTTATTTTTCATTGTTATATTTTATTTCAAACACAACAAACACAAGCCGCGGCTTAAATTAAAAAAAGAAAATGGAAGTGAATTGGCCACACACTCAGAAAAACATCATTCTGCATAACAAAGCAAGCACTACGTTGGAACCCACAAGGCAGCCGCCGTCCTGGAGCCGGAGCTAAGATTTGGCGAAGAACCGTGGACGAATAGCTTAAAAACGCACAGTATTCCTGTAACCAAATAACGAGAGAAGCAGGCAACAGAATAAGATTTTGAGGAACCGTTGAGCCCCTATGCTTCACTTAGGAGAGAACGACAGCAGTAAGTAAGTAATATTATTATTTCTCTATGAAATCCAACCATATGACAACCACGAATTTTCTAATGAATGCTGGTTTATAACTCATACTAACAATTGAGAATTTTTAGTTGCCCCGTTTGATTGAAGTTTTTTATAGTGTTGCTTTAGTCTATTTAAAGCTCTAACGTTTACTCATAAGGTTTTTGCCATTCCTACATTTTCATAGAATCTTGGCTTTAAAACCCTAGCTTCTTTCATTTTAAACCCAACAGTTAACTGTATCCATAACTTCATATTTTTCATTATTATGGGATTATTTTTCAGTGCGCTACAATCACTGATGACTACTTCGAACTTTTTGATAGAAATAAGTCTATTAGCTATATCATGGCAGGCAGTAGTGCAATGATTTTTTTTATCATACTAATAATAATGGTAATGAACAGATGTCTCAAAAATCGACTCCAAGGTAAAAGCAGAAATATTCTTGCTAATCAAATACAAAAATTACTCCTAAGGAAGCCCGCATGTATTAGACTCATGTTTTTGGGAGATATAATTTTAAGTTATAACAAGTTTAGATGTAGTGTAGCTATTTTAATTAATACCTAAACGGCAGTAAGCTTAAAATTTTATATGTCCAGCCCAACTTCTATAATTGTTACATCTATTTTGGATTTAACAATACATCACACGCGTAAACCTTTTTTGTTATTTTTATTTACTGACAATACGAGTATTTATATCAATATCTATATCTATTATATCTAATATATATTAAATATACCGAAAAAAATTTATAATTGTTAAATGCTCGTCAAAGCAACTGTGAGTGGATTTAGTCTGTTGAAAGCTTAAACTGCTAGGCATTATGATAATGCTTTTTCCCATTGCAATACGTAAATGATACACAATCTCATATTCAATGGACACTGCTATCCATTTTGAACCTAATACTGCATCACAGGTTGGAGTTCATCTTTTATATTGCTATAATCTTATTCGAGTCACTGAGGATTACTTCGAATTTTCTGAATAAAGCTAATGTTTTACTCATACTAATAGAGACGACGATGGACGATGCATTTCAGAAGAAAATAAGAGATGCTCGGAAACATTAAGAATATTTGAGCGCTCCATAAAATTGTCGATTATGAGATTATTGAAGAGGAATGAAAAACGCAGGAACGCATTTGTTGCTGGAATCCATTTGACACAAGAACTCGAAGAGTAAAATATGTCCACAAAATTTTTCTTTTTGGAAAATATTGTCAATAAAATATATCAAATATTTTTTAGAAAGAGTATTAAGTTTTTTATGGTTCTAAATACATATCAATGATAAAATTATTTAATTGAATTATCGCAATTAAAAAGAAATACACATTTTTTTTTAAATTATGCTCGATAAGTCCTTAAAAATGTTAAAGTAAAAAATGTGATTAATCATTTCCATAATCAATTTTCTTTTATTTCCTCGTAGAATTCTATTTTCTTTTCATTTTATTTCGCTTCATGTCTGTTTGCAGTAAATTTTATCCATAAAATGGAATTAGCCCGAGGGCGGAATAATAATAATTATTTTATTTACATTCGGTTAAAGCTTTGAGTGCTGAGTATTGCTGAATTGTATATGAGATAAAAGTAAATAAAAATGCGACCGACTGCATGCATATGCATTAATAGCTGCAAGAATAAAAGGATATGCTCGCATGCTTATAAATAAAATCCTGTTAGTCGTCCATAGAAAAAAATTACTTCCATTTGTGTGCTTTGCAAATGTTTGAAACGAAATAATCCTGGAACATGGTTCAATAATTATTTGCATAAATTCTACACAAATTGCAGGAGAAAATTAATATTTTATTGGCATTTTTAAAAATTTATTTTTCATTAAAAATTTAATTTTCGTTATTGCACGTTGATTGCAAATAATTTTATTTTAATTTCATCAAAGTTAAAATTTAAATAAAAAATTATTTGAAATTTCAAAAGAATTTAGTATTAACAATAATTTGTTTTTTTTTTATATAAATAAAAAGTATTAATATAAAATTGCAAATTTGATTAAAAAATATATAATAACATTTTATTAATAATAATGAAGTTTGCAGAGTATGACTTTATACGCTTATGTGACGATGGTAAGTTATTTTGATTATTGATTGATTATTTTTAAACTTTTTACAATACTACTTTACTTTAAAATTCTCATATTCATAAGGATCTAAGGATTCGTTATGGTAAGGAGCGTGGCGTATCCATACCTTTGCGGATCTCTGGGTCGCAACATCTAGTGTGAAAAGGCAACTCCACGCCAAATGAAAGGAAGCAAATACAATAATTCTTCCCGCGTAAGTTTGGGTTTCAACTACAGCCATTACGACACTGCCAACTTAATTGTATCTAAAAGACATGCCACTCGAACTCGTTAATAAAGTTTATTATATTGTTAAAGAAATAATGTTATCTTATCTAATAAGAAAGATAAGAGTTTTAAGCCATTAGGATACTTCACAAAAAATTAATAATATAAACCAAAGAGAGAAGATTTGTCTGTAGAAGAGAGTGAGAGTTGCAGTCACATACATAAAAATCAAATAGAGAACAGCGAGAGAGAAAAAATATGAGAAAGAGAGGGAAACAGAGAACCTGAGAGATAGAAAGAGAGAGATACTTTTAAAGAAGTAGTTAGCTAAATTGATGCTTAATGTTAAGAACAGTGATTTGATTAACGTATCTTAGCGTATCTGTGGCTAACAAACGAAGAAACCAGTACTCAGCGAAGTTCTTTTTTGGAAGTATCTGGTTTGCGATAGATGTTAGGTAGCTAAGTAGGCAGTGAGTGTAGTTTCTTTTAGAAAGCTAACTTTCCAGTAGGAGTATTCTGTTTTCGGTAGATGCTAGCTAACTAGGTAAGTAGCATTTTGAGAACATAAATATATGCAGATATTCACAGGCCTCCTGATCATTGTAGTGTCTTTCAGGCGAAAGGTTTTGTTATTATGGTAGAAGTGGGTTGTTAATAATATTCACACAACTGTTTTAAAGTGTTTACATTAGTTTCAATTTACAGCTAGGGTGGTTTTTTGGTTGGTACTTATCGTTGAATGGAATGTGAACGCAAGGCAATATTTTCGGGTCTGACTTTTTGTAGGCAGTTGTAGACAAGCCTTAAGATATGATGTATTAGGAATACATTTCACACTCTGGATAAAGTGTATCATGGAAAGAATTGTTGAAATCGTCTGGTTAATTAAATATTGGATAATTTAACGATATGCACAAGTCTTGTGATCTCATAGAGATCTCATTGCTTCAGAGATATTAGTATTATTGTGAGTTACTGTCGGTTAGAAAACTATGCTAGGAAATTGAATATTTTTTAATAACTATAGCAGTTATATACAAGATGGGAAGGTTAATCTAATTTCAGATAAAATAAATAGATTAAATAGATCAAAAATTTGTGATTTTAGGTAGATATGCCGTACAGATATTAGTTCTATCAAGGGTTTATTGACCCAGCACTATAGTGAGTTCTAAAATCTATCTACCATAAGTGATATGACAAAAGTTCTAAAAAGTTTTCTTTGACTTTGACTTTCGGAAAGTTGTGAAAAGTGTTCCACATTATTTTTAACATTATTCAGCGCATACATGACGTAGAGAAAATATACTAGCCACTTAATTTTTAGTCAGGTACATGATTTAAGTCAGGTACAAATTTTTTCTTTGCAAAGTATGTTAGTTTTCATTAAAGAGTCTAAGTGGTTCCAGATTTTCTGTTGTCCTAATTTTTAGAAAGTAAAGAAAATTGCTTTATATAATTTTTTAAGAGCTTTTCTAAAGTTAATTAAATATATAAGAAACTTACTTTCTAAACGATTTTAGTCCGATGTGAAACCTCACTTCAAAGAACTTGTTAAGCACTCCGAGATTTATATAATAGCACAGCTAAGTGGATCTTTCTGATAACCGTAATATTACAACCCAAATGAATCTAGCATACGAATTGGAATATAGCTGTTGTCATGTATTTTTTAACTTTTTTGTGGTATAAATTAATTTTTATAATTTTTATTTTTTTCGGCTAAATAAATAAAACCATTAGATATTAAAAAATATTTTCCATTTTGGTTTTAAAATATTTTATTTTTATTTCCGTTAGTGGCGCTATGGCGTTATTGCCTCGTTGGCTTTGCCATAAGTGTTTGTTGTTAGCGCTTTGTGCAAATATTACTTTCAGGCTGTTTTAAAATTGATTTCTATTTTTTTATATTCCTATCAGTGCATAACTCTCTTTGAATGTTACTATTTAAATATTGATAAAACATTCAATTTCAATTTCGATTTCAATTGCCTTCATCGATATACGATAGTTTGATAGTTTTGTTGTATTAAGCGCTGCGCCACCGCCACCGCCGCTAAACGAGTGCCTGCCATATTGCATGAAACTGACATTGCCTAGTCCTAGACCTCCTCCATCGCACTTTTCAGTTAACCAGCTATAAACAGTATGAACTGTTGCATGTTTTTATGATGTATAAAAAAAACTAACTCAAACTCAAATAAAAAACTCTTTAAAAAAGGGAAAATCGAGTCAATTTCTAGCCATACTTACGCTGCTATGCTATTTATAGGAGAGGCAAATATTGTGGGAAATATAACAAAATGCAAATATGTAGTATCCTTTAGGGTTTAACTATTTGTAGAACAAATAAACGTCGTGCACAATTTACTTTGATAGCTTGATTGAAATATTGAAGGCGGTCTGTTTAGCTTACTGAACAAGAAAATGAAAAAGAAAATATATAAATAAAGTAATAAAAATGGAGAGAAAATATGTATGATTGAAAAGAAAGACTATAATTTTAAGCCAAATAGACTTTTTAAAACTTTGATTATAAGTTGACTTATCCTTTCCGACACGCACATGATATACATAAATTTACTTACGGTACAATATGCAGTTTTATATGAAGATATGAAGTTACTGAACTAATTACAAATCTCTTTCCCTTGAACACTACCAGTGTGACTTTATTATTCTATAATAGCGTCCACAATATTGTGTTTTACAGAAGTACAGATGGAATGAGCGACCTATAGACCTTACGTTTTATTTATCGGCGGAGTGCTCAACAACACAACTGTTGTTATAACTACTGAGCTTACTGTAGCATATATTGCAAATGTTAATTTATCGTCTGAACTCTAGGCTAATGTTGTGCTATTTGTTTATGACAGTATGGCTTTCTCATTCGGTGATAGCGCCCATGCTTCTGCACCATATTTTAATATAGGTAGGATATAGATCTAGATATTGTAAGTTGTCACGGTCGAATGAGATCTTCACAGCACAGCCTACTATACTAGTAAATATACTAGCTAATGTTTTATCTGATTTCCAGGCTCACATTATATTTGTTTGTGATTTAAAATGGTACCAAGACATAGTTCTTGATAATTTCAAAAGTATAATTGGCAGCCTTTTAAGTAAATGGATTGCACTTTTTTCTTACTTTAATTTAATTTAATTTAATATTATTTAAAGTTTTAATTTAATGAAGTTTAATCTGAAATCGTCGTATTTATCTATTTCTAACAATATCACGATATAGTCCTTGGTTGTTTCGTAATTATAATTATTAGTTACTAGGTAGCTATCTAAGTAACGCTCAACCAAATAGCGGACTTTATAATAGCGACCGAATAGTAATGCAGTTTTTTCTTACTTTAATTTAATTTATCTAATTTTGAAGTTTATTGAATATTGTCTTTTTATAACAGATAAAGTAAAGCTAGTTTTAAAATTTAAATATAATTTAATTGTATTTGAAATTTTTAATAAAAGAAGTGAAGGGTTATAACGATATGCAGGCATCTGTATGCAATCTGATCACTTTCCATTAAAAGGAAAACCAATATTCTCATTGAGATGTCCCGTAGAGATATCAGTTTTATGGTAGGTTTGCTTACAGGTCATTGGAGACTGAGGAACCGGAAGTGCGAATCTCTCTTTCAATCATATCTGTCGCAGCTGGTGAGAAGATTATGAAAGTGCCTCTCATTTACTCTGTCTTTGCCCAGTACTTGTACAGCGGCGACTCAATTAGAAGTTCGTCCACTAAACGGCATTCTAAGCTTCGCCAACGACTCAATGTGGTTTTAAACCCCTAGTTTCTTCTGTATACGGTAACACAATAAGCCAATAGGCCAAAGTGGATCACCTAGTGATTGGCGGTCTAATATAACCTAACCTGGAGTAAGTAACTAGTAAACATTTAAACATTAATTGTATATTAATTAAGTTCTTTAATGCAATCCTATATGATTAAGATGGATTAATACTCGTAACAAGATAATTTACCGGGTTATTATATCCTTCCTTCGTAGTTTCTATGAACGTCGAGCTTCTAGTAATTGGTTTGCCAAGCGTTTGGTGTGTTCTACGAGTTTATGTTTGTATTTGAATTTAATTTTTATCAGTTAATCCTTGAAGTGTAGTATTTTTAGATCTTTATGTTGGGATATTTTCATTTCCTATATACAATGATGCATAGGGTATAGAGTGTAGGATTTTGGACTACTAATTAACATAATAGTTGAGCATGCTTTAACCTAAAGTTCTTTACCATAATAAGCCTATTGGCTTATTATTGGTTTCAATAGGCGCTTGTAAAGCAACACTTTGTGGTCTATTCCCAAATTCGAGTTTTTATTTGATAGCTAATGGACTTTTTATGACTTCAGCTTGATTTAAGTGCTAATAAAGTGGTTTTTTTTTTAAATGAAACTAAATTTTTTTTCACAATTATAAATATTACACAAATAATAACTTAATAAAAAATTTATTTAAAATTATTTTTTTATTAATTGGTTTTAGTGCATTGATTATTGCAAATAAAATTTAATTTCTAGTATTTCAGTTTAATTCATCGAATAAATTAAGTACATTTTTTATTTAACTTTTAATTTTTTTAAATATATCACTTGATATGTGTTAAAAAAATTGCTGCAAAAATTAAGTCGAAAATCGATTTTTATTCAATTTCACTAAAAAACTTCATTCCACTGCGTTGAACATGTAATTTCGCTGAAATTTTTAAATGTTTTTTTTTCCAAATTTTTTTTTTCCAGATTGCATTTCGTATCCTGTTTTGTAGCGATTTTAGCGAATATCTGCACTTCAAATTCGATTTTAATTCGCTGCTAATTGCGGCCCTCATTAACAGATGTAATCGCACACTCCACTAAAAAGTGCACAAAACGGTTTAGAATTGAGCTTATCTATTGGATTGCTGCAAGGATTACGTAGAAAGCGAGTTCGAAATAGAAATCCTAACTCGATAATAGCTTAAGTGCGGTATTTACAATTAAAGTACGAGGGCAAATACGTTACGTAGTTGCTTTATATTTGTAGTCACTGCCATATGATTGTGCATATGATTGTGCTTATGTGCAAAGGATAATAGATACATATACGTAGTCAGCTGCAATTCTTCATATTGCGTTAGTCTGCTGGTATTAAATACAACATTCGTGTCCCAGTTATCCTTTGAAGCACATTTGTTCATTTGTGTTCGTCGGTTCTTTTTTTATTCTTTGTAGAAATGAAGCGATTCCTTTTTTCTTCCTATATCTTCTCTGTTCTTATTTGCTGTCTGTTTGACTTTACACTTTAATGCAATGCGGGTGTGTGTATGTGGAGTTACCATTTTGTTGCATCCTTCATCCTTCATACTTCATACTTCATCCTTCATTTTTGCAGTGGCACTTCGACACATATTGCACTTTTACTTGATTTTTCCTTTTAATTATTGCGAGGTCACTGCGAAATGAATTGTTCCATAGAAATGGCGAAGTGCACTGAGGCCGGAATAGGTTTCTACTTAGTGAAAGTAGAATAAATATTCTTTTTTTTTGTTTTTGTTATCCCATTTTTACTTTGTTTAAGTAGAAACGTTAATTGCACTTTGTGTGTTTATAATAAAGAAAGCGAATTTAAGGATTACGGAAAATAAAAGTTTCTCTCCACAAATGGCAAAGAGATAAACTTTTCAATTCAATTTAAAATTGCACTGTAAATGTGTAACAATTTATTTCCAGGCTTAATGAGTGCAACACATATGGAAAATGGGTAAATAAAAGTTTTAATTGAAAAGTTACTGGTCCAAAACATTTGCAGAAAAACTTTTAAAAAATAAAATTGTAAAGTTCTCTTACATGTGGTAAAGAAGACAGTTAAGACAGAAAATTAGTTTTAATTTGATAGTTTGACAAGATATACGATATGTAATAATGGGAGAGAAATATATATTAAAAATGCTCTATCAGAGTCAACAGGCACGGCGAGCGGGGAACATAACTAAACCTTAATGGTTGATAAGAATTTGGGATGGGTATTTTGCATTAGGAGATTGGCAAAGTGATTGTCAATCGGAATTATAAAAGAATAACACTTTATGATAAGAAGGCCTTCTATCTATGTAAGTAAAGCCATCTTCAATAATTTTTAAAATATTCGGATACTAAGATCTTCATCAAAACAAGTTATAACTATATTAAACTATATAAGTACTCGAGAATACAACTCACTTACCGAGGGTAATAAGAAAGTCAAACTCACCTGATTCTAGCTCTATAGGTTTCACATTTTTCCTATAAGGGTTGCTAAAATGATCGTTGTTGAGAAATGAAAATATCGGATAGATTTTAGAAATGTTATGAATTAAATTTAACGTAAAATACCGAAAAATCGTATTAGTGGAGATTCTTATCTGGCTGAAGTGTAATATTTTAATAATGTCCTGAAACTACTTTATCGTCTTGTAAATCTACTTCATTATGTTTGAATAATCTCATAAATTACTTATCCCTCACTTAAAAATAATTAGTTAAGAATATAAAATTTTTTAAATAAACAATTGCCACTGATTAGAAGAAGTTCACCCTCAACTAAAATAATTAACATAATAACTTTACCCTAAGCAGAGACCTCAAAAGCCGCCAATTTCCACCACCGAACATCCCAACACTACATAAATAAGTATGGGTAAGTCAACTAATTGCACGTGTATTTAATGTGCAACTCACGTTTCATGTATAAAATGTTTTTCTTTCTTAATTTTCCATGTTTGAATATTTTCAACTTTTATTATTTTTCCGTTTTGCATTTCTAAAGAAAACTACGAGTCAGTCTATCGAAACACCATAGCTTGATTACTGTATTTATAGGCAACACCGCTGTGGACACATGAACGATGTTAGTGCGGTCATATCAAGCAAGACCAGACCAAAGCAAACCGAAGGAAACTTAACCAAATCAAACCAAACTAAACAGAACTGAACCGAACCGAACCAAAACCGCGTCCATTAGGCGTTAATCTATAATTATACAGCAACGCTACCGTGTGACGTTCTAATACGGAAGTGATGGACGTTTTGTTTGAGAACATTGAGCAGCGTGTATCCGCCGGCAAGGACGTGCCGGAGACACGTTTTTATATTTCAATTTTAATTACTCTGCAAAATAAGGAAGAAACAATAACAAATAAAAAAAAAACCCAAAAATTATTTGCTTGTAATTCACACGTACGCAGTCCTGGTCCTATGAATAATTAAAGAAAAATTCAAGTAATTGAGCAACCAGGAAATATTATAATCTGCAGCGCACTTTGGATTGACGTGCCCGAAGGATGCGTGCGAAATCATTTAATGTGTATTTATTTTCTAATTTTTTCTTTTCAATTTAATTTTATAAATTTACTACATTAAAGTTTTAATAGCTTAAATATCCTTTCTGCCTTTTAGAATTTTTTTCTCCACTATTTTCACTATTAAAATTTTTATTATCCTTGCCGTTCGAGACCACATTTAACTTTGGTTTGTCTTGCATTTTGTGGCTGTTGGCTGCAGGAGTGAGTTTTGCATTTAACCATAACACATTCACCTTTATCCTTGCATGATAATAACGTAACTTGCCACAATTTAACCCACACACATGCAAATGCAGTTGTCTTAATGCAGTTGTTAACCATAAAGCGTTGCGTTGCTCACAAAAGGATCATATCTTGCTTCATCTTATGGTCGTAAGTAATTTGTAATTATACCGCTTTGTGGTTCAATGCTGCTGACTGCTGACTGCTGCGTTCGTGCACTTTGGACGATGTGAGCTTATGTATTGTCGTTAATGAAGCGTTTGTAAACTCATTAAAATTGCGTTAAATAGACAATATCCGATTTTCATTTTCCATTATAAAGTCATGGGATGGAGCCATTACATTGAATAGTGTAAACTATTTTTTGCTATCTTAACATACTTCACAGTCATTCCATCAATATTAATAAGTGAGTATGGAGCATTGTTTGTGAAATAGAGGAAGTAGTAAAAAAGAAAATTACTTGAGAAACCTCAAACTAAATGAGAATAGAAGATATGAGTTGTACTTTAAATACAAAGAAAGAAGTTTGAAATATACTGTTATCAAAAGTGCGAATATACTTACATACTTAAGGGATTGTACAATTTATACCACATGGGGTTAAAAAAAATTCAAATGAGAATTGAATGATTGTACAATGTATGGGGGATTAAGAATCCGAATTAAAGAGATGATACAGATTGTGATACAAACACAGAAAAAACCATACAAAACATATATAGAGCGTTAAGGAAATCCTGATTAGAATAGAAAATAGAGTTTGTGTTATAAGCATAAAGAAAGAAGTTTAAAATATATTTACTTAAAGGAGATTACATGGGGGATTAAGAAAATCCAAATTAGAATAGAAAATAGAGCTTGTGCTATAAATATAAAGAAAAAAGTTTAAAACATACCTTTGCTATAGGTGTGAATATATTAACTTAAAAGAGATTACATGGGATATTAAGAAAATTCAAATTAGAATAGAAGATAGAATTTGTGCTATAAGCATAAAGAAAGACATTTAAAACATAAAAAATAAAACTTCTCTCAAACATAAAGAGAGAAGTTTATATTATACCGTTCCCAGAAGTGCAAATATACTTATCTATAGGATTGTACTATGGCTTACGAAAATTCAAATCAGAATAGGAGATAGACTCGGTGCTATAAACATAAAGAAAGAAGTTTAAAACATACCGTTGTCAAAAGTGCGAATATACTTACTTGAATGATTGTACCATATATGGGGGGTTACGAAAATCTAAATTATAATCGAAAATAGAACTTGTGGTATATGCACAAAGAGAAAAGCTTAAAACGTACGTTTACAATAAATTAAAATATATAATACTAACTTAAAGGATTCTATATATGGGGTTAAGATTTAATATTATAAGTTGGAGTTCATAAATATAATACTAGAATGCTTCACTTGTTTAGAGAAAGAAGCAATAACTCTGTAAAGTAGGTTCTATATCCCTCTTTATCGAAACAACAGAGCTTGGACACGTCTAAGCCTAGAAGAGGACACAATGAACCCGACAATGGATTCATGTCTATAATAATAATAACTTACTTATGGTTGCTAAACGAATAGACGGAAGTACTCACAAAAATATTGATCTAAGCAAATTCATAAAGATCGGAAAAAACTTTTGTAGTAAAAAAATGTGGGAATACCAAAGAAACAGTATTTAAAATTCTTTAATGATGTATTTATGTAAAAATTAATAAGTTTATCTCTGAAGAATTGTAGATCTATGGTTTTACTACAGCATTATTTTTTCAAGCTTAGGTATGATCTACTGCCCACTGTGATGGTCTTAATGTTTTCAGATAAAATCTACATCAACCATTGTTTCTAACATATAATGAGATCCAATAACTCTACAGAGCACAGAATGATATTGATTTAATATTGATGTAATACATTAACTTTAAACTACTCTTCCAATATTAGGCTTCAAGTTCACTTGCAACTTATTCATCATAACCCGGAATTTCTTGTATTAAAAAATGATTATCTCGATGAAACTAAAACTGAATTTTTCATTATATCGTTTAAATTACAAAAACCAAATGAGAATTATAAAGGATTGATACATGGATTTATGACAAATGGCTTTAACGTGTAACAAGATATATGTATCGATTTTGAGAAATTATAACATTAGGACTAGACGTGATTGTAAGTAAAACTAATTTTTTTTTATTTTTATTTTTGTTTTTTTTTATATTATATTTTGCCATTAATCTTTTTATTACTTGATTATTATTTTATCTTTTGATCACTTTATTATTATATTTATTTTTTATTACCTATTTATTAATATTGATACTGCTACAAATCTTAAATTAAAAATTAATAAAATTTAAATTACAAAAACTAAGTGAGAATTATAACAGTTAGTTTAGTGGTGACAGTTTGCTTAAATGTGTATGTGAAAAATAGATATGAATGTAAATAGAATTAATCTATTTGCAGCTTAGAACTTTTTTATTTTATTTTAAACCCCTTATACTAAAGAGTGTGAAAAGTGTGCATAAAGTTTGTTAAGATTTTCGTAACGTATTTAAAGAAATATCCAAAACTTTAAATCGTATAAGTACATATAGTCTATCTATTCGTTTATAGGTTTTAGTTCAAACTACTCCTACAGTTTTTGGGCTATACGAATGAAGAAACTATGCACATATACTTTTCGGGAGTGGACTTTGATCATTTGTCAGGTCAATCTGACGGTGTACTATATTTTATATGACTGCAATATAAGTATATTCAATATATAAGAACAATATAAAAATATTCAAATAAACTTTTTTGTAGAATGTATTTTTGTTGATATAAGTGTATATACCAACTGTAATACAAAGTGTCGATTCAGCCACATATTTTTGTAAGAAGACTTTTTTTGGATGTGTGTACTTTATTACTTCAGCCTAATTTATTGCATAAAATCTGTATGATAAAAATGGCTTCGCATATAGGTATATCAGCGATTTAGGAATACGTTTTCTCAGAAAAACTTATATCCTTTTCTATATATTTGGTTTTCATTAAGGTATTTGCCGTATATCGTGGTCAAAAAGATTCAAAAAGACTCTTTGAAAGAAATACTCCGTATCAAATTTGGTTCTAATATTATAATTTATTTGTTTAATGACCTTTTATCAGTTGGGTAAATAGTATAGTATAGTAAGGCGGAGTTGTTTTTTTTCTTCTTGCATTTTCTAACATAAAATTGAAGAAAAAAGGATACATCTGATTTGTCAAGATTTTTTAATGCATTGAAGTAAACATCGTAAAATTTAATAATAACAATTGGGGTCAACGATATGGGTCAGTTTATAACTAATACAAATTAAATATAAATAAATATATTTTTTAAAATACAAATATAATACAATACTTTTATTCAAAAAGTCACTGACTTATCAAACCGCCCTCGTATATCCTATGTAGAGGGTATTTTAACTCCCGCAAAGCCAAAGCTAAAAATTTTTCTTATTAATACTTTGATTTTTGTTTGCGAACGTATATGTTATTAGTAGCTTAGATATCGGTGATATATATTAGTTAACTTGATTTTAGAAAACCTGCTACTGTTTTAATATATTTTCAGATTTGTCGGTCCTTGTTTTTATTATTAATGTAAATCTAAAGAAGTTGTACATTTGGTTCTCCGAGATTTCTAATCCGAAGCTGTCGTATTATTTGATTCTGAAATCATATCGATGTTAAAAATTTATCAAAATGCCATCAGCTTATTGATTTAGCTTACGCTTTATTTAGTTTTATCATCGCATCTATTCCTTTCGTAAACAAGATTTTTATCACTGATTACTAATAATTAAATATTATTATAAAAAACATTAATTAAAAACAATTTTTCCTATATAATGTAAAATACGTTGGATAGAAAAATTCAAAGCTCGTTGTTCCTGCAGTGAAACGTGCAATTACCAGCCTTTTAAAATTTATTTATATATCATTTCCTCGCTAAAACGTTATGCAAATAATACAGTAACTTCATAAATTACTTGAATATAAGCAGAACTTCCATTTAAAAGTCAGATGCATATAATTTTCACATATAATGACTATCAATTGATCTTTTCTAACATTTAACCCGGAAGACATGAGATGAAAACTTCCAAAGGATCTAATTAATCGTTTAGTGCTGCATAGAAATTAAAAAGAATAATGAAAAAAAAATATTTAAAAAAAAAAAATTAAATTTATATTTGCATGATACGAGCTTATCTAACTGGATGCTCGATCTACGAGTATCTACCGCACTTAAGTTAACCACGCACGACTTTCATTCACTACATGTGACTCCAGTTAAACTCATTAAAACTTCAAGCATCCATCTGCATCAAAATATTTAACGTTGATCTACATCTTCAGAAAACAAGGAAAGAATGTCGTTCACATCAGATGGAGACATTGTTGATATTCATACATACATACATATTACTAAGCACAAACTAACTTCTTGTTTATATATATTTTTTTGCTTTATTTGGCTAAGATTGTTGTTATTATTGTAGTAGTAGTAGTTGTTGTTGTTGTTGTTGTTGTTGTGTTGGTTGCAAAAATGTATCTCATCATAATTTTTGTGTCTTTTACTGCACGTAGCAAATGAACTAAGAACGCAGTGAAGTATCTTTGTTGATTTGATGTACTTGCAGTCTATAATCTGCTAAGAGATGTTGTCTTGCTTTTATATGAAGTTTTAGTTAGTTTATAGTTGTTGTTTTGTTATTGTTGTCGTTGCTGCTGTTGATTGTTACTGTTGGGCTTAGTAACTGACGGCTATATAATGATCTTGATAATGATCACGATTATTATCGTTATTATAATTTTTTATTTTGTGATTATACGGGTACAAAGTAGCGTAGAACAGTGTCAGCGCAAAGGCTAAGCTGAACGTGCTCTCGACTTATCTTCTTTGAAATTTATTATTTCTCTTATTATAAATTCCTTCTATTGTAAAATTTAATTTAACATTTTTTAGTAACAACAACACTGGGTTAATGAACTTTTGTAAAAATAATTGGATTTATTATTTTTACCCTTTTTTTCCGTCTACGGACATAATAAAAACGTATGAAATTTGTTTGATGTGAAAGAATTTGTTGAGATTTTTAAGAGTATTTCACATCTGATCACTAATTCCACTACAGGATAATAAAAAGGAATTTTATAAATATTTTTTACAGAAAAATTAAATATTAAATCTGATTTTAACAACAATATGACAGTAGTGACTATTCTGTATTTCGAATTCGAAAATTATTTATGAAAGTGGAGTTTTGTTTTCCATTTTTGAAAAAGATTTTTGAGAGTATAAGTAAATTTCTAAAAATTTTTTTTTTTTTAAAAAAGATTTATGAGAATGTAATTCTCACTTAGACATGATAGTTCAGAATTTTGGTCTCGAAAACAGTTCAGCTTCATCATGAGCAGTCTAAAGAGCGTAAGTTTTGTTTGTTACAAGAGATCTTTGCACCTATTTCAAATCATTAGAGTCATACAAACGAATTAATTAGACCGCTATTAAAACAGAATTTCTAAGTTATTTTAAGTTTATTCACTTAATGCTTTATATTGCATACGTGCTTATCTGGAAATATCTAATCTTGCACTGGTTGAATAAATGAATTCCATAGTTAGTATATAGTTAGTATTTCAGCTTTATTTATTATTTTATTTTAAAATTTGTTGCATAACAAAGAAATTTATAAACTGGTATACAATTATATAGTATATATGAAGCTCACATTTATGACGATTCTGTCTTCTGCGGAAGGGATTATATATTTTGCATCAAATTTTTTGCCTTTGGTGAATTAACGTAACAAATTCATTAAAATTATAGCAAACCAATTTAAACTATTTTCCTTACAAGTATTAAGATTTTTAAAGCTTCCAGCACTATGTACACGTAGTTCTTAATAACTTTTACATATTTCCATATTTGTGTGAGGCTTTTCCAACCAAACGATACCTACTCATTCCTCTAAGCCACATCTTTTCATACAGGAACTTTAAGTGAAAACTTCAACATCAATTCATTTACCCTTTTTGGCCTGAGGCAATTTCAATGTTGCAGCCGAGGACAAGTGCTAAGGTAACCTATAAAAATAAAAGAAAATAAAAAGGAATTGAAAAAGGGGGAAAACACATATAACATCATAAATTTTTCATTTAATTAATTACAACCGCAATTTCTGTACCGCATGTGTTGTCAGATGCGGTTTAGAAGCTGTCATATGCGCCAGTTAAGGTAACAAGAGTAACCAGCCAACAAAATCTAACACAGCAGGACATTTTAAGATTATTAATTTTTTTTGTTTATCCTATTTAAAAATTTTAAAGGTAAGCAAAAATATTTTATGATTATTTTGTAAATATTTGAGAATTCTCTTAAATTATTATAAAGGATCTTTAAATTCTGTTTAAAAAAAGGATTTAATTTTTATTATTTTTTTTTTTTTTGTAATTTTATATTATACTGTTGTTCTTTTTGTATCCTTTTGAATAAATTTTCATTTTGATTTTATTTTGGTATTTTTAGTATTTAAATTTATTTTTCATTTTGCTTTGTTTTGTTATTTTTTTTTTAGTTTTTTTATTTATTTTATTGCTAATTTTTTTTTTGGTATTTTTTTCTGACTTTTCTTATTTTTATTTTTGACTGCTTTTAACTTTGTTACGCCTTTTTATACGGCCTGTCAAATTCATCAAGATTTTTATTAGAATTTATTCCTCGCTTTTTTTAAATAACTCCTTTTCTTGTGCTCTTTTCATTTTCATTTTCCTTTTGGCTTTCGTTTTCATTATTTTTATTTGTTACTCTTTTATGCAGTTTTTAGTTTTCCGCAACAACAACCACAATTTGTCGCTTTTACTGCAATAGCAACAACAACAGTAACAGCAACAACACTAGCAATAGCAGCAACAGCAGGAGCAGCATTAAGAACAAAAACTTGCAATGGCGTTCCCTCTTAATATTTCCGTTTCCATGTACAAAAAGTTCTTTGCTGCTGGTGTTGAAGTTACTACCGAAGCTGGTGCTGGTGCTGGAGCTGATGGTACTGTTGGTGATGCTGATGTTGATGTTGATCCTAGAACTGAAGTTGGAGTTTCTACAGTTGCCTTTGCGGCAGCAATTATTTTATTGTCCTTGAGACTTACGTTTTTGTTGTTGCATGTGTTTTGTGGTTTTGGCGTTTTTCCGGCTCAGTCGACTGTAAATTAAAAACAAAGCCAACGATTCCTTAACCAAAAAATAAGAAATAAAAATTTTCAAGTAAAATACGGAAATAATGGAAGTCCAAAAAAAAACAAAAAAAAAACTGAATAAAATATATAATTTTTACTTTAAAGAAATTAACAGAAAAATATTGCATTAAAGCAGAAGTGAGACGTTTGTGAAACTTAAGTTACCTTCAAGGCAAACACTTAGGCGTTATGAAAATTTCTTTTATTTAAAAACAAAAAAAAAAATGGCAAAAAAAAGTCCTGGAGAAGTGAAATCAAAAAAATAAGAAAAATCTTGACCAGAAAAATGGACTTTTGTTTCTGAAGTGCGAGGTAATGAAACACTTGCAACACAAATGTGACAAGGCGTTCAACTTGAATTAAATAACAAAAAATCAAAAATATAAAGTAAAATAATTGAAGTCTACTTTTCGGCACAAAATACGAGTAGCGTTAAAATTGTCAGGATATTGCCAAACAACATACAAACAAAACATACAAATTTGAGAAGTTGTTGTTGCTTTTGTGAGTGTGGCAAATTTTAACGTTTAATTTAATTTTAAGCACTAATAACACTTTTCGCCAATGCTTTGTTTATAACAATGTTGCCAAAACTAAACAACCAGCCAGCAACAACCAACAGCAACAGCAATTATAATCAAATTGTTAACAGGAGCAAACGACTTATAACACGCAAAGCTAACTAACAATGGAGCAGAGCAACCAAGCAACAAATGTTATTAATTAAATCAATTATAATTAATTAAGCAACACCTGCGAACCCACGAAATTGGCAATAAGAACAGCAAGAACGGCAATAAAAGCAGCGTAAATACACAGGAAAAAAAATAGCTTAAAAGGTCGTTGAGGTCCTGCATAGTTGAGCATACAAATATGTGTATAACGCAGGAAGTTAAAAAGGATGTTTGTAAAAAACGCTCAGTTTGAAAATTTTTTCGTTAAGGTAAAATATTCATACATTAAAATTTTAATTTAAAAAAATTAATTTCATGCTTAATATTCTTCACTTTTTTTACACAAAATAATTAAGCAATAATTTGTGTTTGAAGAATTTTCGATATACTAAGCGACTTTCAAATAATTGGGCTTTGAGAGGGGTTTGAAGTACTTCAGTGGAATTAGCGGATTTTTAAATTATAATTAGTATACAAATTTAGACTCATAGAAATGACTTTTATAATATTTTGTACAACTAAGCCATTGTTTAGCTCAAATAAAAATGCACTATAGATCTATTCAGGTTGTAATGTTTTATGGCCTTTAATAATAATATAATTTAATAGTATAATACCTTTTTTTATTCATTCAATTACTGAAATATTGCTAAACGAATTACAGACTTTTATATATGAGAATTTTGAATAAATATAGTACTTCTATTTTCAATAACAGAAATATTCAAAAATTTTACTAATGCAGTGTAATAAATAAATTCCTTTGTATTTTCAAATATCTTACTCACTTACTCCATGAGTTATCTGACGGATTATCATCGTATGCGTTATTATCTTAAAAAGAAGATTTTTCTGAGGAAGCAGAATTTCGTTTCTAAATAGAGGCGGATAAGAACTCGTGTGTTGGTCATAGTCTCGTTTAGCATATTGGGCCAGTTGTTTGTGAGTTTTGCGCACTAACGTCACTTAGAATTGTTGAGCAATAATGGGTTATCCAGAATTTTGTCATTACTATTGCATGTTTAGCATTTTCCGCCAGCTGTCTGTGACTTTAACGCACTGAAGTTATAGTTCGTAATACTCAGTTGTGATAGATTATAAAGAACTTGGTACTTTGACTTCAAATAAGTTATATTTCACTAAGTTAAGTCACTAAGTTCCTTTCAATTGTTTGGAAGGAAGATTTTGTAGTTCTATTTATAGATATAATAAAATATAAGGTATAGAATGTATTAGAGGGAATGAGGTGGATTTGTTTGGAATGCATATGAATAATTATATTTAGAAAGAAGACATTTTAAAAGCAGCAATAAATATAAACAAATGTGATATATTGAATACATAGTAATAGATGGAACAATATGGAGCTTAAATGAAATTATTCTAGAATTTTAATTGTATTAATAAGTAGAAAATACTGCAGCTTAACCTGCGTCTATCAAGTTATGACGAGTCGTTTAAATAATTTTTTTTTGAAAAATGTGAGGTATGCTTTTAGAGAAAAGTCGTACTATTTCCAGTTAAATTAATTTTACATACAAATAAAATTTATATATATGCAAAATTATGTATTTGAGTTATAGTTTTAATTCAGTATCCTTGTACTCTACAGATATAGTATATATAAAGCTTTACTATATTCCTTAACTCAATGTCCAAGGCATTGTGGCAGTTTGTATAATTAAAATATTTTGCTCTATAAATTTTAAAATATTTCTAAAATGAATTTAATATAATTTCTCAACAAAATTAATATATTTTCAGTATGGTAATCAATTAAAATTCCATCAAACAAGGAAGCAATCGAGCATTTACAAAGCATGCATTACTTCAAAGGTTGGTTACTTACAGGACTTGTTTAAAACCAAAACAATTTACAAAGGCATAGGCTCAGTGAGTAGAAAATTAGAAAAAGGGCTGTACGATATACCTTTCTGTGCATACTCAACTGGTTGTTGCATAGCCAGGACAGCATCTCAGTTGGAAAAAACCGCAGCTTACATTGGACAAAATTAATTGCTTGAATCTTGTTCATTGTGAGTTGGCTTCACTCTACTCTCTACACTCTATTTCGATGCAAGTAGGACATTGCAAAATACTGCAGATACTTATTTTTGAATACGAGTAAGTATATGAAATTGCTAAAATAAATGATTTGGTTAAAAATTTATATATTTATTTATATATCTAAAATTATATTATATGTGTATGTTAGTTCGTTTAAATTTTATGTAAACATTATTTGCAGGAGTTGCGGTTTTTCAATCAACTTGTTCATTTATTTAATTGTAATTTTAATTGTAATTTTAATTTTAATTTCATTTGGTTTTGTTTTGTTTCTAATTTATACAATATTTTGACATATTTGATAAAATTTATATATATTTTAATTTATTTTGAAAATACCTAATAGGACTTTATCGGACTTATTTGAGTTTATATTATCATTCGTAATAAAATTTATAAAATATGGTTACTACTAATTTTTCATTTTGATTTCCATTTTCTCATATATACTGCATTTGCTCTGAGCATCCTTTTTTAATGAATTTTTCCTGATAAATTACATATTTTTCAGTATTGACATCATAGTCATGCGTTATCTGCGTTGATGAACCGCAAAATTGAAATGTCATTTTACCAGCAGTCAGTTGGAAAAATGGGCTTCAATCTGTGATAAGTCAGAATGATTTTGAATACTGTCACTGATGTTGACAACTGATACGATTGTAATCGAAACGATATGAGAGACAATTTTGCTGTTTGTGATATAAGAGCACTAAATATAAGAAGAGCTTTACGGTTTGATGATATTTTTAATGAAAATAGTTAATAGTTATTGGTATCACATGGATGTTGATGCTGATGTTGATGTTGTTGTCGAGAAGTCAGTGGAAGGCAAAAGTGACAGCTTTTGATTTTTATCAGAATTTTTTGCAATTTCATCTACAAGAGTTGTAATTAAATTTATGAATAGTTTATAGTTTAGCTATCATAAATCCATTTTATGTCTAACATTAGCATACAAAAGCAGATAGTAAAATGTTAAAATTATCAAGTATCCATGCAATTATGTTAATAGTGTAGGAAGACTTGTAAAATTCGCCTCTTGCCTTTTGGCTTTGTAATTATTGTTAATTACTGTCATATCTGCATAAATAACTTATTTACTCTAACTATGCGAGTATTTCAAAAGCGATTACCAATTACATGCACAATAACACCAACAACAATTATGGTAATAATTTTTTTAAATTTTATATACCTACACTACCATAAAGATAGAAAGATAGAGATAATCCGCAATTACTGCAACAATCAGTGGGCTTATCTCGAATGCTGGTAATTATTTAAAGATGCAGTTGAGTTAAAGTGCAAAAACGCCATGAATGTTAAATAAAAAAAAATTAAACAAAAAAAAAATATGATTAAAATCAGAACGCGTTAAAAGCAACTTCCTCTTCTACGTTGTTTGTCAGTCAAAGTTGTATGTTGTGTGTTGTATGAGGCTACTTAAGTTGTGCTGTAGTGCTTGTATACAGCATACAATGGATTACTAACCACTACGGCTACATTTAATAAATTTGCATATGATTAGCATCGCGAAAAATGGCCAAACTGCAACTTAGCCGCTTTCGTTGCTGTACAAACCATCAAATGCAGCAATCTACGCTACGTCAGTACGCCGCTACCAGACTTTATCTTGTAAAAGTGTGGTGATTTTATGAAACCGTATTTTATTTGCTGCCATCGTACGTCATATTTGCAATAAAGTCTAATTTATAATGTAAAATTGTTTTAAAATATGTGGCAGCGCTACCGTTCTCGAGCTAATCTAGCGCTTTTGAGGTAATCGCGAGTTTGGCAGCTGCTGTTATCAGCGATCAACTTGTTGAAAAATATACCAACAAACTTAAACTAGCGCCAGCACATATTTATCAGCTCATATATTGCCTTATCTGTCTGTCTGTCTGTTGGGATGTTCACATAGATACTCGCTCGTCCTACTGAAACTCACTGTCATATAAAGTTTGCCAAATTAAATTAGGCATAAAATGCCACAATTGCCATGCCATGTTAAAGTTCATACTTTGGCTTAATTATGCAAAGTAAGCGAAGTAATTTTTTAGTTTTACGTTCAGAGTTTGAATGTTAAAAATTTATTTTATTTCACTTAAAATTACTAATGTCCGCAGTTTATGTAAAATACTTTGTTCTCTTGTTGGTTTGTTCATCATGTTGGTCTTGCAAATATAAATCGTTGCCACATATTTCATTGTTTCAGTTCTCTTGGCTGTGGCATACAATTTTTATAATTTTTATTTCATTTTTCATTTTACAATTTTTTTTATTTTTTATTTCACATTTTGCAATTTAAAATTTTTCCTTGTAAATTACCTGCATGTTGCATTCTGTCTTTTGATAATTCTTCATTTCACATGCTCGCCTGTGCCAATGGTGAATAGTTGGCCATAGCCTCAACCTGGCGAACTTTGCTTTGGAATCGGTCTTGTTTCCATTTGTAGTTGTCAGTTTTAAATTGAATTTAATGCGCTCGCATTTTTCATTCCAGTCGTGAGAAATAAAGATTGATACCGCCAGCCAGCGACTGCTCAGGATTTGTGGAAACAAGTGTTTTCATTTAATTGTTCAAGGTAATTCAAAAATTTACTTTGAAGATGAATTTAATTAATTATTAGAAATATTTATATATTATTTAAAAATATTTAATAATATTACTTCAATATTTTCAAATTTATTTTAATATTACCTAAAATATAGATAGAGCCCTGAAATTATTTTCGAAAACTGACAGACTTACCAACACCGCGTTATGAAATCTCAGAATGGTTACAGACTCCTCGGGGAGGTATGCAGATCTGAGGTCAATTATTGCTTAGTCTGATGAATTGATAAACAGTAATCTAGTCAAGGTGTAAAGAGGGGTTTTGCAAATACCTTGAGTTAAGAAAGAGTTAAAGTGCTTAAGTGCACTGGCTCAAACAGCTTCAACATAATAATATATATCTTATTATATAAAGTATGATATATATAATATTATAATAATATTAATAATATTATATAATATTAATAATACTATATAATATTATTTATGTAATAGATACAGTAATATTATTCTTTATTAATAATTTTTAAACATACAAAATAAACCATATTTTATACATTATTTACTTAAAGCTATGACCTAATGTCGTCAGCTTAATATGTAATATTAATAATATTCATTGATTACTGTGTGTGTGTGTGGACATGGAAACTTCAATTATCATCTCAAAAAGATAACTCATGTTGAGGAAGTTACTTTCAGACTATGCTTAGAAGAAATGGAGACAGCGGTGCATATATTGTGCAAATGTCCAGCATTGGCAAGCAGGAGGATGACTGTCTTGGGACACCATTGGGTTGGTGATGACTTGGCTGGACAACCTCAAGCCAAATGTGCTGCTTGCAATAACAAGAGATGTAGTTATGCGAATGGAAGCCTCTTTAGCTTTAATTCAATAACGACATTCGAGAATCGAAGGTTGCAAGAGGACCCAAGTCGTTTCGTGGTCTACTTCTGCTAATCCTTCACTTCAGTGGGGCCACTTGCTAGACGGTGTGCTGTCTCAACGTCTCATAATATATATATAATATTACACAATACTAATCGTATTTTTAATTATCTCTCTGCATGTTCTCTCTTTAGAAGCAGAGTACAGTCATCGCTCTGCAATAATTTCGGTGAACTCGTGGAAGTTGACATTAACAGCTACTTTTAATTAAGTTAAATAGCTATTCGAACAATTAACACCAATTAACATTTTGGTGTTAATGTATGACACCAAAACGATGAGAAAGTGCCAATTGGATTAACGGACTAAGTTTCTACTTTAACCAACTGCTATATGTTTTTGATGATAGTTTTGATTTAAAGCATTACAGGTGATCTAAAATGTATTATATACGATCATTTAAATCAAAAACTTGTTGAAAAGAAGATATGGCATCATAAATAGTGGTGAAACAAAAATTGACAACAATTTGATTTTATATATTCGATGATATTGTTGGGATACTATCTATTGTAATCATAATTGATCCGATAATATATAAGGTTATGTGTTATCGGATAACTGCTATGTATTGAGTGATATCGCAGGGATACCATTTATTATAACCTATCACAAGTTTAAATCATAATTGATTATATAATATATAGGGTTATGTGTTATCGGATAATCATATACGTTCTCAGATCCATTATGATTCGAGCTGGTGGTAGGTTATAGTAGTGGGTATCATTACAATATTACCAAACATATATCAGCAAATTGTCGTCAATTTCCGATTCACCATTATTTACGATGCCATAGCTTTTTTCCATCGAAGCTGTTTTCGACCTGTTATGCTTTAAATTGAACATATAATATATTACCTATATAATATAATCGAAATTATACAATAGAATAACATAGCTTCTATATTAAAAAAAAGTCTATTTAAAACAATTATTTAATTGCAAACGTTTTAATTCTAATAATTTTTTGTTTTATAATTTCATAAATCAAACAAAAATTAAACTCAAATTTAAAAGAGCGCGAAACAAGTCCTTGATTTCCTTTGGGAATTGATAGAAGGTGTGAGTGCAAAGTGGAGCGTTTCTGTGTGTGGAGAACATTTTAGAAATATTTTGGAAATTCAAAGGCACTGATGAATGTATAGCACAGTTTAGGTATTTTTTCTTAATGCTGATTATGGTAACGATGATTTTGGGAACTGCATTGCTGGGAGAAAGTCTGCACTCACTTTCAATTACGGGGCCTTTGTGGTGGCTTTCATTCCCCATATGAAAAGTATTTTTTAGTAATGCTTCAAATTTAACTACAAACAAATTTTCAACGAATTTTTTTGCGTACAAAGAGGGAAAAAAATTCTCTATTTTGCAGCGAACAGTAATAGAATTGTGCACCTTTTCACTCCAGGAATGAAAGGAAAACAGAGTAAAGCCTCCTTTGGGAAATTTGTTGCTAAAGCATTTTGCTATTCCACCATATAAAAGCATTCCGAAAAAAGTGAAAAGAATTTAAAAATTCGCAAAAAATTTTTTATGAAGAATAAAAATGTACGAAAATTTACATATTTTTCATTTTATTTCACTTTTTCCAATTTTATTTTATTTTTTTTTTGTTTGCTAACTTGAAGGTGAAAAGTGAACTCTTCAAAGTGAGAATTTACAATATCGCAATAGTCGCGATTAAAGCGCTACGCAAATATTTATTAAATGGAACATTATAGGGTTTGGGTATGCAAATAATGTTCTTTAAATAAACAAACGAAAAATGCTGGAAAAAATTACTGAAACATTTCTTTGTTGATTTTGGCATTTTTGTGACTTATTTATACTAAAAAATTTTAAAAGCTCTGTGGAAAGACTTTTAAACGAATATTTAAGCCTCGAAGTTATCTGTACTCTGTACTCAGACGCTGTAAAATATTCCTAATTATGTGAAGTTACTTTGTATTATATGTAGAATAAATATTGCCATCTCATCTAATATCTAACAAATTACACATCTTCAGTTAATTTATGGAATTTCTAATATTTAGTTGCCTTATCGCTAAAATTTTTAAACTGACTGCATCTCCATCTAGCGTCATTTGTTGGGCACATTAATAGACAATGCGCTCGTAAAAGTATTAATCTTAAAATGCATACATGAAATGCATTAATGCATTTCTATGCCATTACAAACCAACAATCAGTTCATAAAAGTCACATAAAATTTGCAAAATCATTTAGCAGTCTTCAGCCGCAATTCGAGGCGCCAGTTGCACAAGATACGAGTTCACATGCTCGCTATTGCAGCTCCCAGCAGATGTCGAACTGCTCCTCCCCACGCGCTTTCAAGCGCATGCAACATACATTTTACTTTATTGGTAGCGCCAAATGTGCCTCATAAATGTCATAATTTAGAGAGGCGATATTGATCTCAACATTTGTACATTTCGCAGCGGAATGCCAATGGACTGATCGCTCTTCGTGCCTCTGCAATAAATGTCCAACACAGTAATAAAACGACAAGACCATTATGTGTGTGGTTGGTACCTTGTCAAAGTAAACTGATGTGGTTGCTAAATGATCGGTGTGATGTTCGCGAGATATATTCAAAAATTTATTCACATGTACATTTGAAATGGAGCAGAGATGAAAGATAACAACATTTACCGTACATCATCTAAGTGTGTTAGCTGAAGTAGTTGAGTTTCAGGATCAGGATACTTAAAAATGTTTTAAAAGAGAGTAACCTAACGACGTTTTTAATGAGTAAATCTGGATTCAAACTAGATTTATTATCGTACTGTTAAATTTTGTTGTTGAGTTGAACTTTTTCGGAGTAATTTAGCATTTTTGTGTTATTGTTAGTAGACGTTTACATTTTTCATAAATATATACATCGAATTAAATCACACTTTATTTATCAAGTCATATTAAACAGCTCTTTATTTTAGACTAATCTTACTACATTGGCAAAATATATAGTATATACTGTATTGTTAAGGTTTAGTGAGAAGGTCCACATGATATATGTAATGCCGTTAACACTAGGTTTAATTCATAGTCCACTGTAAATGATGGAATATGTAATAAATGAATATATTGTACACTCAATCACTTTTGTAATTAGATGGTAAATCTTCCCCGACAAGGGGTAATTGGAAAATTTTATAAGTGAGTACTTAGAAGTAAGTAGTTGCTTAGAGAAAATTGAAGTGGTTATTCAAAATAGCTAAAATACTGCAACCTTAATAAACAGTAGATTTTTCGACACTTTAACGAAAGTCAAAACGTCTTCCGTTTAGTAGTTTGTGATGACTGTTAAAATTAAGAGACTGTGTTATTATCATTGATGCTATATTCTAAATAATTCTTTTAAAGTAAAGTTTGGTTGAAAAGTTTTAAAAGCAAAAACGAGAATAAGTACACATTTTAATAAAATTAGTATTTTTATTCAAAATAGTCTTTCGCAACTTCAATACATATATTCCAATGATCCTTCAATAATTAATAACACCCCTATAATGTTTTTCGGGAAGATCTACAAAAAACTGTTCCACAGCTGGAATGCCTTGTTTATTCGAAGAAAACTGAGGAAGAGGTAAAAGTTGGAGGGAGCGAGATATGAAGAAGACAGTGGATGTTCAAGCAATTCGTTTAATTTTATCATCGTCACAACATTTGTGTTCTTTATGAAAATGGACTTATTCTTCTGGTCGAAAAGGTTGCAATAATATTCGGAATTAATTGTTTTGCCTTTCTTAAGATAACCAATCAATGAAACTCCTTTTGCATCCCAGAAGAGTGATTTTTTGCTGATTCTTCTGACTTGACTAAAAAAAAACAGATTAAAATAAATATCCGAATGTGTTCAGATGATATATGAAGTGTTAAGATTGATTTCTCTACTGGGTAATATATGTCGTTTTCAACATTTTTTTTAATAACTTGTACTTATCCTGTTTACAGATATAAGTAACATAAGTATTTACAGATATGAGTATCTATCTGTACAAGAGACCAAAAAGCCTCTTGTCGAAGAGACAAGTTTTGAATGAAGAGTGTGCAGCATATGCAACAATGTCACATATTCTTGAGCTGTTTGTGATGGTATCTAATCAGTGTCAGTAGCCTTGTTTATGTACATATCAAGGAAGATAAGAAAATCGCTTACCAAGAATCTTTTCATTATTTTCAGTGTGAAGAGCGTAAGGAGTCGTTATGGATGCCATTATATGAACCAATTTATTTATGTGTTTTAACAAAGCTTAAAGCGTTTCTTTCTGAAGAGTTTTGATTGCTAATAGTGTGAAAAACGTGTGGCATCAGCATCGAGGTCACTTTTTAGACAGTATAATTTATGCACTACTGAATGAAGGTGCCCATTTCTGATATCAAGCCTTTTATGATTACCAAAGATATGTAATAAGTGTCAGTATTTCTATTAAAACCTTTACGATGCAGTCGTTTTGTTCAGAACCTACAAATTTCAAGGAGTTGCTGGAATTGATGATTATGGAATGCCAACTTTGTGCTATTTAAATTTCAAATATAAAAATTAAATTAATTTTAATATGATTAATTTACATAATAAACACTATACTTAATACTGCATAATGAGATACTTTATAGTAATTTCTTATATTTTCAATTGTGCATAAAACACAAATCCTTGTAGTTCAAGTATATAAATTAATTGAATATTCTTCAGTTTGTATTAAAAATGATTTGAAATTTCATTTATTTAATTAGTAATATCGTTGAAAAATAAAATCAATTCAATTTTGTTGAATATTTAAGTATTTTAATTAAATTATTTCACTTTTATTTACTTAACAATATTTTCAAAATTCTCAAGTTTAATTCAAAATCAATTTTCACATTTAATATTTATTAGAGTGAATTGAAATTTATGAAATATATTTAAATTACCATATATAACGACAATAGAATACAATACCATTATTGTTGTTGGTCTTGGGTGATGAATTCTATTGAATTTAATACCACATACCCGCACCTCAATGCTGTTAATTGTTGTATCTTTATGTCTTGAGACGAGCAGACAGACATTTATACAATAATATATAGATTGAAGTATTTAAATAAATTTATGAAGACATGATGTGAAAACACTTATTTACAATACAAAATACAAAAGTTATGAAACAATCGAAATGATTGCACAGCATATCCAGAGGCAATCAATAGCTAACATTTAACGATTACAATCAACGTCATATCTACATAACTTCATAATGATCTGCACAGGAATCCAGCATCTTCATCAATAAATAAACAAATAAATGCCAACACAATTGATTGCGGTTTCTCTGTTCACAATACCGTAAACAAGTAGTAGAGTAATGTGTGGGATGTTGATGAAATATGCAAGGACTTCTGAATAAGGAACAAGATACAAGACACAAGGTACAAGAAAGCAACAAGCTTCCACAAAGGACAAACAACGACATTGCACATGTCCGTTCCATTATTTGCCACTCAAAACTTCAATTAACAATAAGAATGCGATAATGCCTATCAACAATCGTACAAAAGCATCATTTTGGAAAATTATGAAGCATAGCAAATCATAAAGCATCTCTAAGATGGATGTGTGCATTGCACACATCCACAATCATAAGACGAGACTAGCTAGGTGGACCACATATGCGTTTGAATCCTTGTCAAGAAAACGGAAATGGTACGTAGTTATTCCTGCAGCAATTGGATTGTAAGAAACGACTGCTCTGTAACTGTGAAGGTGAATTTAGTATTACTTTCATATAAATTAAATTCAACGACTACAGAAAGACTTATTATTAATAAATTTTAAATATATTGCAATTATTATTATTGTATCATGTACTATAATATATAACATTTAATATAATTATTTTGTTAACACGTAAATTAAAACTTAAAATTTTCTTCATGAATTTTCTTGATGTTTTCGTCTGCACGTAATCGAAAACTAATCAATTTGCCACTTGCTGAGTGGAGTTCCTGATGAAGTGGCTGCTTACTCTTCAGCTACTGTCAATGCCAAAACTGATATATACGCCGGTTGTTAAGTCAGATTTTGGATTACTTTCAGTTTGCTTGAGTGCTTTAAGATTCAAGTGCCTCAAGCACAATACGGTCAAGACGGATAATTTCGTAATAATCATATTAGCAAAAATCTCTGCAATGCCTTACGGATTTAAGGAATGAAAGTCATATGAAGAGACGTATCGATGATGTGTAGAGAGGTTTGAAGTAGAGAAAATGAATAGAAACAGTCAATAAAATTTTAAAATTTTGGCAATATTTTTAATATTGCATAAATTATTAAAACGACATAAAATTAAAAAAATTTCTTATATAATTAAAAACGCATAAAAATTAAGACTATAATAAATAAATAGTCTTTTAATTTAATTTATTACAGCATGGTGTTTTGAAAAACATTAAACGTTTTTAAAAATACGAACCCAAATTGAGGGGAACGACACTAAATCCCTAAATTCCTAATTCATTAACGCCTTACCGCATGAGACTGTTGCCTAGGAGAAAAAAGTTGGTATTGTGTCAGATTTTGTTACTTTGATAGTATGTTTTTGTCTTTTAATGTGTTAAACGAGTAATATATAACAGCATTATTATCAACTTTATATGAAATTAATTATATATATAAGTTAATTTGTGCTTCTTAGTTTGACTAAGAGCTTTTTTATTAATATAAAATTAGATGAGGCAATACAGTTTATTATATACAGCAAATATTAATGTTTACATCCACGACTCCTTTACGTATATTGCTGGATATTGCTGATTATTGAGTTTTTAGATGACAAATACCAATAATATGGTTTTCATTAACAATATTGTTTATATATATGTAAATTGTATTAAAAAAGTTAAAAGAAATAACTGCTTTAAATCTAAACTAATGTCTTTCAAATTTCATATAACTTTTATATTTATTAAATTATTCTATACTATTATCCTACATACATCTCTATTTAAAATGAACAGATATAATACGTATGTACCAAATATATATCTGTATAAAGTGACAACCTTGAAGTGAAGTACGGTTTTGAGTCAGTTGGCTAATGAACGCTGATTCTGAGTTTTAAATTTAGTAGGGTACGTTTTTAACCCTTGGTTTTTGCAGTCTCAAAATATTATTTACGAAAAATTATATATAAAAAATACTTCCAAGACCATTGATGATGTATAACATATTTGACAATACTCGAAATAGCTTTATGGTCAGGCGAAAATTCAATTCATTACTTTTCAAAATCTCTCTTTAAATATTTCTTTAATATCGTATATGTTATTATTAATACTCTTTACTTATTTATTACATTAATGCCCTTGTATATTGCAATAAACCCACTTTCTTTTTAGCGTAACGAAACCGACACATATGTGGTCTACGTAGAGTTTTTCGCGGATTGGTCTTGAGCCTAAAACCTTAATCTAAGTACTATTCATTATTAGAGAGAATAAGTGGAGCTTGTAAATCATCTTGAAGTAACTTTAATTTATAACAATAGATGTCGCTTTCTATTCAGTTATGTCTGAGAATATTTTATTTATCTTGAGAATGTTTTATTAATTTTTATCTATTACTTTATGATATGGTTAATTAAATTATATATCTTCATTAATTTATATATTTATTTATATATATGTCGTATACATTAATATCAATACAATTCACTTATTTATTACACTAATATCCTTGTATATTGCAATATAATCTCTTTCTAACGACTTGTAGCGGCTCAAGTGGACATTTGTGATGCCCTCAAGGAAATCACATACTCAAACTAATGGAAAAAATATTATTGTTTAATTGAACAACTCTATTTAAATTGCACCATCCAACCAATCGCTTTGTGCAGTCACTACTTAGAGCGGAAATTCCTTTAAAGCTAAAGCTAATGCTAATGCTAAAGCCACAGCCTTTGCCGATGCCGTACCGATTTTGTAAACTAAACACAATAATTTAAATGGACTTCATATTGCATATGAAAATAGCTGCAGGACATTTAATTAAGAACGCAAACAGAGTGTACTCATCTTCATTCAGAAGTGCAACATTTGAGTTTGTTCGTTGCAACAATTGTGGCAGTTGTAGTTTTACTTGATGTTGTCGTTATTATTTTTGGCTTTGTTGTTGTTGTTGTTGTTATTGCTGTTGGTATTGTCGTTGTTGTTGTTGTTGGTTTTGTATAAGCAACATATTAAATTTCGTTTTAATAATTTCTCATTATATCTTACGAGTACGTGTACGTGTACGGGTATGTGGAAAATAAGCCCTGCAGCGGTTACACATTTCGATTTAGTGCCTTTTGCGCTGTCAAAAGAGTTGCTCGCATATTAAAGGACAACATTTGCTGTGGACAATTTGGTTGGATTCGGTTTGGTCGGTTTCTTAAGAAGTCGCTGCTGCTACTACTGCTGCTGCTGCTGCTGTTGCTGTTGCTATTGCCTGTCTTTGGCTGTGCTGATCTTAACTTTGGTCTGACATTGTAGCAATGCTATTGATGCTGCATTTAAAATTTTCGCAAAGAACTTAATATAACGTTTTGCTGCTCTTACTGTTGTTGGCATGGCATCGCTGAGGCTATTAATGTTGTTGATGTTATTTTTGCTACTGTCGTTGCTGTTTCAATTGTGAAAATTCAATTTTCGTAATTGACAATTTTTTCCTTTATTGTTGTTTTGTTTCTGTTTTTGTTTTTGATTTTGTATTTATTTATTATTTTCACGTTTTTTATTCTTTCGCTCAAACCAAAAGCGCAAAGTCACTGACGTTTAGTTTAAATGCTGTGAAGGTAGTCATTGTGGTTCACTTCGAGTTGGTTTCAGTGGTACGATGGTTCGGTGCTAATAACTAATGAAGTTGTTCCTTGCCACAATTTTGCCATAACAATTCCAATTTACCACATTGCAGATAATAAGCTGTTGCCATACCGTTTAGTGTAGGAATTGATTGTAGTCCGCTTTGACGTGGCCTGAACACTGCAGTAATTGTCATTAGTTAACCAATAATTTTAAACTGAAATTGATTTACAAACTTCCTTTCCGTTTGGTATTTTCATTCAAATTGTAAGAGTACGTCACAATATATAGTAATAAAATGTATAAAAGTACTATAAATGATTTCATGTCTTCCACTTCTACACTTCTTCACTACTGCAGTACTCGTATTCAAACGCAAGAACAACATGTTGCGGTGTCAAAGAAGCCACTCATTTAACCAGGTTGCCTGTCAATTTGGTCAAAGCAAAATACTTTGATTCCAGACAAAGTTTAGTCATTTATTTTGCATGCCAACACATGACCAACTTCGGGCACAAAACTCACTGTTGCCGATTTCAGTTGTTGCCGCTGCCGCTGCCGTCGTTATTGTTATTGTTATTGCTAATGCTGTTGCTGTTGCTGTTACTGTTGCTATTGCTGGTACAGTTTTGCTTATCATTGGCAATTTCGATTTTAAATTATTAATGAATCGTTGGAAAACGTGTTGTGGCAGCCGCTGTCGCTTCTTTTATTAACAGAGCACTCAATGTGGTTTTCATATTTCTTTGCATGCGGCCTGGCTTGATTGCTCACTGCTGTTGTCTTCATTGACTACAACATTGTTGCTGCTGCTTTAGTTGTTGGTCTTATGAATCTATTGTGTTGCTTTGATTGTGGCACGCGAGTCAAATGCCAGAAAGTGTCAATTTTGATGTGGCACTAAATTATTACGCCACTATGACTGTTGCAAGTCTTTTAAATTTGAATTTTGTTTAACTTTTCACACTACTCCATTCATAGTCAATATTGTTCAAATTTGTTGTCTTTCCTTCAGTCCATTCAGTCCGTCTATGCAACTATACATCCATCTATCCAACAGACCGTTTCGTCGGTCTGACTGTCTGTCTATTCGTTGGCAATGTGGCCTGTTAGTTCATTTGCTGTTGATTGCCTTCATTTAGTAAGTTTTTCAGCCGTAATATTTGATTAAATTCGCAATTTGCGGTGTTGCCAGTTGGAGTCGAAGTTCGGGTGTGCGATGTCATTGGGAAAATTTTCGTGTTGAATATTTTGTACCTTTTCCAGTTTCGATATCATTTCTTTATTTTTTTCATTTTTAAATAAACAGGAAGCACAGCAGGAGGTGGTATCGATAAATAATGACAGCTATTGACGCCTTATTATGTTAAAGAATTGAGAAATTAGCGGTGTCAATTGAGTTGGTAATTGGAAATATTGCGGCAAAAAGTTGAAAGTCGTGATTTCTTCAAGTAAGGTGAGCTTCCCTGTGCTATTGAATTCCATTAATTATGAATTACTTTCTCCCACTGCTTAAAAGGAATTTGTAAACTTTTGAAAATAACACCAAAAAGTGAAGCAATTATTTGTGTTTTATTTCTTCAATGATAAGTAGCTATTTAAGTCATAAGTCAATAAAAATCTTTTGAATTATATATGAAAGCGAATAAAGCTGAAGTTAAAGATAGATAAGCTGCAAAATTTGGTAATTATCAATATATAGTTAAGTAAGTTAAATTTAGTTAATAAGGTAATAGTTAAATTTTGCAGCTCTTATATTTTTAGTTTTAGCTTTATCCGATTTCATAAATAATACAAAAACTTTTAACGGAATTTATGGGAAAGTAACATAAGTAGCTCTAGTAATCAAACAAAACAGCAATAATAATTTCATCATTTAATTTCGGTTAAATCAGTACTCAAAAGAACAGAAATGAATGGGTGTCAAAACCAAGTCAAAAAATTTTGCCGCTAAAGGCTATAGGTATATGATTAATTATGCCATGTTTTCAATTTACAAAATAAATCTTAAAATTACTCTATTCACAAATAGTTTTTGCAAATTCTTTTCAGTCGTTCCTGTTTCTAGCAAAAAACGTCTGTGTTTCATTCGTTATTGTCCTACGCCAAGTAGTTTTCGATCAATCTGGTCTTTTCAATCATTGGGGATTCCATTCCTTGACAGCATGAGCAATCACAAACGCTGGTTTTCTCAATGAGTGATATCATCAGAGATATAAGGACGCATTAAATTTAGAAGCCTGAATCTGTATAAATATTTTAAAAACAACGGGTACTACGGAGATACCCTCCATGCACGACATTTCTTCTGTCACCTTTTTTTAAAATTTTAACGTTAGTGTAGGAGCGGTGGGGCATTGGATCAGGATGGCTAAGATGAAGGGGCATCAGATCAAAATTAAGTAATAACATTCCAATCAGTCTCTTTACTTGCAATCTCACTAGACTATTAGAACTAGCGGCGCTGATTTGAAGTAATCTTTATTATTCGGTTAGTTGGTTGGTTGCAGGGACATGTCAGCAAAGAGCTTATTTCCAGAAAGAGTATTCCCAGAAAAAATGCTTGTTTCTTATATTTTTGAAAGTTTTTAAAATTTTTATAATCACTATTAAAAGGAATGTGCAGTTTTTTTGCGTGAGTTCCTATACATGAGTGACTAGAGAGAACTGTAGTAAATTTTGCTGTATTCATGCGGTCTCTTTTACTGAGTTTCCACGACGATTATATATTATTAGCTTTATTTTTTTTTTCATTCTTCACCATTATTTGGTTCAAGTCCTTTATATTGGCCTCGATAGTGGTTAGAGGGCACCACCACACTAGTGTCCTTTAATGCACTTCCTAATGTCTTGTTAAGTGATCCTAGTAATATACAAACTATTAAAATACCACAGTTAGTAATATGAGTAAATAAGCAACTCCTAAAAAATAAAGTAGTTTACATTGAAACAAATTTAAAATTTTTTTTTTCAAATAAGTCAAGAATATGAAACAAATTACATTTTACATTATATATTTTCGTTTCAAAAAATAACTCGTAATTATCAAGTAAAAAAAAATTTATTGTAAAATGAGCAAGAATAATGGAGAAGGTGAGTGGGACCAAAAGTCGAAGCCTCTAAATGTGGATCGATACAATGTCTTGCTCAAATGGTTGCGCGATCATAAGATTCCTACCGAGAAGTTGAATAAGGATTTTTCCGATGCGGTACTGATGGCTAAGCTACTTAAAGGGATTATACCTAAGCAAATCGATGTTCATAACTATCCCCCATGCAATAGCCTAAAGTCAAAATTATTAAATTGGGAAACGATGAACACAAAAGTATTCGCTAAGTTAAATATGAAACTAAGCAAATCACTTACTGAAAAGTTGGCAAAATCTGAGCCAGGTAATATTGAAATAGTACTTATGGATGTTATGTTGTTCGAAGAAGAGAAGCTGGCAAATGCTAAAAAGGCCACTCAACTAGAAATGTCCGGTACTTTGCCCGATAATGATGATATCATTATGGTTAGTGTTAACAAGCAGATGGGCGATGCAATTATACAAATTCCGCAGAAAATGATCAATTACTCTTTGTATGAGCAATCTGTTAAGGATTTAAATGCGAATAGAGTATGTTTGACAGCTGCGCATCAAAAGATTGCACATTTGGAGAATTTATTGGATATAACAAATGCAAATATTGATGAAATAATCAAACAAATACATTTGTTGTCCAACGGCTCACCAAGAGACGTTCACTAAGTTGAGGGAATAGGAAAAACTATTCATTTAGTTGGTGAATCTACACTTGATTTGGTTTAAATACTTTTAATGTGATTTTAAATGTTAAATTAATTAAAAATATATTTAGGATGGGATTTCTTGAGATATTCATTTATCAAAATTCTGATTAAAAGAGGTTTCAGAGATGGAAGCAAAATAAATTTTTTTTCTTGAAACAATTAATCAATTGTTCTAATTTATTATTTTTTTTATTTGCATATTAAAGAGATGATTTATATATCACTGTGCTATAAAATTGAGTTTTGAGGCTTCAATAAGATATAATTTGCGGCCCACTTTTCTCCTTCACATCTGTTTTTCGGCATTAATTTTTAAGGGTTAATAAAATTTTTTTTAGCAAGAGATACGAGTAAAAAAATAAATAAAAAATAAATAATTATTTCTTTCTTAACCATCCTTTCGCAAATTCTTTTATTGAAAATTTCTATAAGTCCGTTTTTAATCGGCGATTTTGTTTCTATCTACTACATAAACTTTTTGACAGATCTGTTTAAGAAACTTTAAGTTGTATAGTTCTACTTGCTAACTAAATATTTAACTATTAATAAATATGTGATTTTTAAAGATCTTTATGTAATTTCTTCACTAGATTCGGAATCAAATGGTAAGAAAGGCAATTTAATATATTCTTTGATTATCATTTCAATTTAGAATTTCGGTAGTCAGAAGGTTAACCCTTAATGGTATGGAAGTATTATAAGTTTAGTTCCAAATAGGTTCAAACTAATTTTTATATGTGTCTCTAGTTTGCAGGTGTAAGAGTTGTAACAAAATCTTATTACTCATGATGAAACCTTTCGATTCGAGCATACGTTTTAGTTCCACTGTGAATGATGTGGAGCTTATCATCTAGTCGTTGCTTGTTTTACTTAGTATTAGCGCATCTTTTTGGTTTTTCCAACATATGAAAGTCATCTACTTACTGATCAAGCAATGGTTTTATAAATACAGATTGTGAGAGTACTTTTCTGATGTCTTTTTTTTTGTACGGATTTATATAAAATCCGTATAGTATATACCATTGGAAAACAATAGACAAGCTGTTCCTTTTTACGGTGAATTCTTTAAATACGATCTTTTTAGAAAATCTGAATAGATGTCATAGAGCAGGCACTTTGAGCTTAGCTCACTGGGTAGTACCTCACGTCAATCTGAATTATGTGTTTCTATATCACTTTCCATAGTCCTTAAATGATTATTTTAAATAAGTAGTATTTCTCATAATTTTTTATATTTTTGTTAACATAACTAGCAAAAAATGTTTAAGTAAAGAATCTGTCTTACGAAATATCATAATTTTATTAATAACATCAACATTATTATCCTTTTTATAAACATATTTTAACATGAACTTGTGTTTGGTGGGTATTTACATACGTTCTTTCCATAGTGAATATAACATTTCTTTTATTTGTGGTGAATTTAGTTCGAATTATGCTAAATATTAGTTGAAGGCTCAATTAACAGTGACAACTTAAGGTACAACTCTGGTTTTACTGTAAAAAATGAAAATGAAAACCAAAGCAATTAATCAGTGGAGAATATTTTTTAGTGAATTTTAGTTTTGTGCGTCGTGTGGTGCGATGTAAATGAAGTCCTCGTTGATTGGCTTTGTTTTTGTAAAGTGCGAAATTGAGGATTCGGTAGTTGGGACTCATTAAATAATTAATATTTAGGTAAAAATAAATGCATATTTTATATAATAAAGTTAAAACATATATTCTAAGAAATAAAATGTGTTATTAAAATTATTATTATCAATAATTAGTTGCGTTACAATTATTTATATGTAGTTATTCTGCTTAATATATGATTTGTGGTATAAAAGAAATTTTAATAATGAAGAAATTAATTAAATGAAGTTTTTTAAATATTTATCATAAATAAATAAAAAAAAAACGATAACATTAAAAAAATAAAAAAAAAAATCGGTAATAAGCAGTAAAAAATATTTTTTAGTTTAATAGCCTTAAAAGTGTTTCTAGAGTGTATTATTGAAATTATAATTGTTAATTGGATTATAAAAGTGTACAAATAATTCAAATACGTTTAATATGAAACTCTAATTTTGATATATGAAATCTTGTTCTTATTACTTTATATTTAAATAAATATAAAATATGTTCAGTGATAAAATTCAATTCGTGAAATAAGAAAATTAGACAAAACAAAATACGGTTTTATTAAAGCAACATAAATAATACAGCAGTTAAAGAAAACGAAACCAAAATATAACAGTAACAAAAACAATAAAACGGTCCATTAAGAAATTATAACAATACATTATTAATACAGCAATAATAACTAAGCAATTTCTAATAGTGATTACAACAACAAAATAAATTATAACAAAACAGTTTTAACCAGGCAATAATGCAGCGGCCGACGTTAAAATTCCAACAAAAACTTAACTAACTAAACGATGACAAAAACAAACCGACTAACAAAACAAAAACTACAATAAAGCAGTATTTGTTATAATTAATAGCAACAAAAAATCGAACAGTTAAATAGTGTAATACAACAGTGTCAATAACAACAACAAAAACTGTACTCAATGAAAGAATTACAACAAATAATATTATTTCAATAAAAGCAAGAATTTCACCACGACAACAACAACAAAAGCACTATAAACAAGTAAGTTATATTTACTACGCATTAAACATGTTATTTGTTATTGTTTTTCTTTTAATTCGTAAACCTTTTGCATACAGTGAGAAAGAAAGTTATACACTTGATTAATGTAATTGCTATCTTATTTTATCTTATCTTATTCTACTTTGTCGGTGATACATCAGATTATAGCGATGTGTAAAGTAATCAGAGAGGATACGTAAGTTCGAAAACAGCTTGCTTAACATTCCCATTGTTGGAATAAAGAACCGTTTTACTTTGAGCTGCACTATTAAACATAACATAAGCTCGTTTAAATTTTATTGTATAGACAATAGTCTGTAATAAGTGATAACGCTTTAACATATGTGCTTATTTGCACATATGTATTGTATTCTCAGGGTATTCAAAGCATTATCAGACGTCAGTGTTAAATAAAATAGTTAGATAAAATATAAGTAGCTTGCTTATCGAAAAGAGCTTATTTGATTTCCCCTTGATTATCAATTGCGTCAGTTGAAATAAATAACTGTTTCGATCGATGCTGATCTATATTATTAGATCTCAGATCGTTTAATGTATTTACTTAACACATATAGCTTTGAAATCAATAAAGTGCACATTTGGTACCCTTTTCGTAGGATATGTTGTTGTTGTTGTAATCCGCGGGGACCTGTTTGCAAAATCCTTTTGGGGGTGTTGTACGGTAACTTGGTCGTCGAAATTAACGATTGTGTCTGGAACGTAAATCCGAGCGATCTTGGAAACTCAACTGGATTTGTTTATAGTGTTTAATACCAATTCTGTGTGGTATTTTGTTTGGTTCTGTTTGTTATTATACAGGCTTCAGATGTTGATATGTAGCAACCTTTCAAGGGGAATTAGTGGGTATATTGGTTATAGCTGTATTAAATTTAAGTTTAATTAATTTTTAAATAAATAAATTTTCACTGTACGTAAATAATTACCAATACTACAGAGATAATTATTAACTAACACTGATAATATATTTATTTATTTACGGTAATTATTATTGCTCGGCAAGGTTTTTAACTGTGAAAAACCTTACCTTTTGGAAAATCTCGATCTTTTGAAAAGAAATTTAATTGTATATTAAAGAAGAAAATAAAAGGAAAATGAATTGTATACAGATGCAGTCTGTAAATAAAGACATTCATTCCTAACCATTGTTGGAACTAATATGATTGAGTTTTAGCTTTTAGTGGAATAAACTCCAATAGTTTCTCTAGTAGTAGTGCGTAAATAAGGGTTTCTTAACCCATATTCCCTCACATATATTTTTGTGGCAAGTGTTTACGTCTAAAAATGTTTGGGTTCATTAGATACACATTAGATACTTTTAAATCTTGTGCTGCTTTTTTAAACTTTATTATTAAGTATTTTCTCTCTTATGTGACACTATAAAAGTGTATTGTTGCGAAATATTGTGATTTTATTTAATATTTACGATTATAAAATAATTTTTTCGTATTAAAACTGATTGTATTGTGTATTATAAATTTATGTACTATACATGCTTTTGATGTGGGCTTGCTGGTCTGCGTAGATTTTTTTATTAAATATTTTATGATGTTTCCAGTCTGACGTACATAAATCATGCATCATTAAAAGCTACTTTTACCGATTGGATGGCTTATTTTTGTTGCAGTTTTTTATGCCAGCATTTGAGATTTTTTTATGTAACTGCATTATTTATGATGATGCCAAAAATTTTAAAATGCCCAAATTCAATAAGAAAGCAAGTTCATTGCTTTAACGTGTGCTTCATAAGCGCACTTTTTTTTGTGATTTTTTTTATGATTGTAGTATTTTTTTTATCAGCCGGGATTATCGATAAATCTTAAAGCGATTTAAACGTAACATTACCTATCAGATCGTAACGCTGGATTTAGAGCAATAATGCGTGTGCGCTGCTGTTTAAGGTAGCAGAGCAACGCTGCACAACATGTCAAACGACGATAACGTGATTGCTGAATCTGGACATGTGGCAGGACAACTACGTGTGGACGCATCCAAGCAACATTGTGCGGAAAGACTGCGTTTACAAGAGAAAAAATTGAGAAAAAAATTCAACAAAAAAAAAAAAATAAATAATACCAATGAAAAAAATTGCACATTTATTGGTGGAAAAAAAAAATAATATTTTACTATATAGAGACAAAAGCAGATGAAACTACGGATATATAGAAATCGCCATACAATAATAATAACAATAATAAATTATTTTGTTTTTTGTTCGCGAATTGTGAAATTGTGTGCCTCTACGTTGGTCTTCGGTTGCACCCATCCCTGTGTAGAATTACGCCTGTCACTGGGACGGTGCACCGCTGCACTGTGCGGTTGCTACAAAAGAAATTTCAATTGTGAATCAAGTGGAGTTGTGGAGTTTTTACGATTCGTAATTTGAGGAATAATAATTGAAAATCGCACATAAATTGCATTTCGGTTGCAAATTGAATATTTTCATTTTTTTCTGTGCTGTCGCAAATATACATAATATGTACTATAGTATTCCGTTTTTTCCTTCTCATCTCTGGATTGCTGTATATAATATTTCAAGTGGTAGCTATATGCGTACGTGTTCCGAAGTTTGGTAGCTAACTATGTTCAACTTTAATGATGAAATGTCGAAAAATTTTGCTTTTTGACTGCTCCTACTCCCCCTTTTCACTCTTCACTCTTCACTCATCACTCTTTATTCTTTATTCTTCACTTTGCAGATATCGTTGAAACTTTGTTTAAAATTCTGCACTCAATTTTGACATGAAATAAGTTTCAAGTCATGTGTCAGCTACCGTAAGGAATGCTATATGTATGCATGTATATATATGTATGTAGGTAAGTATATATGTACAATTCTATAGTATATGTGTGTGAGAATGGAATGAAAATTTTTATTAAGAATTCATATAAAAACTTAAATATTGCATTCTAAGATTAAAGCATAATCTTAGCGCTATTCACATCCAACGCATCATTTAAAGTTTCTTTCAAGAGAAATTATGATTTTTATGTATTAAACAAATTTCTTTCAAGAAAAATTGAAAAATTTATTAATGAAAAAAACTACAAAGAAATTTATTTCAAGTAAAATTAAAATTTTTATTTAAAATAAAAAATTGAAAAAAAAATGTTAAAGAAAAATTAAGTTTTATTTATAAAAAATCCTGTTAAGAAATATTAAATTTTTACTTAAAAACAATAAAAAAAAAGTCTTTTTGGAAAAATTAAATTGTGAATTTAATTTATAAAAATTGTTTATTTTAAGAAAATTAAAATTTTAATGTGAAAAAAAATCATATTTATTGGCTCACATCTAATGCAGCATTTAATGTTTCTTTTATAAAATAATAACAAAAATAATATAATACATAATATATAATATATAAATAATATAATATATAATATATGGTATAATAATATTAAAAAAGATTCTTTTCAGGACAAATGAAGTTTTAATTCACAAATAAGTGTATAATTATAATTATATGTATATAACATAATTTTTATTTAAAAAAAAAAGAACTAAAAAAAATTTCATACACTAAAAGTCAAATTTTTGTATTATTATTTATAAAAAAAATCAATATTAAATTTGATTTAAATATCAGTTCTGACGAAAATGACTATAGAAAATATATTTTTTATATTGAGTCACAGCAACCTCAGATATTCTGGACAATAATAACATTGCAAGAACTCTGCTTGATATAGGGAGCAAGATGATGCCCCTATAATAGTTTTAATCTGATGAATCTCCTTTTTTGGAAATTTTTATGATAATAACCTCGCTCCATTGCTCGGGATACACTTCCTTTCCACAAATGTTGCAAAAAATTGAAAGAAGGGCAATTGCAACAAAAATTGGATTCGCCTTGAGGTATTCTGCATATATATGAAATAATTTCCTGGTGATTTACCAGGATTTTACCAGGTGATTCTTTAGAGATTTAATAATACAGATTATTTTATGTTTTGTAGGTGGTGTCAAATTCATGAAACTGACAGTTTGATTTTCCTTTACCTTTTCAGCGTTGGACAGACCTTTCTGTCTATGTACGTACCATCGCTATTCCTGTGATATCAGAATAGCCATTATTTGGTCTTAAGTGGAATTAACGATATAAGGCCGCCAGTTTTTAGATGGTAACCTGTGGGTAGATCAATACTTATTCCATGAAGATAAATCTGACTGTGACTATCATAAGCAGCTTTAGAAATATTATTTAACTTGTTTTGAAGATTATTTAAGACTGTTCAACCTCACTGTCGTTCACAAGATTGTTATTTCTATTTCTATAAGCTTTGCTTACTTTTATATTTTCCTGTAAGTTCTATAGTAATCGAGTAAAGTTCTTTCATATTGCTCGTTCTTGCTGTTACTTGGGCTTGATCTGATAAACGTTCAATCCATTTTCTTTTGTGCTTTCGTCCAGTTTGTTTCGCTTGACGATCGATTGCTCCGCGATCTCGGATTTATGGTTAGTGTTAATTAATTTGAAGGAACTCGTACCCTTCCGAATTTGATAAAATATAAATTTCTTTTAACAAAAATTAAATTTTTAAGAAATTTAAGAAAAATTAAAATTTTTATGTATAAAAAGAGTTCCAATTATTTTTTTCATTAAAGTCAGTCAATTAAATAAAAAAATAAATTTATTTATGCTGTGATATGAAAATATTTACATTTTTAAATTTATTTCATATCAGCTCTTTATTTAAATGAAACTTTTAAAAGCGTGTGACATTTCAAAGGAATTCTTTAATTATACAAATTTAACGCTTTTAACGTTTTTTGCAATTTTAATGCCATTATCATATTTCAAAAGCTGACATTGGTTGTCCTTTCCTTCTCCGACCGCGGCACCTTCAACAACGACAATTGAAATTGAATCTGAATCTGAAACTGAAAACAAGCCGTCGCATTACACTCTCAAGCGCACTTCAAACACTCAAAATGCTCACATTTGTTTGGATGTATCTGAGTAGGTATCTGAAACTGTAAGCGGATTTGCACTTTTAGTGCGCCCTGCAGTCGTAACCTCAATGTTTATTAACGAAACCACTTGTAAATAATAAAAACACTCCGCTCTGCTTTAATTGCGTACGAATTGTGCGCCACGCGTACTCTTATTTCATACATTTTCACGCTTCAGCCTACTGCATAATTGATCGCTCACACAACAATCATACCTTATCTGATTTATGCATATAAAACAATAATAATAAAGATAATAATAATAATAAAAATAAAAATAATTATAATAATAATAATGATAACAATTGCAACCGAAAACAAAGCTTTACGCACAAATATGCCAATCAACACTCAAAAAGGTGGTCAAGTAAAAATGTTTAAAATAATATTTGATGTATATTAAAAGCTCTGCATGCATCAAATTATGCCTGGACATGCACGGATGCCAGGATGCAGTATGCTTTGTCCAGCTCAATATTTGCAACATCTGCCAAAGGCAGAAATTTATACCTGAGAAACGTGAGTTAATGTATTTGCATTGTTGCATGGCACGAGCAGATATATTACACTGATAATGGAACAAATACAAATAATTTGGGACAGTTTTTAACTTCATCGTCTTTTTAATACAACCGTAGAGAAAGTATCTGTTTAGTATTTAGAGCCGGTTATTGTATTCTAGATTAATTGCTAAAATGAAAGAGAAAAAATACTCCATTCTATTTTAAATAGGTGAACAGGGTAGAAGAATGTCTACAGGAAGAGAAAAAAATGCAGGAAGAAAAGAAAAAAAGGAAGGAAACAAGGGTGTAGAAATTACGATAGTAGATAATATATTTGCTTGCTAGAGGCAACTGGTACTTATTAAGCCTTTAAACAACGAAGTTAAAATAAGAGATAGCGTCGATGACTATTAGTCTTAAGCTTGTAAATATCTCAGTTACTTACTCACTTACTTATGTGGCCATAACAACCCGTTACCGAGTTTCGGCCTGACGCAGCATGTCTCCCCAGGCGCCTCTGCTGCGCGCCAACTCGCCAACTCGTAGAGGACCAAAGATCTTACGAAGAACTTTTCTCTCGAACAGTCCCAGTGCTGCTTCATCATTCTGTGATAACATCCATGCTTCTGCGCCATACAGAAGCACAGGGAGCGACCTATAGAGCGTAAGTTTCGTTTGTCGAGAGAGAGCCCTACATCCCAATTGCCTATTGAGCCTATAGTGGAACCTATTAGCAATGGTGATTCTTCGTCTGATCTCCAGACTGACATCATTTATATTTGTATCTCAGTTCCTAAGGATTATTACTCTCAGATTATTACTCAGGCATTGTACCAACAAAGAGGCAGGGCAGGGTAGGGGAAATTGCAGATAATTGAAAACATTTATATGTATAAAAAACATATAAATCACTCATAATACAGCAGTATTGCCGCTGAATTAATAATGCATAGTAAAATTCCTTTAAGTAGAGCAAAAAAGTAAAAAAAGTATATAAGAGTACTATAAACTTAATAGGTGAGTTCTTGATATAAAATTTCAGACTAGTTGACTTTTATTGTCTTAATTTATTTAAACTGATTGATAGTACAGTTTATTACTAACATTTAACTAAAATAGAGGTTAGTATACAAGACGTTCTACAACATGGAAAGATTATTTAAGATATCACCTAGTTCTTCAGAGATTCTGTAAGTATTTTCTACAGAAATCAAAACATCACCTAGTGGCTTGACGCTGGACGGGAGTCAAAAGATTAGACATAAAAACATTGAATGAAGCTAAATTTTTTACTTGTTTTTAGCAATGTTAATTATATATACTAAAAAAATGTTAGTAAGAAGCATTAAAACAGTTCTTCCTAGCATTTTATATCTGACATGCGGATACATTTTTTTAAATAACTATATAACAAAAATATTTGCTACTAATTAGAATATTTGCTACTAATTGAAATATTTGCTATGTTAATATAAGTTATGAACTCAGATTATTAAATAAATTTGGTTTTTTCAATATTGTAGACGTATTTCATACCCAATCTTTAAAATAAGGTTTGTCTCAGCATAAAGTATTTGAGTGGCTTTTTGTACTTATAAGTTGATTGATTTCTTGGTATCAAGATTGTTTAAAGGTTTTATAAAAAAAACGCCATCTTTCAATTAAGTTAATTAATGACGAGTGCTTCCAGAAATGTGTATACGTGATTATGACTAAAAAGTCTTATATTTAATTAATGCAATTTCTAATATAGCAACAGATTAGCGATTTTGATTAAAATTCAAAAATTTGTTATAAAGTTGAGAATACTCCAAATAATCAGTCCAGAAACAGAATACCTGTTCCGATCCAGTTGTTATATATCTTACTGAGTGAAACGTCCTAGTGAGGAATATAGTGCTACTTTTATACTAAAGAAATTAGTAGTCATAGTTCTACGCTCAGCCAACTGTATTTTAAGGTTTAAAATCAAGTTATGATTCTTAACTTTTTTCTTCTCGAATGGAATAGGAAAACTAGGAATATGGATTGGATATTCCTAGTTTTAATATTTTCTTAGCAGTTGTAGAAAGGAGTTTATAAAAAGCTGCCATGATGGCAATGAATAGGAGATGATTGAGTGTCTTCTCTGTAACTTTGCAGCTTTAAACAGAATTGGCATGAGTAATCTGGGAAAGTCGTCGTGGGTAATTTTGGATAAATTGTTAAAATGAAGACTTTGTGGTTTATTTGGCAGGGAACTTTGAGGGATTTCTTAAGTAATATTCGGTGCTAATAGGCGTATATGTGTCACAATGGTCGACTACTACTATACCGATCTGTCCTCTGCGTAAGATAAAATAATATTCGTAGTACAGCACTACTGTAAACATGTGCATTGAATATATATCTTACTAAACTCAATCTTCTATTGCTACTTCAAGGATTTGACTTATCTAAACATTTCTGGTCGTTGGAGCTGGGTATGTCAGGTTTTTTTTTCAGAGCCTCAGATTGTTAATATGACAAACAAAATAATATCCTAATGTTAATTTTTTTGTGCCCAAAGTGTCGAAAAGAAACTATTTAAAAGTTAGAATGATTCAAATCGAAATAAAAAGACAACAACAAAAATTTAGTTAATTATTGTAATTTGGCTGATCATACAACGCTGTTTTGAGTGTTGCCAAGTACTCTTAGGAAATATTTGAATTTTTAAAATTTTTGTTATTGTCTTGTCATTTCTATTCGAACCTTTCTAAAATAATGTCTTTCTTTGACGAAAATTCAGTTCATTGGTATTCTCCATTTAGTTTAAAAAGCCAATTAATTATAATATTATATTTTCAAGTGGTTTCCGTTTACTGTGTCTGATACTAAGTATAATTTTATACACTTAAGACACATTTATACAATTTTTTCTTGGAGCTACTTGCGATACAAATATTTCATTTTTCAAGTGTAAAAAAAAATTCGTACCCGCTCCTATTTCCCCAAAACCTCTTATGTATCCCAGTTTGGGTTTCGATGTACTTGTAAAAATTTCTTTCTTTATTTACTCGGTATGTAATGGAACAATTTATCATAAAATGCAAATTTCCTCGATACAGTTTTGAGTGTCATTGAGTTTGACTTTGATTTGATTGGGCGCAGAATTCATATTTCACAGCTTCACAAAAAGTTACTCTGCATTTATATGAATCTGAATCATTTGGAAAAGTTATGAAAATAAAACTTGCATTAATTTTTCCATTGGAATTGCAAAGTTATGACAGCCACACGAATTGCGAAAAAAGAAAAAAAATATTTAGTTGAGAAATTCGTTCATTAAAAAAATTATTTGCTAATAAAATAAGCATAATAAAAATGCATTTCATTATTTTGATATGAAGGGAAAAAAGCAAGAAGATATTTGATTCGATTGATAGTAATTTTAATTTTTAACTGAACTTTTAGAAATTTATTTTTAATTTTCTTGAAACATTTAGAAGATGTACCCATTCAGCAACGTAGTTAAGAAGTTTTCTCACAGTCGAATAATGGAAATTGATTTTTATATTATTTAGTATTTAGTTAAGCCAGTTCTATGGAAATGATTACATATAACTATATATAACTTTCTAAGAAATTTAATTTTTTATTAGGATTGTTGTACTGGTATTTTCATTTATTTTATTTCACTTATTCTCCCAATGCATAGTTTATTCTTCCAATCAATGATATATCACTTTACGGAGAAATAGTCCTGAAAGGATTTAATTATCTCTTTTATTATTATTATGTCTTATCATTATTATGGAGATGTAATAATATTTTTAGCATAATTTACGAAGTTTATTTGTTTCTACAGCTCTCTTCTTACTTCCTCTTTTTGAAGCTTCTTTTTACTTCAAAATAAACGATTTTTTAAACTAAATTTTTCATTTATACAAAATATACCATACTCCATATACATGTACCCAGTATAACACAGTAAATAAGATAGAGTGACATATTTACATATTATAGGTCAGTCATTAAACTGATACTTTACATTAATTGCACACACTTCAAGACTAATTGCATTGTAATTAACATAGTTCCATCTCTAACTACATTTTGTTGAAGTCCAGTAAATTTCTGGGGATTACATTTGAGCGTCTTTCTGTTTCTAGTGAGTGTGGACCAAAGTACACAATTTAGTTGTAGCTAACTTTATTCTGTTGGCAAAGTCTAACAAGTTTCTGAAGATTTTATCTCAAAATTTTCCGAATTCCAGTGAGTATAAAGTTTTTGCTTTACTTCTTTGGAACGAAAAATTATCATGCTCATCATCTGAAAATATTGAAAGCTGTTTGAAGCATTTATATTTTTGAAAGAAAATATATTGTATATATATGTATATATATTCAACTAATTTTTGCCTGTTAAAAGAAAACACAGATGACTTTTTCAAAGCATTGGTTCATTGGCAATCGAAAAAATTTCAATTATTTTTTAAAATCAAATTCCGTTCATTGTATCTAACGAATAAATGTAAGATTTATTAAAAAGTGTTGCCAAGTCACACTTAAGTAGTAATTAATAGCCCTATTATTATTATTGAGAAAAACTAGAACCTATATAAGTAGTGCATAGTTGCTAATATGGAGTTGATTTGTATTTTTCATATAAGTTCTTATTATATCTTAGAGATCCGAACCCATAAAATAATAACTATAGGAAAGTTTGGTCTTGCGCCTTCCATGTTGTTGTGAAATGGTTATTAAATAAAATTTTGACTGATATACGGAAACTAACTTAAGATCTTAACTCAATTCAAAACTTTATTTTAATTATTTACAACTATTATAAAATCCGCAATACTCATCGAATGAATATATTAATGGTAATATCTAAAGATGATGTAATGAACTTTAAATTATTTTATGTTCTCTCACTATTTATACTCCTTAACACGATAATGTGTTAGAAATTCCGTATATTTATCCTAACAGCTTTTGCAATACAAATATTTGCAATGAGCTGTAAATGAAAGTCAAATAAGCTGATGTTTAATGCAGATTATTATTGTCAGCATCGTTATTGTTCTGTATATTATCACCAAAAAGGTTTGACATTGCTGCAGAGAAAAGGCTATTATGAAAATCCTTTGTGTCCAATTTGATTGCAATCCAGCACAAACATTCTGCATTTTAATATGACCATGACCAACAAAAAGGACAATTGCTTGACCTAAGAACAAATGGAGCAATATTTGCATAAATTTACCTATCACAAGGACAACTTATCACATATATGGGCACTAAGGCTTCTTCATACATATTGATAAGTGAGGATATATAGTGCTATATGTGTTTGTAAATGAATGTAATTGCAAATGCAAGCAGATTTTGTTTTATACCAAGTTTAGCTAGTGACTAGCACCACATTTCCGTAACCAAATATTAAAATTCAAATCTGTATGCAGAGATGAAATTAGGCTGGAATTTTGCACAGAAACTTGTTAATTGCCAAATATTTTTCTGATAAAGGGTAAAGCAAAAGTTATCACAATCCGATTCGAATAACGAGTACCACATATGAATTCTGGAATTTTGCGTACCTAAATTGCGATCCAACAGATAAAAATTGCAGCCATTAAAGAAAATATTTATGAGTCTGGCAATTTTTAAATTTATGAATATGTGTACAATAATATATATAAAAATATATTTTGGCTTATCTTTTATAGACAAATGTGCATGTATTTGACAATAAAAAAAATATTTGCAATTTCATTGCAAATGATTTGAAAAGTACAGCCCAAGACAATTGAATGAATGCAAGCAAATCGGATTAAATTGAATTTGCATTTAACTTATTAGAAATTTTAAGTCTGACATCAATAAAATAAATTGTAATAACTCATGTAGTTATCAATTTAAATAATTATCGACATAGAATCAATTTAATTAAACTTATTGAAGTAAATTAAGCTGCTATATCAATTATCCAAGTTGTTTGATATAATTCCGATGCAATGCAAAGGATCAAAATATGCCATAAAATGCAATAACTTTTGGCATCAACTGACAAACTTAAATAATTTTCATTTAGCACAAATTCGTCATGGATATTTTGGAACCAATAAAATCATTCAAATAAAAAAGTGGGATAAACGTACCATCGTACGCCTATTATTGTACGCAGTTTGGTGCGATATATGCGAGGATGTATCTTTGCAATATTGGCAGTTAAAGTTAATTTTATTGCCATCAAGGCAAAGCGAAAGCACAGCACCGAAGAAGTTCAGAAAAAATCGTCTCATATAGGGAAGATAGTATAGGGAAGAAGAGAAACTCTTTTAACTTTGCAAAGTCATAAAATTTTGCCATAAAATCTGCATTATACGAAAAGTTCAAAGCAGGAATAAAACCTTCCACTCTGAGAGGGAAAACGTTAAATGAGCTTAAGACAATAATCTACCAAGTATTTAAATGAATGCTTATTGTGATTTTTTGGACCAAGTTGCGCTTGTTGTTGCCTCATTGTTCAAAGAGGCATTCATTATTTTAGTCATTAAAATTTTTATGTGTAAATTAGTTAGGCTCTTTTTCGAAACCGACCTATGTGTACCGACATGTGTACTGCACATAGATATGCAGATCAAAGGTTTCGAAAAAAAAGCCTGAATAGCTCATATTCGTGGTTAATTATTCTCACAACTGCTACTAGTTTTATTCTGACGTAATTCACGCCGCACAAATGCCAGGACTTTGGAAAATGTTGCACACATTTAGTGCTGCATCTTCAAAAGACATCAATCATTATTTTTATGATCCATACTAACAAGTAATGAATCAAATCTAAAGTTATAAAATCGGCTTTTGTAGAGATTTAAGTTTCGATTTCAAAGACTTCTGCCTTTAAATATATAATTTAAGTTTTGCTTAAGAAAAAATATGTTATTTACAACAATAAATTAAACAAAATTAGTGGAAAATATTTAAGAATATGATTCTATAAATATATATTGTGATTTTTTTTAAAAATTATTAACAAAGAGATTTCCATATATTTACATATGAGATATGATTGTATGATTAAATGATTCCCCAGTATACCAAAAGAAAGACGAACAACACTTACAGCAGATGCTTTAATCAGTACGATGAAGCACAATAAGGTAGCAGCAGTCATATACCCAGGAGGGGGGTTTGGGTGGGTATATCTTAAATGGTCGAAGTCCCTTTCTAAGTGAATCAGTGGACTACATTAATATACATTATTTTGTCACACGTTAATTTCCGATTAATTTTAATACCAGATCGGGAAACAGTTCTCACTTGTTACTGGTGAACCGAAGTTTCTTTTTCCGTGAAACTGGTATTCAGAGGACTACAGTAATATACATTATCTTGTCACATGTTAATTTATGAATAATTTCAATACTAGATCGTGAAACTCAAGACTTACAGTAGTTCTTTCTGGTCAGTAGTGAACTGAAATTTCTATTACGTGAAACTGGTATTTTTTATAGTTTTCCAACTAATTGGGTTACAAATCATTACTTTAGTATATTGACAACAACTGATTGGTTTAATTAATAAGATTATAAGAAGGTGACATAGATGATCTCTGGGTCATATACTTTATGTACGCCTTGCTTTAACTTAAAGATCTTATAGCTATTTGTCATACTATCCACTATTTATAGTACAGCTATTTGTATACAGCTACTATTTGTATGCAGCTATATTTGTCATTATTATTTCTCGTTTTGCTACCTTTTGTCTTTCTACTCAATGGTCTGCAGATTGTTTTTTTAGTACATTGCAAGCATTTACTAACTGTAGTTAGTCTTGTCCAATGTCCATTATATTTTAATGTACACAGCCTTCTCATTAACTTCCTTTTGAAGTTTGTTTATAATAAACGAATCACATAATAATTTTTTTATGTCAGTGCCACTTTATTTATTATTTTATGTGACCCATATAATTAACAAATACCATCACCCTTCGTCATTAATAATTTAACTCAATTTCAATTATGAGTTATGAACGTATATATATTATATATAAATAAGGGCTTTGGTTGCAGTGGCTGATTGGAAGATACCCTTCCACCTCACATGGGTAGCAACTATTTGCTATTTTAATACCACATTCATCGCTAGAAATCTTATAATATAAAGAGAAAAATTAAGGCTATCTCATTAAATGTAGGTAATATAACAATCCTTTCATCCTTACCAAAGGACATTCTGTTAAACAAGTAAATTTTCTGTTTTAGGACCTGCGTAAGGTAGAAAATTACAAAGAAAATGTGTAATAGTTTTCTTTCTTACAAATTCCCACAAAGACTGCAAAAACTTTTAAATGGTATGCCGCGAGATCCCATAAACCAGTGACATGGAAGATATGTGATTAGCCTGGTAGTGTGAACTTGGTCCTTGATAATAAGTTTCTTCGGCCTGGTCTTGTTGTACAAATGCCGGGTCGACAGGGATGTTTTACAAGTGTAGAAACACGTCTCTTTCTAGTCATTCCCCAAGATATTAGAAGGATGTTTAAATAATCACATTGTTTTAATTAATCTATTAAATTAAATTAAATTTTAAATACCACGTTAGAAATATTCCTTTTAAGAATATCTTTGAATTGAAAGTGATTTCAGCAATATATATTCTTATTTGCAAAAAGTTTAATACTGTATTTAGAAATTTTGTTTCAAAGTTCGCATATTGCATTGAGTTGTATAATTTTTCCTCATTAGCATAGATGTTTGCCTAATGGATTTCAATTTTTTTTCGACGATTACATATTTTTAGCAGTATACTTCTTGTGAGCAGTGTTACTTAATTCTTAGGTACTTCGACTTCGGGTACTTCTGCACTCTTTGCATTATTGACTTATAACTCTGCAACTTTGTTGTTTAGTTTAGCACTCGAATATAGTGATATAGCTCAGTTTATGCACTGTGTTTAAGATGTAATGTAATAAATCGGGCATTAGTTGAGAACCGGCCACCTATAGCCCAGCTGCCTTCACTAATACTTTCTTTTCATTAATTGCTCATATCTCACTAAGCTAAATAATTTATTGCTTTCCTGCACAGAGCCTAATAATTTTTAGATTACTATTGATGAATTTGCGAATTTTAACTAAGAACTCAAATTTAGACCGAATAGTCAGTTGACTATGTGTCCTGTCCTGTATTCATCCTGAAGTAAAGAAGAAGCCTTAGAGACGTTTTTAATGTAAATTTTTAATGATTTCACAAATGAATAACTAAATAACTCTTTAGTAAAACATATGCATATTTTATTTAATTTTATAATAAACGAAATTTTATATTAAAACAAAAAATAATTTTTTTTCCAATCCCTTATGAATTCAGCTGTTTGCACACATATCTATTGTGTATATAAATATTGTATGTATGCAAAATATTTATAGATAGTATTACTTTAGTGTAGACAATTGCCAAAATAAAAATTTATTTGCTTCAACACCAAGCGACAGTGGGCGTATCTGTCTCTGAAGTAATTTCGCCAAGAAATTCAATTTGTGGGTTTAATATCCTTTGAGAATTGCCTGCAGTCAGAGCAGTCAAAGTCGAAATAGTCAAAGCAGCAAGAGAAATACCAATATCAACGTCATATTCCTGCCAGCCTTTATTCTTGTATCGTCGTATAGCCAAGAAAATAGCAAATGAATATTTCCGACATATCAGTCCATAGGTAGGCTCTTGTTAACCTTAAGGATATTCGTAAAAATATGCTGGAGGTCAGCCAAAATAGACACTGACAACAATGCTTAGTATTTGCATTATAGTATAAGCACTGCCAAATATGCAAGTTAAGCTACAAGGACTTAAGGGCAAGCTCAGTGGTAACAGCAGCACCACCACAAAATTTTCAATCTAACATAGAATATTGAAGACTGTCAATATATGTGGAATAGCAAGGCTTATGGCCCTTCCTAGCACAAAATGTCAAGTTCTAACAATTGCTTAGTGCAATTATATATGTATGTGTGTGTATCTGTGTGATTAGTTATAAGTGAGTGCAAGTTCATAGGAGTGTGCATTTTGTCATGTGTTTGTTAAAGTTCAATTTGTGCGCTTAGTTGATGCAATTCACATCCTGTAGCTACTGTTTTATTTTGCGGTTACGACTGACAATATATCTAGCATGCTACAATGCATTACTACTCCTACTCCGTCCAAACTCTGGTATATGAATTTATCTCGAATTCTGGGCAAATGCAAATTTATGCATGTTTGGGGCATTGCAGTGGAGGCTGTTGATGTTAGTTGAGCTTTTTCTTGGCATTCTGTTGTCATTGGAGGAGAAAAAGTTGTCGTAGAACTACTCAAATTTCTTGTATTCATGTTACATTATCAAAACTATTTGTATTTACGTATTTGTGCAAAATTTTTATTCCTTCAGGAATTTTGTAAAATTTTGCTGCGTATTGAATTTTGCATAAGTAAATGTCATTTTGTAAAATCTAAACAGGCATTTACTTACTTGCAAGCATTTGCCTCCTGAATGTTCTGCCTACCCTGACTATCTTGACTGTCTTAACTGCCTGCTTGCCTCTGGGAAGATTACTTTAATTAAGTTTTATGTCAATGTTTTTGAAATGAAGTGAAATTGAATGAAATCCTTGCTTGCGTAAAAGGATTTTTCTCTAATAAACAAATCAAATCAAATTAAATATTGAAATGTGCAAAAAGTAATTTTAATTTTCTTTTAGAATATCTTAGATCTCAATTAGACACATTTAAGTCTGTGCCTGTGAATGTGCTACTTTTTAATATATAAAATATTCCGATTTTATTTCCAAAATTTAATTGCTTAATGACATTAAGTCCATTTGATTGATCAATATTTGCTAAGGAATAATTTCAGTTGACATTCAATGTAAAATAACAGTATTTTTTAATTTTAATATGAAAATTTATTTAAACTGAACGAACAATTTGGCAATTAAAAAAAATGAATTTATTTTTAGGTAAGATTTTATTAATTTAAATTATATAAATGATTTAAAATAAACATAAAAGTTATATGCTGCAAGTAGAAAGTCAGCCTTTCCTTTAGCGAGACTACTATCCAAAAGATGAGTACATTTCATATGGCAATTTATAACAATTTACTCATTAAATTTTTGCTGTCCATAAAAATGTAAAAATCTGTTTGCTACTTTTAGTTCTAAAACGTTTAATTTTATTTATAATATAGTATTTTATAATAAAATACTATAGTTTTATTAGGTGTTTTATAATGTAAGATAACACATGTCCACACGCAAAGTGAATACCAAGTTAGGTAATGAAGGCAAACAAGCTTTGCTCGTCAGGATTCGAAAAAAGTTCTTATGCAAACTTGCAGCAGAATAACGTTATACGTTAGTGATTCAATTATATAGACATCTACAGATCGCATATGGATTACTTACTTACTTACTTATGTGGCCATAACAACCCGTTACCGAGTTTCGGCCTGACGTAGCATGTCTCCCCTGGCGCCTCTGCTGAGTGCACGCCTTCACCAGTCTCGTATATCAAGTCCAGTTAGTGCTCCCTCAACTTGATCACTCCATCGGAGACACGGTCTACCTCTACGTCTTCTTCCGCCAACTACTGCTTCAAACACCTTTTTCGCCGGAGCGTCTTCATCCATTCTCACGACATGACCAAGCCAGCGAAGCTTGGTGTACGAGCTTTATCAATGTCGTGATAAAGCTCGTACAGCTCGTGGTTCATTCTAATGCGGTAGTCGTCGCCAACTCGTAGAGGACCAAAGATCTTACGAAGAACTTTTCTCTCGAACACTCCCAGTGCTGCTTCATCATTCTGTGATATCGCATATGGATTACTGGACTGAAAAAGAGGAGGAAGATAAATATACAGCCACATTCACGAAACATTGTCAAGTCGTCCTATTTGTATGCAGTTGCATATTGAAAATCTGATTAATTACTTACAGAAATGGAAGATCAAGCTCAATGGTGATAAAACAGAAACTAGTGTTATTATCCATAAGTGTCATTAGAATTGAAGAGATTTAAAAGTGTGTAATGATAGAACTGAGTGAAGTAATACAATAAAAAAGATGAGCCTAACTTAACAAATTGTAAATATCGAAATATAACACCAAAATAAAAAAAGTAATCTATAAATAACCTATGAAGCAAAAGCAAAAAACTAAACAAGATGTATTGAATGCCGATCTATATATAGATAATGAGGACATCTAAGGCACCCAAAACCCGCTCCTGAGAAATTGAAAACATTTCATAACATAACCTTAATGAAGATATTTATTATTCACTGGTATTATAGAAATTCTGATAAATATATATATATACTAGCTGACCCGGCGAACGTTGTTTCCCCTTGCAATTAATTTTCCTGGCGTTCGTTGCGTTGCTCTTAACTTTCATTGTATCCTGGTTTCTTACATCTTCATTGTTCTCTGCCGATCTATTTAACCGACGGTTCTGGAGTAATTGTGAATTCCGAATCCGTCGACCAATACTTCTTCCTCGTCCACGAAGATTGTTTTTTTTTGTACGATATTTTTATCTTTATATATATAATTCTTCTTTTTTGTGTGTTGAATTTTTGAATTCGCTGGATTTACCAAGAATACCACCACATTACTTAAGATTAAAAATTGGCTCACCTATAATTATGCTGCGGAATTTAAATGCACTTAAGCTATGCAACGGCAGTTTTACGATTCATTTTACAAATCAAAGTAAGCATGAATAAATTTAAAATTTTTAATATAAATGTATATGGATACCAAAAAATAAAAAATTGATTAACAAAACATTATCCAGTGGGAAAAATTGTGAATCTAAACCTTCCTTGAATCCACTTGAACACACACAAAAAATTTCATCAAAATCGGTTCAGCCGTTTAGGAGGAGTTCACTGTCAACACACGTACAGAAGAATTATATATATAAGATATATACAGAGATATATACAAGTAGACCAATATTAGAGCATCTAAACTATTCAGCAAAACAGTAAGTCATTTTAAAAATCAACAGAGGTAAAGGAAATGTAAGGTGCATCCAAAAGAAAGACTAGTAGGTGCTAGATGTTAGCATTTTAAGTAAATCACAATTCATAACGTGAATCGTTTTGTAGTGCTGCGTAAGAATAGATGCAGTATAAGGTCTCTAACAATTTTTCGATAGTATATTTAGAAACTTAAAACAATATTTAATCATAATGATTTCAGACAATAACAGGGCTTTAAGCTCTGAAACTTTAAGATACTTTTATTCACCACTATATCCACCATAACTGTAGCTAACATATATAGTATTAGCAGTAGTAGTCTCATTCATCTTAGGAAAAAATTGTTATATCTTACAATATGTTAGCCGTAACATGTAGATGTTTATATGTTTTAGAAATAGCGCTTTTCACCATATATTATACCAATATTTTAATAATTCTAGGCATGTTTTTTTGAGAACCTTACTTATACATTCAGCATATGTTTTTGCTTCCATTTGGGTCACATCATAGACAGTTCTTTTGATACGAATTTTGAGTCGATTATATAAAGAACTGTCTAAAATAGTTCCATAGGCATTCTTTAAGAAACCAACTTATTTATTAATACATATAAGCATTACATATATCACTGAAAATTTCGCTTACAACTGATAATTAATATATAATTTGTAATAACGTTGATAATCAGTGTATTTGTCTCGGTGTATTTGAAATGTGTCCGGTTAAATCGCCACCTGTCATGTACAGTTTAAGATGTCAGCAACAATTTTACACTAAAGCCAACATTAGCAAATTATGTTGCACAATTAAAATATAAATGGAACAATACTCGTATATGATTAACAACAACAATAACTACGACAACAATAATGTCAATAGCAATACGAGTAAACCGTACTGTTACAGCAACAAAAGCAACGGCAATAATTGGAACTGCCATGACCATTTCTTGGTCATACATCATTTTCGAGTTTATCGCATGTCAACACTTGTAACTGTCTTGAGTGCCTAAAAGCGTGCAACAAAATGCTGAGCAAACAATTTTCCGACCTCAAAATGATATCGCAAGAGAGACATTTTGCAAGCTCATCATTATCATAAGCGCATGCAAAGATATGTCATATTTAGCAAGACCAGTTTGGTATTAATTTAAAGGAGGAATATATAATAGGTTTGGATGACTTAATATTCTTATGTTAGTCTGGCAAAAAGAAATAAATTTTAAATATAATATTAAAAATAATATTTTTTGAGAACTTAGGACTCTGTCTGATGTCTAGAGTACTTCGTATAGATTATTTGGGGTACGAGTAAAGTTCCATTTAACTATTGCTTATTTGAAGAGTGAAAATTATTATATAGGTAACGAATTTATAAAAGCTAGTTAAATACTGAAATAAAAGTAATGATTACCAACCTATGGAGGAGTCCTTTCTTTCAATAGAAGAAAACTAGGCACTTAAAGTCAATTAATGACAATTTGAAATTGCATTTTCATCAGGTTAGGTTTTTTTAATTTGAAAGCTTTGAGGGTATCCAAATACCTAAGATAAGTATAGTTAGACAATTTGATAGTGTAATTGCAATTTGATGTTATATTAGGACACTGTCAAACAACTGTGCCTGAATTAATGCTGTTATGCAGCAATAGTTTCTTGCAGCAATAGTTAATTCCTTGACACATTTTTTTCGATTGATAATGAATTTGGATAACTTTTTCATATAAAATTTGTTTTAAATTCTTCAATCAGTTCTTTTCTGAACTATTTTTTGGCATAATTTACTCTGATTAATATTGAAAATAATTTTCTTAGACAATATATCTTTCATTTCGTGGATCAAGGAGTGATTTTCATAACTTTTGTTTGACATAAAAACCTCCGATTAATACTGAAAATTAACTAAGAATTATTTAGTTTTCTGGACCAAGTAGGCACATTTTTTTCTGTACTTTTCTTAGACACACGGTACTGTGATGAATAGCAGTAATTAACAACTTCGTCAGCTTTTGTTTTATTTCCTGGGCATATCATTATTTTATATTATAAGAGTACTGTGATTTTTCTTTAAAATTCTATAGCAAAATTGAATTTAAATAAATGTTAGTACTTAAGAATTTTCCTATGTTTAAATATGTTTATTTTAATATAGAAATTCATTTTTTTTTTTAAATTAAATTTTGATCTACACAGTTTCTATTCATGATGTCCTATTTACGTTTATAGTATTAGACCTGCGACCTATTTTAAAATTTCAAAAATAATTTTTGCATTGGAATACTTAGCATATCATTAAGAGTCCCTTCGTAGCTCTGGTTGTATGCATTCAAAAGTGTTACATGGCACCTACTAAAGTACTCATAGTAGAAGCAAAAATTGTGATGTCATTGCCTGTCATATGTTTTTAATAGACAAAATCATTTGTAATTTTCTTCAAGCTTTTTTCGCTTACTGGTGTGGTGTGCACCCATCACATTTTCTGATACTTTTACATTCATTACTAACGTTGTTGTTGCTATTGACATTGCCGTGTTTCGTTAATGTGTTGCCACATTGACACACTTTCCATTGCTCACATTCTAGTAATGATGTTTGTTAAATATGTGAGCTCATTTGACAGTTTATGACACAAGTGGCACAGCATGATAAAGAGGAAACGGAAGTGATTGCGGCTGATTGAGCGCGATAAAATGAAATATAAGTACGGGAGTCACATATGCGAGGATGCGAATGTAGCAAATCGTATTGTTGAAAGCTATGTTGTGAGCATTGGGGAAATGGAAGTAACATCTTCATCAACAACCGCAGCTATTGACAAAGTTCTTGCTGTGTCATTGCTTTCCAAACAAATGTTGTCAATTATGTCGGCAGCGGAATTACATTCACTTTATACATTTGTTTTCTAATCTGTAAGGCGGCAGTTGTGATCCTAGGGGTGTATCTTGAAAAATTTGTGTAATTTAGGTACCGCCATTTGCTACTTGATAATAAATTTATTATACACCTTGTCTGGCAGGATATATTTTTTCCTCCTAATATTCTTTAGTTCTTGCTCTTTTTATTTAATAACAATATTCAAATACAAGTGAGTTTAAGTTTGACTTTAGATTATTTAAAAATCTGCTCCAATATGCATTCGGCATTAATCTTTAGAATAAAAAATTTCCCGGTAACATATTCGTCTTAGTTATGTCGTGAGAATGGATGATTTACTGTTCCGAAAAAAATGTTGAAGCAGCAATTGGAGAAAAAAGATGTAAATATAGACCGTATAACTGTGGGAAGTGATTAAGCTGAAGGAATACTAATCACTCTCAATGTACGAGACTGAAAGACATATACACCTCTGGAGAGGAGTAGTGCAACAGGTCGTACTCAGAATTTTCGAACTAAGATAAGAATTATAATAAAATATTTTAAGGAATTTGTAAGAGCTCCAAACGTTGTGAAGAAAATTTTTTTCATTAATTTTTTTTGGGTGTTGCTTTACATATGTATCTTCTTTAGTATCACAATGGTCCGTTATTTGTGACAAGAGCGGTTTAGGGAGGTACAAAGCCGCTATTTCAACGTAACCTAGTATATATATAAAGTATAGTATTTTGTACACATAAGTTATATTATATTTCATATTTACTATTCTATGCAATTTCTATTCACAATTTTATTCTTATTATTTCCTATTATTGTTGATTTTCTATGCCCTCTAACCTGCGGTTTCGACTATAGGCTAAGACCGAGTCATTTAGTCTCCACACACACTATATACTAAACTATAGTTTGACTAACTCTACCAATATCAATTGTTTTCTATATATCCTCTGCGCAATCACAATTTTTCTACTCATAAAAGGCTCTACTTAAAAGGCAAAACTGTTTTAAACGCTATACGATTTCAAATAAGTGCAATCCATTTTCAAATGTCAGATCTTTGTAAATGTTTTTGGCCAATGTCATGATTAGTGTTTCGCTACCATCTACCTCGTTTTAAATAGCTTCTTCACAATCTATGGCTGAAGTCTTACAGTTCGAGGTAGGAATAAAAAAATTTTGTTAGATGTGGACTCTTAGAAACTAGTTGGACAGTCACACAATCAATGTGTTATTGCGTTTACCTTACCTAAATCCTAATGAGAGACACCCAATCTAGTTCCATATATGCCTACTAACCCACTAAAACCATCTCTTAGGAATGAATGCAGAAGATTTCCACCATAATGTGGGAACTAGATGCTGAATACCTTGTGGTCTAGGTTTATGCTAGAGAGGCCAGAAAGGCATGGGCGTAGCAAAAGTGGACGGGGAGGCATGGAGGACGGGTAACATACAGATTTATCAAACAAAGGTTTTTAGTAATATTTTAATGATCAAAAAGTCTATACATAATAAACGTATTCAATAGTTTGTATTAAGAGTCTTTAGGTAAATATGTATTTTCTGTTCAACTTTAAATAAATATAATTTACTATTTTAAGTTTTAAAGTCTCAAAGTCTCAAGTGAAATGCATAAGTTTCTTTGAGAATACTTAAACGTCTTAATTAATTGAAAAATTGCTTGAAAGTATAAAATTATGCATTCAAAAGAAATTATAAGGAAACAAAGAACTTTACTACACTAGCGAACACTAACAAAGCAAGAACACCACACCACCGAGAGACGAGGTGGAAGAGTGTGCTTTTTATGCAATTACGACACCGACTCATATGTGTGAATTTACGCACTTCTTTACCCGCACAAGTGCGTCACATTGTATTTAACAAAGTAGCGGAAAAGAGCAAGAAATATAATAGGAAAAAATTATGAAAAAACGGTTACTAACGAAAGCTTTTAAAAGGATTCAAGAAATCCTGCGATATTACATATAAGGAAAATAAGTGCAACTTGGTTAAAAGTAAAAGAGAAAGAAAAAGAGTTGAAAGTGAAAATGAATTCAGCCAGGGGTGCGAAATCGATGCAGAAAGTTGAAGCACACATATGATTCTTTCAAGCTTGTAAGAAGTATGTAATTTCCAAAGCTTTATGAGATATTTTTAGAGTAATGAGGTCAGTATAATGTTTGGTAATTTTGAAATAAGATTAAAGGAATCTCCTTGAGATATTTGTAGTTCCGAGTCAGTTTTTTTGGGATTGTTAGTGTCGGTTGGTATAGGTGTTGTCGGGTGATATAGGTGTTGTCGGATGGTATAGGTGTTGTCGATTTGTCGGGTGGATATATTCACGTTTCTTTTATGAATTTTTTCCATTTGATTAATATTGCTCTTTTTACTCACTATAAGAGTTATGCTTAGCATAGGATTGTTAAAAGGTTTCCCATCTCTGCCTTTTTCCATTTATTTTAAATATAAGGCAAAAAATTATTGCAAACAGATTAGTCAGAAATATGCAAATACGTGAGCATACAAATAATAAATTTTTTACTTTATATAAAAAATATTTTTAACATTAAAAATATACCATGTAATTTTCATAAATTTGTTAAAAGAAATTTCTATTGAATGTATTTGTAAAACCGTCGGACTACAATTTTAAGCTACTTTTCATTAGAGATAAAATTGTATATAATTTTAAAGAAAAACATATTTAATATTAAATATGAAAATAAAAATATGAAGAAAAATATAGAAATATTATTTATTAAATATTAAATTTCACATGAAAAATCTTCATAAGAACTAAATTGTAAAATTGGTGGCAACGCTAACGTACAATGGTAAGAAATATTCTTTAAGAGTTTTTTTCGAATGGGAAATGAAGGAAGTAGAACCACTTATACATAAATCATCCAAGAAATGCATATGACGTCTAAATAAATGAAAGCGTCCTTCATTGCGGCATTTCGTTGGGTGAAAGTAAAATTCCTGCAACCGCATATAAAACGAAGCATTTCACCTCCTTATGTATGCTTTCACTTCACGTGTATTATATGTATTTTTTTTAATGATTAATATTGCATTTTTTGCAATGGATGTTTATACAATATTTGATATGTTGGTTATTGGAACACTAGCTTCTCTTTAGGAGTGGGTTGGGGATGTAGGTTTCAGTTGTGTAATTCCGTTTTTGAACCTACGGAGCTTTAAGGAAAATACGAAGTGATTTGTTGAAGAAAAATAAGGAAATATTTAAGCAGGATTATTAAAATGATGATTTAAAAATATACGTTTAAATAAACATTACAGATGAAAAAATTTAAAGAGTTTAATTAAAGTTGAAAAAAAATTTAAGAAATCATTTCTTCAAAACGTATGATATTTCTAGTAATTCTAGATACGATTACTAAAACCAACAAAAAAAAAAAAGAAAGTTTTTACTTTCATCTTATGTCATCTAATAAGTTTACTGAATAACGCATGGTTGCCGCCACTAATGGAAGAATTTTTGAGGTATATTAGAAATCTTTATGGCACTCTGACGACTGTTTGACAAGTTAGAATAGAACAATCTCAATCCATATGTTATACAGGCAATGTATTTTCTTATAACAGAAAAAATGTCAAAGTTGCTGAGTTCCAAAATGTCGCTACAGACACTGAGAGTGACAAATGTTCTGGGTGTCTGGATTTGACTTATACTGAAGGGACAGTATTTTGTCTTCACAGTTAGTTTCCTTAAATGCCGACACTGCTTCGTCTTCCGACTAAGCAACGTCCTTCGACGTAAATTCACTTTATTTCATAGACTTCATAAAAATATATTTTTATATTTAAGATTTTTATAACAATATTTTATAATCATAACATTTTATTAAGTTGGAAGTTGTGGAACTGTGTTATAGAGATTTGTTGTACTTCCTTCATAAATTTAGATTATTTTCCAAGTGTAAAAAGCGTCTAATTTTGCTTTATTTCTACCATTTTCTGCACTTCTAATTAAAATGACGGCTCTATATCTGATGATATTCAAATAGTTGTTATAGTTTTTGTTTCTGAGGTTAAGATATAACATATCGTCTTGTACATGTTGCCTTTCCATGCATGTTCTCTTTTATAATCTCTCTGGGATATGATAAAAACAATTTTTCATTTTTCATTTCTTTTTCATTTCTTTATTTTTATTCTTGTAGATTGTGTTCACACGAAAATGTTGACAGGTTTCCAATGCTTAATATAGTTATACTCATACCAATAATCCTTGTTTAAACTAGGTAACTTTCTTTTCTTAAATATGATTTCTTTATCTTCTATCTTCAACTATTACTGACCGACTTATGTCGGTGATTTTGAATTTACGATATTATATGATTTGAATAGTCAATAGATTTGAATAGTAAATATTTTTTCTAAACACTATCTATTTTAACTTGTAGTAAGCTTACTTGAAAGTATGTAAATCTTCTGATAGAAACTGGAATGATCAAGAATTATACATTCTGTTTAAATATAAAATTTAAATATCATTTAATTTTAAATTTTAACATAAAATTTAAAACGTTTTTGCTAAAATACTATTTTTCCTAATAAAATCCTCAACCTTATATTTACATTAAATCTGAAAACCACTTCACTTAAAATGTATTCTTCACTCCTTCTTAATTTTTAAGGAATACTCAAGCCATCCGATTGTTATCATAAAGAATTTAATTATCGGTCAGCAGTTTTCAATTTCCTTTGGCGAGAGCGGAATAAAGCAATAATGGCAGAAAATTATAATAAAATCGAATTGTATCGAATTGCGGCCGGAAGGAAGTATTTTTTTCCAAAGTATTTTCCTTTCAGAATTTCTTCAGATTTTGTCCTTTTTTGTTTTTAGAAATAAAGCAATAAAATTAAATGCGAAAAACAAACGAGCAATCAACACGCATCCTGAAAATAAGACTCATAGACGCGCAGACTTCATTCAATTAATCAAAATCGACTGTGGGCCATCGAAGAACAAACGCAGAACTTTCAAGCAGAACTCTACTAATGTTCAGAGTACGCGATATGCGATATGAAGCGAAATCTGGGCGTAGTAGTGCTTAGAGCGGTTGAAATTATTGAAATGTGTGCGATAATTAATTTAATTTTTTTTTCGATTTTCTTAATAGAAAAGCGGTGCCTAATAGAGAAGTACGAGTATAAATGAAATTAGGGAAGAAAATATTAAAAAGGAAATAATTTTATTGATTAAGGCAACTCATTGCGTGCTCTATTGGTGTTAATAAGTTTACGGCAAAGTTTCCTTTGAGATGTAGTCAAGATAAAGAATTTATTGAAGAGCCTTCAAATATGTTAGCTAAATCAAGAAACTGAACATAGCTAGAAAATTAATCAGTTTTGTAAATATTCAAAAGTTTTTAAAATAAATACTCGGTTGAAATATTTGAATAGGACTAGTTAGTTGCAAATAGTCCATTAAAGCAACCACACGTAACTCAAAATCTGGGCTGTTAACATATTTTATACACAGGGTATAAATCAAATAAGATATATAATTATTTCTAAATAGAAACATTGCAGCAACATATAAATTGAAGACATTTTCGAAAGCAAAGGTAAAGGTATCTATCTACTGGGCAAATTCTTTCGCACTATATTATATCTACTATATAATAATTCTTTAATAAACGCACTTAAAACAGATAAAATTGGATATGCTTCATACTATTTTGTATTTAAATCATATATTAAAATAATTCACTTAACATAATATCAATTGAGCTATTTCATAAAGAGGAAAAGTAAAGTACATAAGAATTATAATTTGTTTTAAACAGAAACTTAACAGCAACATAAAAATTGAAGACATTTTCGAAAGCAAAGGTAAAGGTATCTACTGGGCAAATTCTTTCCCACTGTATTATATCTACCATATAATAATTCTTTCATAAACGCACTTAAAACAGATAAAATTGGATATGCTTCATACTAGTTTGTATTTAAATCATATATTAAAATAAGCCACTTATTGCAATATTAGATAAAATCTTTTGAAAAGAGGAAAAAGTAAAGTACATAAGAATTATAATCTGTTTTAAACAGGATTTTAACAGCAACTATATCGACGGTAAAATTAAAGCTATTGACTAGCTATATTTTATCGCAAAATGTTATATAGTAATAGTTCTCAAATAAATGCACTTTTAATACAAAAGGTGTGTGTGTGTGTGTGGATAATATTTTAATTATATACAAGTTATCTTCGAAATAACGCATTAAAACATTTATACCCAATACAAAAGTATTTGGAATATTTTTTGACGAAAGTAAAGTATGTTAATACTTACGAGTGTTTTTGTAAAGATCACACAATAAATGAATACATTTAAATTAATTAATTATATTTTGATATTCACTCATCTTCAGTTATGAAAATTGAAGTATATTCTGTTTCTAATTAGGTCAATCCAGACTTTTGGCTTTTATATTCAATATAGCATTTTAAACCCTAAGTAAAAGAGAAGTTAGGAATATGGTCAGAGTTTTATACAGGTTATACAGGTATATAGGTTTTATATTTAATTAAAATGTCTGGCATGTTTAATGGATTTATTTGGAACCATTTTAACATGTGTTTGTAGAATACTGTACTTTACACTCTTTTGGGACTTCAGATAGTATGTGCAGCTTTAAACAGCGATAGACCCTGCATTTGTTCCAATGTCCCGTCAAAATTTGATAAGATGTGTTTTTCAAGAGGTTTCAAAGTTCTTCATTGAAAACTTTTGCAGGTACGTGGCGGTGGTCTTTTGAGAAATATTGATTTTTTTTGATTGTTTTTGTCAATGCGATTAAACTGACGGGTTTTGGCGGTGGATTTTTCTTATTTTTTTTTTGTTTATCCTTTTTAGATTATCTCTGTGCCTATATATATAAGTTGTCTAAAGAAGTACTTACAAGTATTTATTTTTTCACAGTATGTTAGCTTGTGCAGTGTTTTAACTAGTTTACTGCTATTTTTACCATTTAAGTAGAGTGCAGTTTCTTAGGTCCAAAGTGCTGGATATGTATGATAGATATACAAAATTTTATCATATCTGCAGTTCTTAATTATATTGTCGAACTAAAAGATTATGAATAAGTGTAGGCATGTTTAATACATGCGCTAGAATAATTACATCAATTCATTGATTGTGAATAACGTTTTTCCAAAAGAGATTTGTAAACAGGGATTATAGATATATACTTTTCTCTATTTAACTGAGTTATTAAGAAGCGACTTAGCTTTGAATGTTGAATTCTTTTGTAGTCGAACTCAAAGCATAACTGAGCATTAAGCGATTAAAGTAACACTTTAGAATAGCGTTTACGTGACTCTGTTTCACATAGGCCTAGTTGTAATGCCTCTTAATGGCTTTCCATCAAGTATTCTGGGATTACATTAATATTAAAAGTGCTGTAATAAATTATTTTTTACGAAATTATTCTCTTATTAAAAACACGAATATATATAAATTAGTATTAAAATGTCACATACATAATTTTAAGATACCAGTTTACTAGTTTTAAAGTTCTCGGATAACCCAAGAGAATGTTGAGAAAAGTGATACCTTCAGTGGAAGTGTGTGGATATAATCGTTCCTTATATTGTTATTGCAGCGATTTATTCAATCTTTCTGTTATTGGGTCCACACTCCACAATTTCATTATTCATTTTCTTCATTCGCTTGTATGAGCAAATATTATTGAAGGGTGTCAATAAGCTTCGAATTAGGGGTTGCTGCTGTGGTGTAAGAAGTTATTGCTTCCTTCACAATTTCGTCTCTGTTCATTATATTCCTTCACTTCGGATTTTATTTGCCTTCATTTGTATTGTCGATTCTGGTATTTTATTATTTATTTTTGGAATTTATTTTGTTACTTTTCAGTGCAATTGATTTTGTTGCCATTGTAAGTGGAATTCTTACATGTGAACTGTAAGGAAGACGGGCGTGTGCTTTGGGGAAGTGAAGAAATTACTTGGGGTGCAGTGGTTCGAAGTGTAATTGAGTTGAATTACCGTGTAGGCACGTGGGCGCGATTCGTTTACTTTTATGAGCTTTATTGCCAATAAAGCTGAGAATGTTATTCTTTCTAATTTTCTTTTTTTCTAAAGAAATTTGAAGAAGTCGATTTTGTACTGTTGGTTTAAAATACTCATAAGTCAGAGATTAATTTATTTTTCTTAAAATTTATTTAATTTTAAATCAGGAGAGTACAAATAAGTGATTTTCCAAAGTGCTGTATGTTTATGATTTTATTTGTGTATAATTAATTATATATTTAAAAAAAATTGTTTTGAATAAATTATGTTTACGATAAGGTGAAAATAATTTCTAGCTAAAAGTTAGAAATGCTTTTTATAGAAGCTCATATAGGTAAGAAACCTTCCTACTTCGGAGTGTTAAGCAGAAAGAGAGAGCCACGAGTAACTTTTGCAGGAAAACACCCCCTAGATGCAGTCAGAATCAGATAATAAAGATAATTCAATTTGCTAAGTACGATCAGTAACAGTCGTAGTTCACCGATTGTGTTCTTAAAGGGTAAGATTATGTCGTTTTTGTAACCAAACGACCAGTGTTTACTAGAGTAAAGACTTGTGCAGAATGGATCACCAGAGTGGAGGTATGATATTTTAGGTTTCATTTGAAGTCCGGATTTTCTTAAAGTTTGAAAGCACATATTGAGGTATTGTTTCATGCGGAGCATAATACTAAATACTAATAATACTGTTAATAATATTACGATCTCTCATATCACATTTTCTGTGTGCACCCGAGGCTATTTATATTCTCTTGCTTTTGGAGTGTTATCCATTCTAGCAGAATATAGAAACTTCTTAGAGCACAAATTCTCATAGATCCCAGTTCTTTACATTTATATTTATTCTTTATAAGAATATTATATTGCTTTTGGTGTGCTTTCTGGTAGATGTGTATTATAGCGAGTCTAACGACTCAAGCTAAGTATTTAAAGCCGCTAAATGGCAATTTTTTATAGATCTTACACAAAAAATTTTCTATAAATGTTTGTGTATTTTTTTTGTATTGCTTTTGAACCGCTATTTAGTATTGAAAGCTATCTAGTGTCATATTCTTATAGATTTTAAATAAGAAATTCTCTATCTGTGTTTGAGTTTAATAATAGGAATCTCGGTAGCATATTAAAAGCAGCATGGGGATATGTTTTCATAGATCTTATTCAGTGATTCTTTATATCTACCTGACCTTGATAATATTAAATTGCTTATAAAGTGATGTTGAGTAGACCAGCAAACCTAGCAAGCCAATCGAACCTAGCCACCTTAGCATAATATTAATAGCTGCTAAGAGGCTTATTATCATAGATTTCATAGAAGAGATTTATAGCAATCCCAATCGAATATTAAAACATGATAGGGAAGATGTTCCAACAAGTTCACACTTTCTCTCTCTTTTTATCCTCATCTCCCACTGGAGCATAGGAGCTTTCTAATTTGGTGCTGTGTTTAGAATGCTGTCTAACAGATAGCAACAATAGTGAGATTCTCGACACTAGTAGTGTAAGTAACGTATAACCATAAATGGTTATAGTACGCACTAAGAGTTTTGTTTACTAAAAACACTGGGTCCTTGGTTCAGTGTCTATATGTTTGGATTAATATTATTGATAGACAACGATTACTGTGTATAAATGTGAATATTTCGTTTCATTATATGAGACCTCGCATATGAATTTAAAATTTGCTGTGTATATCGGATGTCCTCCCCTTTCTCTTCAAACTTCAAACACTTGTTTATATATTGTATAGTATTGTCAATAGATTAGAATATTAATCATTTATTATATTTTAATATTAATTAATATCTTCGACATTAATTAATTAATTATTTTTAGCAAAAATGACAGTAAATATTCACATTTAATTTAAGCTCATTAACATCAGTTTCCATTATTTATGTCGCTTCCTTCTGGCATTTTTTGCTTTGTTGAATCAGAAAATCCGGGCAGAATGTCAATGAGTGGCATTAATATTCTTTATCACCGCATAAAGAGAAATAAAATAATCCTCGCTAATGTAATCCTTACGCTTAAAGAGCAAAATGCTTTTAGCAAACTAAAGCCTGCGGAAAAAATTTCGTTTCGAGAAGCAGTAGACTACCATATATACGAGTATGTAGTGAAATCCGTGTTTGATGGAAAATTTGCTAGTACTTTTTGACCATAAAAGGATCAAAAGGAATTCGTAATGATTTTCGTATTCAAGACGCATCGTGTATGCTGTTGTCTCATACCGTTTGTATTGCGTGCCTAAAATATAAAGAAAATTAAAAGGAATGAACTTCCAAACTCCTTTTGAACACTCAGCGCTTTTTGCCGGTGCAGAGGACCATGATGATGATGCTGATGATGATGATGACGACGATACTTTGGCAATTGAAAGAGTTCAAGCTTGTCAAATAGTTTGACATGTAAACTTGACCGATGTTTTGTATTTCCATTTAATTTCTTACTTTTGAGATACTTTAGCTATTAGTTGAAAAGTATTCGGACTTTTATTTGTGTTTACAAAACTACGAGTATCTCATGCACAAAGACTGCATAAGTAGTTAAGTTTTTTAACCGACACTAGAACAACTTAATTCCATCTTTTGGCGAGGGCAAGTGCTGGCATTTGTGTTACTTCGGTTGCTCATCTCAACTATTGCGGGGTTCACTGATAAATATGACATCGTTTGTTCCAAAACTAATATTTATAAAAAAAATTTGTAATTCGCGACACGTACACTCTTAGATGAACCTTTTTAAATTTGACAGCAATTTCATCTTCCACGGTGTGGTTTCCGAATATTTCCTTATAACAGCACACGAGCGTTTGTCTTTGTTTTCGCCTTTGGTTTATTTCGTTTTATTTCTTATTTGGTGCATACGAAAATAGGTTTTTCTAATATGTATGAGACGTACACGTATGCGGAAAAAATTGGCAAAAAGTTTCGTGCTATCACGTCCACAACAACTGACAATGAGTCACTGAAAGCGGGTAGGTGGCTTCCACCACCAATAATAATAATGTTGCTGATAATGATGTTGTCTATGTTAATAATAGGAAAACTCGCAAAACGGGCAAAGGTGAAGTAAAGTGAGTCAGAGTGTGGGTGCCAGTGTGAGTCAGAACATACACCGAATGCACAATTTGCAATCAAGTACTCCATTTATTCCTTTCCTTTTCTCGTTGGCCTTCACTGCTGGGGTGTTCCGGTGTATTTTACCATATTCGCATTTGAAATTAGGTTTTCTGTGTTGGTGGCATAGCGCACATGCCACCGGATTAAAAATTTTAACCTCACGCAACCGAACTACTGAAACATAGCCTACAGCTGAGTTCATTACTTCACCTACACAAATACGCATATTTTTAAATAAATTCATATATTCCAGTAGATGCGGGTTTACCTATATATGTATCCCGATTTCATTTTTGCATCTTTTCACTGCTATGTGACATGCTTCCTTAAGTAGCTCACAAATTAGGCAGGTTACAGAACAAACAAGGAAAATAGAAATTGGGATGAAAAAACTTGCTGAAACCATTGAGTTAAGATTTTGGCATGCATAAAAATTTGAGATGAAAATCTGCGTATTTAGGCCAGAAAGTCACAAATTCGGCACGAGATTATGATATTAGAAAAGTTTAATCATTTCTTTTCAAAGTTGTTTTCTGCTAAAAGCAACATTGGAATTACAATAATTACGCAGGGGGATGAGATAATGAAGCACCAGAAGAAGTGGCAAGAGCTTAGAAAACTTTTCTATTTTATGAACTGAAAAATTATTTCACAGAATTTTGACAGAAGTTCAGTAAAAGATATTTTATTTCACGGAAAAATTACTTTCGAATTTGTATTAATATGAGTATTGTAATTAGAATTCTAGAGAAATACAAATACTTTGGAATGGAAAAACTACCATAGGTTCAAGGATTTTGAATAAGAATTACAGAAAAATACAAACATTTCTTTCGGTTCAAGGATTTAAAGTAAGAATTATAGAGATATATACTATAAATACTTCCATCGGTTTAAGGACTCTAAAGAAGATTTATAGAGATATATGAATACTTTCATCAGCTTAAGGTCTTTATGGAAGAATCATAACGAAAAATAAATGTTTTCATGGGATTAAAGATTCAAAATAAGAATTATGAAGATATATAAATACTTCAAATGGTTTAAGAACTTTAAAGAAAATTTATAGAGAAATAAAATTAAGTTCATGAGTTTAGGGATTTTAAATAAGAAGTAAAGGAAAATATGAATACTTCCATAGGTTGAAGAATTTTATATAAACGTATATATAAAGATATATATATATATATACTTCAGTCGGTTTAAAGACTTTAAAGAATTTTATAGATAGAATATTTATAGATACTATGAAAGCTTTAAGAAACGAAACTTTCCATCGGTTTAAGGACTTTAAAGAAGAATTATAGGGAAATGCGAATACAAATGGATTTAAGCATACTAATTTTTCTACACAACAATATATTTAAGTATGTTATGAACTATTTACCCATGTCTTGTTTTAGTGGTCATTCTGTTATGGTACATTTCGAACCATGATATAGGTGATCTCAAATGATTTTAAATACTAAGTAAAGTAAATACCTTGGGTTTTTTGACCATCTACATGATATGTTTCTTCTACACATCAGCATGGTTTATTGTTTTATATATGTATATAGAAGTCCACTTAATCAAAAATAGTTTTGAATGTAAAACATGGGTTCTTACACCTCTTAAAAGGTTTTTAAAGGAATTTTTTAGAACTGTATCAACTAAATTCTTTCGTGCCTCTTACTGTTTATTTTCCTTTTGAAATAATGAATTTTCTGAAATTTTAAACTTTCAAAAATAAACTAATTTTTAAAATAAAATAAAACGTAAACTATTTAATCACGCTATTTTTAATTTACTATTCCAAGTGATTTACTATCATTTGCAAACAGTTCTCCCTTACTCCCCTAACATTTCTATTGTATCCTTCCAACTTCTGGCAATGTTTCACAATTAATTTTCGTCTTTTTTATGGAAGGTTTTAAGTAACACTAAAATTTTAATGAGTTCTTCCGCGTTACTTGCGTAGCGATAAGATTGCCACCCTCGCATTTCACCTTTAACTTTCTCCAGCTCGGCTATTTGCTATATTTTGCTTATTTTAATTGTGTTGCATTCCACAAATTAAAGTCAAAATAACGCGAAGTCAAATTTATCAAATGCCATACTCCATTCTTCCTACCACTGGTGGCGCTGGACATATTAAAATGAATGCGAGAATGAACCAGAGTAACTGCAGAATGTTATTTTTTTTACCAATAGTTACTGGTGGTTCCTATTGCTATACTGTTATTGTTGTTAATGATATTGTTGTTGTTGTTGCTATTGTTGCTGTTGCTGCCAATGCCATTGCTGTTGGCGTTACTGTTGCTATTGCAATAATAAAGTAAGAACTTGCACGGAATGCCATTGTTCGGGGTGCGATAAGGAATTCAACTCATCTCTCGCCTCGCACACTTTTAATGATAATGATACTAATTTGAAAAATCACAAAATATAAGCAAACTGAAGTCATAGTGTACCGCCGGTAGAGAAGGGTAGAAGAAAAGGTATTACCAAATGGCTTCTAGTATACAAGTGCAACGCAACTGTAAGTACGTGACGATACAGTACATTATTGCTAAATGTGGGTTTATTACAGTACGACACCCCTGTGACAAGCGCAGCTTATCAAGATTGAAAGAAGAAAAAACTATAAAAAATTTTATTTGTCTATAGACAAAAACGCATTTTATGACACTTTGTTCTTCGTACGAAAGCAGCCGGAGTTGAAGACAGTGGTAGGGTGGCAGTGAAACAGTTCACAACCCAAGCGCTCCGAATGAAACTGAAACCGAGAATGCAATATAGTGGATTACAATAAAGTGTACACTTGCTCTGTTGGAACGCAGAGATTTTGTAGAATTATTATTACCTAATTTTATTGGTCTGCTATGTACTCTATTGTATGTAATACTCCAGTAGCCTGCGAGGATTGCACGCATTGTATTCGGCATGATTGCCGCATTATAAGCTGCAAATAATTTTGAAATTTTTGGAGTTTCAGGGTTTGCAGGTTCATTTGATTTTCATATTGATTAGACAAATACCCAAGAGGCTTTCGAACGAAAAGCTAATGCAATGCAGACAAACAGATAGGGTTCATTTTGTAGTACAATTTGAAGTGTTCTGTGTACTTAAAAATTTTGTTTCAAAATGCACGTCCTCTCAGGGTATATGGCCAGGAGCAAGACAATGAAAGCGATAAGCCGTGCCACACAATTTAAATGTCACATTTGACAGTTGCACCACTTAATGACCTCAGCAGCTACGACGTCTAAGCCGCAATTTTAATGTTGCCATCTCGACGCTATAAATTATGCACCTTCAGCCGCCTTTTCAAAACAAATAAACTGAAATATTTAACTTCATTTTAAGCATTTCGGACAACAACATTATTAACTCATTTTCACATTGTCAGCATGTCTGGCCAACGAGCACAGCATTTCGCATTGTCGGAATATCAATACTTCTTTTGCTTTGTTGCAAGAATCCACAATCGAAACACCCGAAACAAGCAATTTCAAGTGGTACGAGCATATCTGCCGCTCCGAGTACAAAAACTCAATAGGCAAGGATGCACAACATTCAACATTCAACATTCTGCAGCGCAGCACATAAATAAAAGCGCTCCTTTTTTTGCCGTATGTTGCCGTATTTTGCATACGACGATTTCTGTTGACAACACAAAAAGCGACGATTTAAAATTGTGTGGCATTATCGCAATGTGTCTGTCTATGGTGCTTTGTGCCTCCTGGCCAAACAAACATGCTAATATGCGGCATTTGGCTCAACATGGTCAATAAGAATTGTGGCATAGCTTCACTTTAAGGAAAGCAAAAACAAAAAAAAAAGAAACAGAAAACAAAATATCTCTAGAATGTCTCTGTGGTGCTCGGCTCGGATTGCTTTGACCAATAGTAACCAATCGCTACAAAGAGCCTTTAAATAAACAAACAGAATCTAAACTTGACTTTCCTGTCGATACTGTAAATATTCTTTAGTCAAACAATTGTTGGCTTTGTTTGAGATTTGGTTTGGAATACATGCAGCCGCCACATTCAAAGTCAAAAATGGAGCAGAAATACTTTTGGCTTCAATTTGAAGCACATTTCCAGACTTTATTCAACTTCTTTATGTTGAACTCTAAAGAGATTTACGTAATACAAATTCGATTGCTTTGTGGAATGATTTGTAGTGTCTTCTTTTATCTTTGAAACTCATTTGAAAAAAAAAAGGATTTTAAATTTCTTACTGAAGCTGTTAACAAAACGTTGACTACAATTCCATTCTGTTGTTTTGGCATAAAGAAATTGAATTAGGAAATGCTCTTTCTTAAATTAAGTTTAAGCCCTGTACTTTTTTAAGAGTCTACAGTAAGATTCTACAGTAATACTGTAGAGAAGAGAGAGAAACCGCATACCATGTACTAGCGGAGTGACCGGCACTGATGCACAATCAGAAGAAACACTTAGGAGGGTGTTTCCTGAAAATAAGGGATTCAAGACTAGGAAAGATAGACTGTATACTGTCTTTCATTAAAAAAATCGAACTTGGAGAAACACTCCAATTCGATTAAGGGGCACAATATATCATTTAATCGCAGTCTACTATCCCTTTTTTTCATAATAATAATAAAACTTAAAAATATTTACAAGTAGTAAGCAAAAGTATATTATCCTAATAGAAACTTGACTTAGCTTTGATATTGTGGTTTCAGAAGTCTAGCATGGCACGGTGGTAAGCCGAGTATGTTAGTCCATTTCTTAATGGAGGTCTTGACAACTAGTAGCTACAGTCGACATTCAAGACACAAAAAAATCAATTTGAAAGAAAAGAAAAAAATCGTTTTCTTTATATATAAATCGATTATTTTCGTCATCAGTGATCGCAACTGAAGTCAACGTAGTAGTTGTATTGGTAATAAATCCACTGATATTCACTGATAAGTCGTCATTAGTGATTTCTTTGTCCGATTTCATTGCACTCTATTTGTTTTATATCCAAAATATGATTTCTGTCATTATTGTTAATCGTTCAGAGAATGTTGATTCAGTAATGTTCAATAACTTCGTTGCGCTTCATTGATTTTATCATCCATGTTGTTGCAATACCAGAAGCCCAGCTTAGAGTAGCCTGATATTCTTGTCAAGTTCGTGGTAGAGTTTTAATTCCAACTATTACAGGTTGTGATAAGAGGTATAAGAGGTATAAGCATAAGAGGTACATATTGTGATAAGTATTTTCTTGTTTTACACTGGAATCTCAAAAGTGGATTCTAAAGTGTAACTCCTGTTAAAGTCAAGGAACTATATGAAAGTCTATTGGGTTTCTCTTGTGATCCAACAATACGGATAAGAATATTAACTTTAGAATTTGAACCTTGTTGTCATCATCTGTTTTGACAGAGGCTGCATTGACTTTTATTCCTTGCTTAACTTCTCTACTTAATAATTCCAATGCATTTTTGCCAATGCAATTTGTACTAGCCCCTAAATGTTATAATTCTTCTTTCCCATTTACTTTAGTCTTAGCAAATTTTGGGTTACTGTTCTTGACTGTCACGATTCCATCTATCATTCTTCTGAAGCAGCTTTTGGTGGCTCTTTTCCGTGTATATAAATTCGCTATCTTTTAATATCTATCATATCGAGAAAGCAGAAAAATTTTGCATATGTTATATCTCCAGCAAAAAAGTGTTGAGTATACAATCTCAATAAAAGGTACAGCCAATTGAGAACTTCATATGCTTGAAATTCAGAATAAAAAGTAAATATTTGTTTTGTGAACATATACTAAAAATATCTATTTGTTGCGATTTATTAAAATCACCATACAAATAAAATAGAAACGATGTATTAAATTAATATATCAGAATATATATCTCAAGTATATATATTTATATATCATATATATCATATATATCATATATATCATATATATCATATATATCATATATATCATATATATCATATATATCATATATATCTTATATATCTTATATGTCTTATATGTCTTGTATATCTTATATATCTTACATATCGTATACATCTTATATATCTTATATATCGTATATATTATTTATATCTTATATATTTCATATATCTTATATACTATATATATCTTATATATCTTAGATATTTTATATAGTTCAATATATGTGATGGAAAGTGAACTTTCAACTAATGTAGTTCTTTACAGTTTCATACAAATATTTCGAAGATTCTTTCTACTATTACTGCATAGTTTGGGTCGTAAGTATCTCTCTCTACATATAGCATAAAATATTAAACATATTTTAAAAATGTCTTATTATGCGATTTTTAGACTTTTGTACTTATCACAACGAATATAGTAGCAGATAGTAAGATAGTTTGTGCACCATTTTTCATAAATAATCCATACAAAATCTATATAAAAATATGTTAAATAAGTTAGATAAGTCTAAGTGTAAACATGGCATCAGTGTTTAAAGCTATAATTAGCTTATAACTATATTAAAATTCAATCTAGAAACTAACAATACTGGATATATATTTTATTTAGCAAATTATTCCATCTAAATATTTTAATATTATTTTAAAAATATTTACTTTCAATGCTAATGTATGAAATAAATATATGCATCTTATACTTAGCGAGATAGAAATTGATTTCTGTTTCCATGGGTAAATGAAAAATTTTCAATTATCCGATCTAACTGCAAAGTCAAACGGTTTCAGTTTGTGTTTCTTGACAAGATCTCAATCTGACTTCTTAAGTGAATGTGAACGTAAAAATAAATGGTCCAGGCTTATGGTTAAGCATGACGAAAAGCAGCGATTCTATGTTAATGTTTTAAAATATGTTGGACTGCCCCCTGCCCATTTGCTGGTTCTCGACTGTGTTGTACAAATGTAATAATTTATTTTTCTGTCAACTTTTGGCAGTTGGAACTCCTCCTTTTTGCTGTAGCACACATAAAAATTTTCTATAATTTTTTAGTTGCCATACTGCCAGTCAAACGGGTCGGCAGGCGGGTAGGCGGGTAGGCAGGCAGTTGGGCAGGCATGCATGTGAGTCTGCGGAAGGTGTTCTCTGGTCTTACTACCAAAATCAATCAGTTCATGTGTCTACAAAAGTAAGCGGGTGTAGCTGCCCGTCCACTTATTTGCAAGTGTGATCTCCCCTGTTTGCGGTGCGGCTACTGTTTGTATTTCTTGGTTTAGTTTTTTTTATTTTTATTTTTTTTAGATTTGTGAAATATATTTTTTCTCTTATTTCAAATGATTTTTTGTGCTGATTTTATGACACAATTTGAATTGCTTTTATTACTTCTGAGGTTACAGTTATTGTCCCCAGTGAAGCATAGATAATTTTGCATTAGCACAAGCCGTGCTGATATATCACACGTTCGGATTGGTCAATCTATCTACTTGGGTGGATTAGAGCGGCTATAGATTTACTGTATCTGTGTCCACATATTGAGCAACCTTTGCATAATATCTGCAAAATTTATGTTAAAATGAAAAATGATAACTTTTCTGTGACTTGACATTAAAACAAATGAATTTCTGGCCAATTTGTGATTGTTATTGTATTTTATAACTTAATTCCTGTGTGGGTAATATCGAGTGCGGCGATTGGAACAGGCAAATATTGCCGTTAGTTGGAAATTGCAAGGAAAACTCATTTTTCATAGATTGAAAACCGTGCGTCTCCAAGGAATTTAAAGCAGATTAATGTTGCTTTGAATTTTTGAATTTCATAATATTATAAATTATGTTGTAAAGTCGTAAAGTAGGAAACATATTATGTTTGATCTAAAAATGACATATCTTTAAAAAAAAATTTATATATGCAATTAATTTATTGTTAATATGATTTTGGGTGCTTACGGATACATAGATATTTTTGTTCAATTTTAAAACGTAACCAAAATCCACTGTAGTATTCGAAAGGTTGTAACCTTCACTATTTATAGTATAATTTGATAGAAATCACATAGCTCATACTGAACGGTAGCCGAATTAACTTGCTTGTTAGAAGTAAGAAAAATATACATTACTTGATTAAAATTGATTTTTAATAAAGAAAATTTTTGTTCCAAAATATAACAAAAAAAAACCGAGTATACTTCCCAATATTACCTAATATTCTGTTGCATTAGTATATAGACAATTGTTTCGATCCCCGCAAACATAAAATACGTCAACCGTTTTTCATTTGCAGATCTCTTTTACGTAAACTGAGGTTCAGTCACCAAAATCCAAGAAGAGTTTGACGCAAATGATTACTTTGTTTTCTTATAGTATTCCGCGACGACGTTATATTTATAAATTGTTTGAAAAAATGGGTTCTATTTTCCTCCAACCCTATTTGCAACGAAATAGAATTTTAGAGTGTATGTATATAAAATATATTCCGTAAATCAGAATTTTAATTCTCACTATGATTTCTATCAGTATCATATTCAAAATGATCCTATAGCAACTTGTATGAGTCTAACTCATTACAAATAGCAGCATAGCTTATCTTAACCAATTCAATAGTAACTCGTGTGAATCATGTTCGCTTGAAGAAACCGCTTAACATATGCAATATCACTTTAAAGCCATATCTTGTTCCAGATTCCGGTACGTATAGGCATGAAACTATATTTATTCACCCTACTGTATCTATAATCTTAAATTCAGTCAAATACTCGCATACATCTATATGTTATGCCCGCACTTTAAAAAAATATTTAATCCTCTTTCTCAAATTTCGAGAAATATGGTGTCAAATACTTTATACGCAATCATTTTTTTGATAATAAAATTGTAATTCTGTTTGACACAATAGAATATCAAATGTTCACTTATCCACATAAGAGACAAAATTAGATATTATTAACGAAGCCAAAAAGAACATTTTGTTTGATTCAAATTGTGTGATAAGTAATCGCATCAAATGAGACAAAATACTGTGACAACAAAAGTTAAATGCAACTCGGACTCTATTCTAGCGAACCATAGGTAGAAAAGCTGATTTTAAAAACGGCCATACCGATGATGCTGAAAACTCGAATTACCTAAAAGAGTTGGCCACACCAGTAAACATTTAAAAAGTCCAGAAAATTGTTATAGAAGGCCGTAAAGTGCAGTTCTAGGAGATAGCTTAAATCTTCGAGATTTCAAAGACATGTGTCGGCTTCCATTTGTACATTGTGACCGAAAAGTTTCCGGAAATAAATAAATAAAACGCAAAATTCTTAATCTTCATCAATATTTATTTTATCTCCTTCAAAATATGCTCCATTAGAAGCGATACACACAAATGCCAACGTTTCTTCCAATCATCAAAACATTTTTTATAGGCGCTTTCCGGTATGGCTTTGAGTTCCCTCTGCGAATTCTGTTTTACGTCTTCTATGGATTCAAAACGCGTTCCTCTGAGTGGTAATTTGAGGTTGGGAAACAGGAAAAAGTCACACGGTGCAAGATCAGGTGAATACGGTGGCTGTTCGATGGTATTTATTGAATGTTTGGCCTTAAAATCGTTGATAATGTTGAACAAATTGAGGTGAATCGGAACAAGCCGGGCGTTGACACGTCGCATACACAAATTGTCCACCAAAATCAAACGAGCCATCTCACGACCGATGCCTAGCTCTCGTGCTATCTCTCTAACACTCACATGAGGATTTTTGAACACGATTTCCTTTGCCTTTTCAATGTTTTCGTCGGTGGTAGAGGTCGAAGGTCGTCCAGAACGCGGCATGTCTTCGACGGTCGTACGACAGTCCTGAAAGGCTTTGTACCACTCATAAACTTGAGTTTTCGATAAAACTGATTCCCCATAAGCCTTTTGTAGCATTCGCAACGATTCTGCACACGAAATTTCGTTCGAAAAACAAAATTTGATGCAAACTCTTTGTTCAATATTTTTTTCCATTGTTTTTTTCGCAACGCACTACTGAGGTGAACTGGTTTCAACAGCTGCCGTAAACGAACTGTCTGACAGATCGCGCTCATTTTTGGCATAGTAATTAAGGACAGTGCTGCCAAACTACATAAACTTAAAATATCGAAAAATATACAGCGCGCGAATTTTAAATGAGAATTTCCGAAAGCTTTTCGGTCACAATGTAAGATTATTTTTTCATGAGAAAGTTCTTTTGAAAGTGAGTACCACATTTGTTGATTGAGACCTGGTTGGAGCTGTTAAAGTGAGATAAAAATGACTTTCTTAGTCTTAGTCTAGTGTTAAATCAGCAATCAGCTAAGTGAACAACAGTAGGCGAATTTCTTCAAAAACATCTAAAAACCCTACAGTCAGCATGCAGGGTCTCCATTTTAAGATACATATGAAATTATGTTCATCGACTGCCCTGAAAAAGGATAGGGATAGCGATTGCTGCATTGCCTAGCTAGTGCATTTGAAGGAAAAATTTGACAAAAAACGGCTCTATATAAAGCAGAAGCAAGTAATTTCTTTGTAGGACAATACTCCGTGTGAAAAGTAGACGGCTTGCATCGCTAATTTGCACAAATTACACTTCGAATTGCTTCTGTATCCACTCTATTTGCAAGATTTGGACGACAGCGATTACTTATTGTTTGAAGATTTTGAAAGAACACTTTAGGGAAAGAAATTTTGGTTCGATGAAAAAATCGAAAATTTGTATTACTCTCAAAGTAGACTACTCTGATGAAATTTATTAAAACTTCGTTTTATTGGTAAACCTATGGATTAATCGGTCTATGTATTATCTACTATAGTGTGGTTTCACAAGTATTTGATCGAAATATATTTATGTGCTGGAATCAAAATTTATATTATTTTTTATTTAACTTTTAGGGGTTTTTTTTTTGGCGTTCTACATTCTCACCGAATACTCACAATTTTGGTAATACAATTTTTTAGTTACGAAATCAAGTTTAAATTATTATGTGAAAATTTTAGCGAAAAGGCAATGAAAATTCTTTAGAGAAATTGCCTTGAAATTCGCGAACGCACTTGTTACCCTGCGGAAGTGAAAGCAACAACAAAAAACAACGAAAAATAAAAAGAAAAAAGAATGGATGAAGTATTGCACAAGACAAAAACGAAACGGAAATAAATTTTCAACTCGCAACACCCGCCGCCGAATCGCAACACTCATTCACACACAAATCCGAATAGCATATCGAGTCGCAGCCTCATTTTTTATCAACACACACACACATACACATGCATATGCACTCATTCTATTCAAAACAAAAATACACTGAAAGAAAAACAATAGAAAAGTTGCAACATGCAAACAAACGGAAACGCGTACAAAATGTCAGAGTTGCGTACACTGTTTTTTTTCGCTACTGTAATTTTTATTTTTTTTTCGGAAAAGTGTAATTTAATTTTGTTTCTAAATAAATACAACAACAACAATAACAACAGAAGCAGCAACAAAATAGATTGCAACAAACGCGTGCAAACCTAAAAAATGGAAATGTTTCGTTGGCTACAAATGCGCGGGTAATTTATCGTTTTAATTTCACGTTCATTAAATTTGATCATAATTTACGGCACCATAAAATGAGCCATGGATGAAGGACGAGACACATGCATAAATTTATCCTGGCGTTTGTGCATGTGTGGATGAGTGTTGCGAAAAGTTATAAAGTTGCAAATAGACTCGCTCAACTCCAACTGCCTAACAATGGGAGATAGACATTTGGAGAAATGGTGTGGAATTGCCGGCGGATGATGAACTAATTGGCTTTGTAAATCATTTCAAAAAGGATGTGCACACTTCGAGGTGTTAGCAGGAAAATTACCTATATAGAGAGCATAAAATGCCATATTACGTACTATAATGTACTCAATGCAAATTTGTATAGATAGCAGTTTAAGTTAGCGGAAAGAATGTTAGCGGAAAATTATTTACGAATAATTAAATATAACAAATAGGTCTAAGACCAACGATGATGGGTATTTGACAATATTCGAAACAGCGAAACAGAAATAATAAAAAAAAATTTTGTTGTTGTGATTCAATACTGTTCGAAACTTCTCTATTACAATACAATACATAGTTTCTATGTTTAGTGAAATTAGCATGGTTTTCTCCGTGTTATGATTCTAGAGTAGGTTCTATACAAAAGAAACAATATTATAAATCATGCAACCAATAATGCCTCTACAAAAGAATAGTATTGAAATTTAACAAATAAAAAATAACTATTAGCAATTATTTCAATTATTTTATAGATCTTAATCAATAATCTATTAATCTATTTTAATCTTATATAACACCGCAAGTGAATTTGTTAATGAATTTGCACAGCAAATGAACAAAACTTCAAGTCCGAAAATGCAAGTCAAGTACAGTTTTGGGTCAATTGGCTAATGAACACTGCCTCTGCGTTTCAAATTTGGCAGGGTATGAGTTCAACTTTTGCAGTCTGATAAAATTATTAACGAATAATAAAATATAATAAATAGTTACAAGACCACTGATGATGGATATTTGATAATACTCGAAACAGCTGTAACCATACAAAAAAATTTAATTAACTAAAATAATAAAAAATTTTGTTGTTGTAGTTCACTGCTTCTCGAATGTTTATGACATAGTTATGTTACAACTGTAAACAATTTTAAGCACCGTTCTTACAGTACGCCTAATATAGGTTCAAAGACAATATTAAGGGAATTTGTGGAGATGATAAACTTAGCCAAACAGGGTTACCAGTCTCACCCCAGACGTACATAGAAACAATATCGGAATATCTATTTTCAATTGTAAATTATTATTACAAATAATATAAATGAATAATAATCAATAAATAAATAATTGAATCATAATAAGTAAAGTTATGTATAATACATTATATATAATAAATAAATAATACATAAATAATAATGATAATTAATAAATAAATAATAATAAATAAATAAATTAAAATAAATGAAATTATAAATAAAAAATAAATAATATATTAATAAATAATATAAATATTATCACAGTACCATTCGGAAAATCAATTTGTCCTGTTTAAACGAAGTTACCTGTTTAAACTGTAGGTTTATGAGTTCCCGAACGTAATAATATTTTGGGAAATTGCAGGACCGATGAAATTAGCAAGACTGAAGTCAATATCCTCCTTGACGTACACCGAAACACTCATTTCCAGTTATCAATCTAATTGACAAATACTTTCGCTCAACCAGGACAAATGTGTTTTTGGAATGACTGTGTTTTGTAATACTAACCTATTGTACGCCCCGGGGGAGATTAGATATCAATATTTAATATCAACTAATTGACTCACTGACGATTACTTTAATAGAATGATGTTTTTCTGAAGTAAAATTCTAGACAATGTTTTTTAACGGAAAGTAGGATTCATGTAATAAAATATTTTTATGACATCTCTATAATATCGGTCCCATAACAGGTATTTAATGTGCGACATTCTGTAAGCAATCCTCTATTTTTTGTTTATGAAGTTAAAAGGTGGAGACCGAAGATGTGAAAAATAGTCGAGAAATTTGGAAGAATTTAGTTAAATATCTATATAAAATCTAATCTGCAGTTTACCGAAAATAGAATATCGAAAACAGTTTTTAGAAAAATAGAATGTAATGGCATTTTCAAATCGAGTAAACAATATAGTTTTGGAGAATGATGGATGTCATTTAAATTTTTTTTTTTTCCATAATTGTATTCAAATAGTTTTTTTTATTTCTTAGATTTTATAATGATACAGCTATATAGTGGATAAAAATAATAACTTTTATGACTTGTATGTACTAAATACTTCATCATTTGCTTTTGTTTGATTTTTTTAAACTTTGTTACTAGAGATCTTCAAAAAGTATCTCAATATTTCCATCGACAGTTAAAAGAAAAGAAGATGACATAATTTTATTATCTTTTCTCGTACGTTCACTAGGTTTGAGTTTAAAGTTTCGTAGAGTTTTCCAAATAACGACCTTGGCTTCAACCAAACCAAGTTTCATACCTGAATAAGAAATAAAAATAAAGTATTTCTTAAAATAATGACAGTTTTAAACATTTACCTGGACAAATTCTCGGTCCATCTCCAAAAGGCAAGTAAACGCCCATTTCACGATATTTACGTAAACCACCGAAAGCTTCATCGAAACGTTCGGGCCAGTAATCTTCTGGATTTTCATAAAAGTCTGCATCGTGTTGGAAAGAATATGATGATATACAAACCACATCGTCGGGGTTAATGGTTACTTTGGAGTTATTGGAGTTTTCAAGTGTGATTTCTTCGGTACAAATTTTAAAAAGTATAGTAAGCGGTGGGAAGATGCGGAGAGATTCTGGAATATATAAATTGTATGTTTAGTTTAAAATTTATTCTTAAATAGTTGAACTAAATATTTAAAATATATTTAATACTATTAGCTTGATACAAATTGCTTTCACAAAACTCACCGTGCAAGCATTGATCCAAATATGGCAGTTCATTTAGTTCATCAAAGGTAATATCCTCAGCGGTATTTATTAATTCTTGACGTAGTTTCTCTTGCACTCGATCATTTCTAGACAACTTTAGTAAATTAATTAAAAATTTTTATATAAATAAATAAATTCCTTCAAAAAAATATTTACCAATAAAAGAAAGTGTGATATAACATTTGCTACAGTCTCAAAACCATCTATCAGGACTGTAGTTGTATGTCCTGCAATTTGTACATCAGTCAGGGTTTTTTTTTCTTTAAGTTGTAGCAAATGATTGATCACATCACAACGCTCAGTACTTGACTTCAAACGTGCCCCAGAAGCATCAGCCGCTAATTTCATAAAAAATCTATCTGCCGCTGGTGCGAAAAAGGGTACTGGCTTCAGTAAACGTAACCAAGGCCATGTAGCAGTCCGGATGTAGTAAGCCACACACTTTAGTGACTGGAGAAGCATCTTATTTGCCATTTCATGAATGGGCGAAAGCTCTGTACTGGTAAAAGCATTAGCCTCGAGACCCCAAATGAAATTTGATATGAATTCTGTTGTATAGCGATTAGATAGCTGAAGATATAAGATATTGTTTTACATTTGTATATTGTATTGATTAATGGAGAACATGTATCACTAAAGCATATATTAATCTTTAGGCAATAATAAATTTATTTTCCTAAAGCTCACCTCCTTGGTGTCCAAAAATTCGTTGGGTCTTTCTTTTATAAAATCTACTAGCTTCTGAGCGCTCTCTCTCATGGTAGGATAAAATGCACGCAACTGATTATATGAAAAAAAAAGAAGTGTAAGAGTTTGGTTTCTTTTTTATGTGGCAATATGTATAACTAACCCGATTAATAGATAAAGGTGGTGTAAATTCTGCACGGCGTTCCTTCCACGCGTCACCAGTGGTTACAAAAGGACTGCATAAACGTAGTTTCTCCACTTTTGGCGAGGTCTCAAAAATACCAGAAAAGTTTATTTTTAATTTTTAATAGCAATAATTAAAAAAAAAATTAAAAAAAATAAAATGAAATAATTGTAAAAGGTCAGAGCAAATAGAGTGTAGGACCGAATTTTTTTAAAAACGTCAGAATCTTAGGCGAAGCAGTGATTCTATATTTAACAGTGTACGAAGATTAGCCTATGTAAGTATTGTGGAAGCTATACGGATATTTTCAAAATTGAAACTTCCAGTAAAACTATATTGCAAAGCAAGTTGTGCAAAAAGTTGATAGTATGCCTAAAGGCAATATATAGCTTAGACAGTCAGAACACTTTTAAAACTTTGGAATACATTTTACTCCCATTGAATGTTTTAATATTTGAGAAAATGTTAATACATATATCATTAAATAAATTTCAAAAAATCGTGTTTAAGAGAATCAATCTTACCCATTTCGAAGATTCATTATCTCGAAAATGTTTGAAATGTTTTGTTAAAATCTGTACTGCTAATTTTGGTTCCACTATGAACAATTTTGGACTGCGCCCGGAAAATAATCCAACAAATTTTTCGGTAGTTTTGTAATATCTAAAAAAATTTTATTTATACCAATACAACTTAAGGTAGTGCAATACTCACAAATATATTTCATGCAACTCATCGATTAAATTACAAATGCCTTGTCTTGACTTTGGAAATGAGCCAGAAATTAATATTGGTTTTGGACCCTTAACACCTCTTTTTTGCCAATACTTGAAGTTCCAGCTCAAATATAAATATATAATAGAAATAACTGCAAGAATGAGCGCTGATATAATTAATAGCAGTATTAAAAGTGCCATCGTTTTAATTCATCAAGTAATCATATGACGACGGTTTGACGTTCCATCGATAACTAAAAGCTGTGAACATAAACTGAACACATTTTAATATTCAGGAAAGTAAATATTTTTATTTGATTAAAAGTGATTATCAAACGAGCCGACTTGTTCTTATCATAGCTGTGACTTTTTGCTGATATAAGAGAAGACTCTCTTAAATTAGTATAGTTCTGATTTCTAGATGACAAGAAAAATCTTTATATTGATTAGAATTAGAATTACAATTGTGTGTATTAAAATGAAGTATTAATTTTGCTGAGTCAATAGTATATCAAAATCTTTCTAAATACTAAAGTAACTGAATAGCATGATCAACAACAAGCTTATGATATGCTCGATTAAAAGACAGCTTATCACCAGATTTGAAGATATCAGTACTTAATTAAAGTATAAACTTCATTTATATCAGCAAGTCCACTATACTAATTGGATACATTTTTAATGTATATCAGCAGTGTGACTATTCTCAGGTCTTAAGGAACTCCCGGAGTATTCTGTTCCACATTTTCTTTGTCACCTGTTTGTTGGTTTGTTTAAAGATAGGTTCGTTTAGTTCAATTTGTGTAGTCTACGAACCTTCACAGATGGTTAATCTTATCTTTCCGATATTAGTGTTATATTATTGCCACATTTTCATTGTCAACTATTTAATTGCTTAGTTGGCGACAGCTCGGTTAAGTCTAATTTGTATTTAAATCAAGATTATTTAGTAGCTGTTAGCCTTCCCGTTATCTATTATCAAAGATAAGGACAAGAATACAGAAAATGGATGACAATTTTATTTTTATCAGACTGGTGGTAGCAGTAGCAGTAACAGTATTGTGAGAGATTTTTATTTCACCAGTCATTCTCTATTATCATTCTCTACTATTCTCTATTGAACAAAAGCCAAAAGCCTTGAGACATCTTCTCTGTGACTATTTATAATCGATAATATCAAATGTATACAGACGATAATATTGTATTTGAAAGACGTACCGTAGATGAGATGTGTTATTTGAAGGTATTTAATTTAAATATCTGTTAGGACCACACGCAATGGCTTAAGTACAAAATCTGCAAGAACTTTTTGCATGGCGTTTTCTTTTCGTATTAGTTAATCAGCTTTTTTGTTTTCCTTAGTATTTCAATGCACCGGGATCCAGATGAAAGAAATTTTATGACTTTGTTCAAAGAGTTGAGCTTTTTCTGTTTTATTCCAATAGGTAGGAGATTGAAATGTCTAAATTACAAACTTAGTTGCTTAGAAAACTGTAGTCATGCACGCAATCGGTTAGTGAGAACGATTTTTTAATAGTATCTTTATATTCCGACCTTCATTTAGGAGTTTCGCTATTATTTTATAGCATTGCTGTGGGTGCTTAAGTTTTATTGGATATGTCTATGGCTTACTATATTCTTCATATTTTATGTGATATGTATTAAATATCACTTCGATATCTGTATCTTTATTTCTGTTTAATCCATTCGTTTAGTTAAGAGCTTCCATGCTTTTGCATTAGAGAAAATGAGTTTAAAATCTATCAACTTTAAGCTTGTTAAGAAAACTTCAATTTTATTATTAATTTTTTTATTATTACATAATTTTAGTCATATTTTAGTTATAAAATTATGATGTTATATAAAATAAATTCTTAGATTTCCAATATTTAAGAATTTTCAAAAATTTATAGAGCTTGATACTCAAGCCACATATCTCCACTCAAACCCATAACAAAATCCACAGCATCAGGCTTCTTTTCTTCTATTGTCCTAGCGCAGCTTTTAATACGATACTCTTTTAAGATTTGTACAATGCTTGCCTTGAGACCAAATAGGGCCAAACGCATACCTAGAAGGATTTAAAAGTTGATAGTGAACAACAAAAAATCTAATAGGCACAGCAGTTACTGTCAACACTATATACAATACATTAAATAAATATTTTTATATATGTTAAGTTATGTATAGAAAATAGTGCCATATATATTAGAAAAGGACTCCTCACCTATACAAATTCTTGGACCGTCACCAAAAGCCATAAAAATACCCTTCTTCGTTAATTCGACATGTGCAGCTTTATCAAAACGTTCTGGATTGTAGGTATATGGTTTCGGGAAGAATTCCTCATCATGATGATAGGAAAATATAGGAATTGTAACTATTGTTCCGGGTTTCACTGTAATGGCCTTATCTTGTGTAAATTCTATTTTTGTTTCAGTAGTACAAATGCGTGAATAAACTGGAATGGGTGTTATTAGCCGCATAGTTTCTGTCAAAGAATTGTGAATAGTAAAAGAGTTAAAAGAAAAAATTATTTACTGCCCAAAAAAATACCTTGTACACACTGTTCCAGATATGTTAAATTATGTAAAGTCTCGAAGGTTATAAACCCATCATCACCTAAATTATTCAGAATTTCTGCACGTAGCTTCTCCTGCACTTCTGGATGTTTTGCTAACTTTAGAAACAAATAAATAAATTAGCGTATGGGAAATATTTCTTAAAACTTACTTACATAAAATAGACAATGATGTAGAACTGTTGCTGTAGTTTCAAATCCATCCAGCATAGCTGTCATTATATGCCCAACAATATCATCATGTGATATATGTTTTTTGTCTTGTAATTGTATTAAATAATTTAAGAAATCAGCACGTTCTGTACTTTTATCCTTGAGTCTCATATGTATTGCATCTTTAGTTATTTGCGAAAAGAAATTATCGGTCTTATCAGCGAAAATTCTTATATTGAAAAAACGTTTTAAAAACGGCGCATAGGAGAGTAAAAAGTACAATCCAACACCGCTTAGGAATTGTGTCAACAGATCTCTTAACATTCTTCTCATAGTTTTGGAGCTATCGGAATCTGTAAATGAACCTGCATCGATGCCCCAGACGAAGTCACTCATCACATTGGAAGTAAAACGATAGCTTAACTAAAATAATGTAGAATAGTTAAAATCATAATTTTTTATCAATAATATTTTATTTACGTCTTTTGTTTCTATGATTGCATTACCCTTTTCGATATTATCCTTGATGTATTTAGTCATTTTGTTTAAAGTTGATTGCCAAATGGGATATGCCAGATTTAGCTAAAAGGATGAAAGTAAAGAATTGTTTTTTATATTTAGAGAATGTTATAATGTGATTGAGATTGAGATTGAAACAGTTAGCACATCTTAAACTTCTTTTATTTTGAGACACCAATAAATCATATTGAGATGGCATTTCAAGCAGCAGTGTCTTTGCAGAAAACTATCAGAATTTTAATATGCTCCGAGTTCCGTTTTCATTGACAGGTAAAGAAATGAATAATGTAGTCAATGAATCTACTCAAGAAAGGATACGTCTGATACTGCTTTTGGACATTCAAAGAGTATGTGCTCATATATTTCAACATCCATATCATAGCATTGACAGGTATTAGTGTTTGAGAGACCAATCGACTTTGTAAAGAAGGTAAGTAATCGGTAGTGTCTTGTCAGAATATTTTATTAACAACTAAAAATATAAATAAATGACAGAGTTTTGGGCCTCTATTTAAAGTGGAACACTCCTGGATGTCGGTTATAATGATTGATAAGCAGATTAATTTTGATTGCTTAGAAAAAGCGATTTATTTATGTTAATGTAGCTATTAATTTACTAACTAAATTGTGAAGTAACAATTTGTTAAAAATTTGTAAGTAACAATTGGTTATAATTAAGTAATAATTTGTTAAAAATTATTAAGTACCAAATTGTTGCAAATTATTCAAACACTTTTGACAAACTATTCAGACAAAATATTGAGTAACAATTTAACTGCTTATATTGAAAACTGGTTATGATGCATTAATTTACCGATAGGTCTCAATTATATATACATTATTTCTTCCAGAGGTACTTAGTTAGTAAGGTACTTAGTTCGTAAGTTTCTCTTCTGAATGCTCTAATGAACACTTCCTTACCTTACTTAGTGTTACTCCTCCTAGAGTTTCAGCACGTTTTTCCTTCCAAGCATCTCCAGTTTGAAAAAATGGATTTCGTTCTGCAATTTTATCTTTTTTTCTATCTACAATCTACAAATACAGATTTCAGTTAGTTCATATACACAATATTAGTTAACTTATTATTTTATGTGGAAAGTTTTCATAAATATTTACACTAAAAACTTACCCATTGACTAGCTGTGTTATCCCTGAATTTGCTAAAATTTGTTACCATCACATCATGAGCTAGCATTGGATCCAAGAGCAGAATTTCAGGCTTTAGCAGTTCAAAGACACCAACTGCTCGATATTTAGTTTTATATTCACTAATATAAAAATTATTAACATAAAATTATACATTTAATTGAAATTCTTACTGATAGACTTCTTCGTGATCATACACAAAATGCCGTTTCTGTTTTAATAAATTTGGAAAATTTCCATAGATAAATTTTGGTTTTGGGCCAGGTAAACCAAGTTTTTTCCATGTATCGTTTTGCCATGTTAAGTATTTGTAAATTAATCCTAAAACTGTTACTAAGAGTACCGAAGTTATGAGTATTGTCTCAGTCATAGTCAGTCACGCACGATAGGTAAATGTCCACTGAAATGATTTGCACTTTATTTAAAAAATTGTTATTAAAATCTATGGAATAATACTAAAATTATTTATTTATTAATTTTTTTTAACATATTTTTTTGCTGATAAGAAATATTGCTGAAGTAATTAAACTACTGTCACCTCACTGTGCCCTATGATGTGTATTTTTTTGTTAAATTTTAATAGTTTATTGTTAAGTCTTAAATTTAATCTGACATCATTATTAAACAAAATGTTGCTTATTGCACTTAATTTGTACTAAATTGTTGATAATATAAACAATAAATAAATAAATTTCTCAAGCTCTCGTTCTCTCAACATCTCAAGTTCTCTCTAATTCTAAACTCTCTAATTTTTTTTATGCCAGTTGAGAAGAATCTGATAAGAATTGTTTACAAAGTGCTAAGTAATTGATAAGAAGTATCATATTCGTATAGTACGATTCGCATAAAATACTCTATACCTGCCAATGCCCTACAATCAGATTATTTTGATTTTGTTTTAGTTTACGTTAATTGTATAATGTATGATCAAAAATTGAAAATTCCAAAGAAATTCCAAATTTTTGAATAAGTATTATTTATTTAATGTTCGAAGTTTATTTCATATCCCAAAAATACATTGTGACCGAAAAGCTTCCGGAAATTTTAAATAAAACGCAAAATTCTTAATCTTCATCAATATTTATTTTATCTCCTTCAAAATATGCTCCATTAGAAGCGATACACAAATGCCAACGTTTCTTCCAATCATCAAAACATTTTTTATAGGCGCTTTCCGGTATGGCTTTGAGTTCCCTCTGCGAATTCTGTTTTACGTCTTCTATGGATTCAAAACGCGTTCCTCTGAGTGGTAATTTGAGGTTGGGAAACAGGAAAAAGTCACACGGTGCAAGATCAGGTGAATACGGTGGCTGTTCGATGGTATTTATTGAATGTTTGGCCTTAAAATCGTTGATAATGTTGAACAAATTGAGGTGAATCGGAACAAGCCGGGCGTTGACACGTCGCATACACAAATTGTCCACCAAAATCAAACGAGCCATCTCACGACCGATGCCTAGCTCTCGTGCTATCTCTCTAACACTCACATGAGGATTTTTGAACACGATTTCCTTTGCCTTTTCAATGTTTTCGTCGGTGGTAGAGGTCGAAGGTCGTCCAGAACGCGGCATGTCTTCGACGGTCGTACGACAGTCCTGAAAGGCTTTGTACCACTCATAAACTTGAGTTTTCGATAAAACTGATTCCCCATAAGCCTTTTGTAGCATTCGCAACGATTCTGCACACGAAATTTCGTTCGAAAAACAAAATTTGATGCAAACTCTTTGTTCAATATTTTTTTCCATTGTTTTTTTCGCAACGCACTACTGAGGTGAACTGGTTTCAACAGCTGCCGTAAACGAACTGTCCGACAGATCGCGCTCATTTTGGCATAGTAATTAAGGACAGTGCTGCCAAACTACATAAACTTAAAATATCGAAAAATATACAGCGCGCGAATTTTAAATGAGAACCTCCGAAAACTTTTCGGTCACAATGTATAGTTGGGAGTCCACCTTATCACCTTACCATTTAGTGATGCAAAAAAAATCTTATAATTTCCGGACAATACCTATCATTAATATTTTTATTAAAGTTGGTCTTAGGCTATTTTTGGTGAGGTTGGTGTGGTTAACCGGTCAAGTTAACCAGTTTCAACCACTACGGCACCGTTATGATACCACTGTGTAACAAGTGACCTTAATTGTTTTTCTAATGGAACAAATGTAGGCTCTTATAAATTGCAAGATATTTTTAATTATAACACTTTAAGCCAAAGAACAAAAGATAAGTTTATTTAAGGATTTCACTCAACTCTGAATTTAGTAGAATAGTCTGAAGCTACGAGAAAACGCACAATTGGTTATAAATACGAGTATTCTCATCTGGTAATATTCGGGATGGGGGTATTTATAGCCAGTTGTGTGATTTCTCATAGCTTAAGCTTATGCTGCTTAATTCATTGACTAAAGATGTTAGGCTATGAAACTTAATATGCAGTGAATTTGTTTTTTTTATTATGAAACATTTTTTTTTATTGTAAAATATTTAATTTCTAAACAGTAGTCACTTTACTGTAGTGATCACTTTGACAGTTTTTATCAAGCATTTTTTTGAGAAGGTGTGTTAACTTCACTAATCTATCTTTTAGATTACCACATAGGTGTGTTAACTTCACTAATCTATCTTTTAGATTACCACATAGGTGTGTTAACTTCACTGCTATCTTTTAGATTACCACATACGCTTACAATGCTTATCAGCTCCATACTATTTATACTGTTGTAGAACGATACAATATGAAAACAACAACTATCCACAATATATAGGGTTATTGATTTTGCGGATAATGAAGCATAGGTATAGAGTATGTTCACTTCTGAATTAATAATTCTTCTTTTAGTAACGAGCTTCTTCAATTTTCTGAACAATCAATATCTTGCTGTTAATATAAACGAAGATGATCTGATACGAGAAGACTACTATTATAAATTTTAGCGAATATTTACACTAAAATATTTTAATAGTCCATCGTTCAGACATTTATAATGTGAAAGTTTTTCCGTTCATCAAGCTTGAATTATCAATTATGCATGAAATTAGTTATCATTTTACTAACTTTCTTGGAAAGACAGCGCTGATATTGGTTTCCCGTTAATTGGATATAAACGGAAATGATTTTGCAGAATATTCCATTTTAGTCAGCATAAAACAAGTAATCGAAACGGCGATGAAGCCACCGTAATCATAAATAATTATATCTATCATCGCAAAGCGAACACGACTGTTCTTATTGGGCTCTGGTATAGTAACACTGAAATAGGGTTTTGAAAGTATATTAAGCTAAGCGTTATACTGATATGTGAATGAAAATTAATAGATCTAATAGAAAAATTAGTCTATAGTTACAACTTGTACAAAATTTCTAGAAATAATTCATTTTTTGATAATAGTTGTTTATATTTTTTAAATACAAAACACATTTTTATGTCATAAGTGTATTAATATTGACTTCCAGCACCACATTTTTATATTCTCTTAAACTTATTCATTTATATTAAAATATACATTTCCTTTCAGACACTAATAACCCCATACTTTAATTCCATTATATAACCTTTTTCTTTGCATATATTAGTTTAGAAAAGTGTTACGAAATAGCTTAATTGTGATTCCTAAAGTCCTTTTTTTCAATAGAATTTTTCTGTTCTCAGTTAACTTATATGTGCAACTTCTTTATGTTAAATTATATGATTGCTTTGTTATCGAATTCCAAGTTACTGACGCAGAACTGTTCCAAAAAGTTTTTATATAAAGTCATATATATATATATTAATCATACTAATCAAATATAAGGTGTAAATATATCTATTTTGCGGTCTGTTTGGGATACAATGTTTTAGTTACTTATATCAAACAACACTGCCATCCAAAACATTACATATTCTATTCAAAAGTTCACCATTTTGTAATATGGATCCTTAACTGCTGATTAGGTGCTCGTCAATGGTTGCGTTCTGATGTTCAGCAAACAATATTCTCGCACCTGGGACAGTAATAATCGACAACTACATATATGTATAGTTGATCGTTTGGTTTGAAGGTATCCGTACTTTTTTGAAAATAATGAAAGCTTCACATAAATTGTCAATTGTGATTCTTACCGCCTCAGGTTAACTAGTTTTTTACTAGTTCTTCTTGGTTTTGATTTCAAAAAATGAATATGAAAGATCTGTAGTCTCTCGCTAGTTTTGGGTGTTGATCAAGACCTGCTAGAAATATTTGGGATGTTTGTTAATGTGAATTAATCACCGTAGTCATTTGTACGATTACATAAAGAATTGTGTTATTTGAACATTCCTCAAACTCCCGACGCTTCGAAAATGAACTTCCATCAAGTTGTACTCGTTCAGACACTTGTTAAGTTGCAAATCATTTTCTCTCATTGAGTACTTACTTATATTTATATTGTCAAATTATTTAATGGAAAAATTTTCATTTTAATAATAAAAATTTTGTACATAATCCGTAAGGACATAATCTGTGTCAAGAGAGCCACGGTTGTAGAGCGTCATGATCAGGACAGTCGAACGCGTTCATCGAATCATAGCGTGCGATGTTGAGAGAGTTTGAAACGTATGGCTTGGATAATATTTGTAGTTATGGTTCTGGGGGGAAGAGACGCTGGGAAAGAAAAATGCTATAAGTTTATTAATAGGGCACAATAAATCTCCAGCTCGCACTGCAAGTTCGCCAAAAGTAACAATAATTTCTTATTAACTATAATATGTTAAAGAAATTAATTGTAAAATACACGACTTCTTAAATTCATTGCAATTAATTAAAAATTTTAAACATTTAATTTCGGTGAGACTCTTTTTACTCCGCTATATATTTGCCCTGCATGCAATACTCAGTACTTCTGCTTTCTAATTTATACCTTCCATCTCACATGTCACATGTCACAAGTCAGTTTATGGTCATTAAGTCACACGTCACACGTAAACACTACACAAATACATTCACACATACGTACATGCAAAATGAAGACTACTATGTGTTAAAGTTTTCCGCTGATTGTGAGGAAAGTTTTTCTATATACAATTTTCGTCCTTCGTCCCTCATCTTTTTATTCCAACATCACGATTTGACATTGTTGCGGATGTTGGCTTTTTATTAAGCTTGTCTCCGACTCTGTATTTGTTCAATATTGTATGTGACATCTGTAAATGTCACTTAGTTGTCACCGTTTTTACTTGTGTTCATTTTATTAGTAGCTTTTGTATTTCTATTTGAGAAAATAAAAAATAAAAATACAAAAGAATTGGAAAATAGAAAATTGAGTGAATACTTTGTCTGCTAAGAAGATATTAAATAATTTTATTGATATAATTTATATATATAATTTAGTTAATTCTAGATTAAAATGCCTACTTCAGGGTTTTTAAAGCTTCATATTCTAACCACATCTCCCCACTTAAGCCCATAGCAAAATCCACTGCATCGGGTTTCTTTTCGTCCATAGTTTTGGAACAACTTTTGACACGATATTCTTTAAGAATTTGCACAAGACTTGCTTTGACTCCCAGTTGACCCATACGCATACCTGAAAGCGGCATATTATTACATATATTACTATATATTACTGAATTACATTACATAAACAAAAAATTATAATTTTCATATAATTGGGTAATAGTGAGAAAATTTTTATAACAAAAAAATTTTTTTTGAATTTTTATCAAGTCAATTTTACAGCTATATCGGTTATTGCTAAATATTCACCAACAACGACTTCCGAAAATTGAGTTCAATTTGTATTGTTTGCATTTAGTGTTTTATCAAATGTAGTTGCAATGTTATTAATCAGAGCTAACGCATAAACCACAGCTACATCAATTTACTTAATTATTGTGATTTATTGTTATATCAAACTTAAACACTATTACTTTCTTTTTTAACCGAAATATATATCTTCTCATCGGAAGAATATGATATATCTCCTCAAATAATTTTTATTTATTTCAATAGAAGAATATATCTATATCTATTGAAAAGATATAGGACTATATCTTCTCAATTTAATTTTTTTATTTCTTTTATTATGAAATGAAATTTATTATTTTATTTTATGTGATGTAATATAGAATACCGAATTTACCTAAGCAAATTCTTGGACCGTCTCCATAAGGCATAAAAATACCTCTCTTTGTTAGTTCAATATGTTCAGCATTACCAAAACGTTCTGGATTGTAGGTATATGGTTCCGAAAAGAATTCTTCATCATGATGATAGGAATAAATTGGTATTGTCATTACCATACCTGGTTTAATATTTACAGTCTTCTTATTATCAAACTCAAGTACGGTTTCTGTAGTACAAATTCGGGAATATACAGGTATGGGCGTTATAATACGTATAGTTTCTGTTAGAATATATAAAGAAGAGTTTTCATATCAGATGAAATATGTATTAATTATAAAAAAAAATTTTTTACTGCACCTTGCAGACATTGTTCTAGATATGGTAAATTAAGTAAAGTATCAAAATTAATAAAACCATCTTCAGCCAAATTGTCATTAATTTCCGATCTCAACTTTTCTTGTACTTCAGGATGTTTCGCCAACTTTTAGAAAAAAAATTAGATGGCGAATAATAAATTGTTTAAGGTTTTTATTTACATAAAACAGGCAATGATGTAGTACAGTCCCTGTGGTTTCATAACCATCTAGCATACCCGTCATTATATGTCCGACCACATCATCGTGCGATAATTGTTTTTTCTCCTTTAATTGCAGGACATAACTTAAGAAATCCGCACGTTCTGTATTTTTATCCTTTGCACGCATTTCGATAGCAACTTTTGTAAGTTGAGAGAAAAATTTATCTGTCTTTTCCGGAAAAACTCTTATATTGAAGAATCTTTTAATAAAGGGCACAAAAGAAAAAGCGTAGTAGAGTATAGTGGCATAGACAACTTGATTTATCATATCTTTTAACATTGTTAACATAGTTTTTCCACCTTCCGAATTTGTAAAAGATCCTGCATCGATACCCCAAAGGAAGTCACTCATCACATTCGATGTAAAGCGATAGCTTAACTAAATAATGAAATGTGAGGAAGGTAGATAATATATTTTGTAATATAGTTGCAATAGTTCCAACTTACATCTTTTGTTTCTATAACTGCATTACCATTTTTAATATTATCCTCAATGTATTTAGTCATTTTAAGCAAAGTCGATTTCCAAATTGGATATGCCTGATTCAACTGCGAAGATAGAAATGGAATAGTTGATGTTAGCACAAAGGAATAAATTATTAAAAAAAAATATCTCATATAAATATTGATGTTGATAGTAAACGAATGGATACTTGAGTGATGGATATTTGAATATTTCTTAAGAATTTTTCATACCTTACTTAATGTCACACCTCCAACATTCTCAGCACGTTTTTCCTTCCAAGCATTACCATTCTGGAAAAATGGAATTCGTTCTGCTACCTTATCAGCTTTTTTGTTTGTAATCTGTATGTATGAAAGTATGTAAATATAATATAAAATACTTAGAATTTGGAGTTTAAAATTATAATTAAAATCAATAACTAAATCCGCAAATTGCTAATGGTGGCTGCCTAAATACAGTATCTGGAATAACTACAAGGTCAACCAAAAAAATTAATTAAATAAAAAAATTAGTTTTCATCATTAAATTTTCTCACTATTAACCCGGATTCACATCACTCTAATAGCGCGGGACATAACATTTCGCTTGATCTTGTAGTTTTAAGTACCACCAGGGTGTGTTCTAAAAACAAATTCTAGAATTGCAGCACAAAAGATCTCACCAAGTCTTGTGGTGCTAAGTACCACTAAGGTATGTTCTTAAAACAAGTTCTAGAATTACAGCGCATAAGATCTCACCAAGTTTTGCGGTTTTCAATACTACAAAGGTGTGTTCTAATAACAAGTTCTTCAGTTACAGTACATAAGATCTCACCAAGTTTTGCGCTTTTAAATACAGCTAAGGTATGTTCTGAAAATAAGTTCTAAAATTACAGGATATAGGACCGCATTAAATTTTGTGTTTTTAAAATGTATTATAAAAACAAGTTTAAAATATCTTTAGGAAATGTTTATTGGCGTTGTTCTAGTCATAAAGTTTCAAGCACTTCTTAATTTGAAAAAATATCAGCTATAAAATCTACATAGAATTATAAATCTATGTAGTAAAGCTATACCTACCTATTTACAAACAAACATGTTAATTCAATTGGAATGCACTAAAAATTGATATATATATATATAAGTGTTTGTATTAGTCACTTTTGAGACATTGATGATTTTTGTGATGAGTTCTTTCAAACACTTTACAAGTGGGTAAATATTGAAAACACTACCAATAATCTTTCCTCTTTTTTTCTGTTCTACGGATTAATATTTTGTTCTATGTTCAGTAAGTTGAAAAAATACTAACTATACATATACTATATATATATACACATATATATGGCCACAAATGTACTTTTTTAACATTTATATAATTATAATAGCTATTTTACAATAAAACTCACCCATCTACTTGCGGTGTTATCCCGAAATTTACTAAAATCCGTTACCATCACTTTATGCGCTAATGCCGGATCCAACAATAAAATTTCTGGATTCCGAAATGCAAATATTCCAACAGCTCGATATTTGGTTTTATACTCACTGATATAGGAATCATTAAATAAAATTGGTTAAATAATTTAAATGCTCACTAATAAATATCATCGTAATCGAATATGAAATGTTGCTTCAGTTTAACCATTTTCGGAATATTGCCGTATATCAAGTGTGGCTTCGGTCCAGGTAACCCTAGTTTTTTCCATTTATCATATTGGTATGTTAATAATTTATAAACCAAGCCAATAATTGATATTAGAAGTACAAAGGTAATGAATATTGCTTCAGCCATACTAGTCTACTAAGCACAAAAACTTCTGCTTACTACGATAATTTAAATAATAATAAAAATTTGTTTTTTAAAATTCCATAAAAACACCCAAAATTATTCTAATTTTTGGTTTATTGATTATATTTTTCTCTTAAATTTTGGGCACTGATAAGATACTCTATATTTATTTCTGTTAATTCTTAATGAGTAAATAATTTTTTTATTTTAATTTTAATTTAACATTGATATTTTTCAACATATAATTTTGTGTGTTATGTACACTTATATTTTCAGAGAGTATTAGAATTTAATCTTTTTTTTAAGAATGATTAAAAATTCTCTCAAATTATTCTGAAGCTCTTTAAAAAATTTGAAAGATAAGACCTGCCACCCATTGTTTTATTTACATTAATTGCTTATAAGTTGATAACATATTTTAGATAAGATAAATCGATTATATCGAATTATTAAATTGTTTATGCTTGATACTAAATACTGATTGCTCTGCAATTATCGAAATTAATTATATTAAGTTAAAACTATCAACTAAACTTTTGTTTTCACATAGGTATGTGATTTATGTTATGTCATGTTATATTTTATGTTAAGTTATGCTATGTTATGTTATAATATATGTTATGCTATATCTTATGTTAAGCCTTGTCATGTTGTTTGTTTTGTTATGTTATATGGTTTTTATATAATTTGACTATATAGAAAATATAATTTATATAAATATGTATAACGTATAAATAAGTTTGCTCCTCCTTAAGGGTTAATGCTGATTATATCCTTTAATTTGTTTTGAGTACTGATTTATAGAATATGATCGATTTGATTTATTATACAAAGTGTTAAGTATTAGTTGGTCAATTTTATGACAGCTCTTGGTTCATTAGAAAGTGGTAATCGTCACCAACTCGTTGTGGTCCAAGCGTCTTCCGGAAAACCTTTCTCTTGAAAGGAGGAAAGTTTGACCGTTCTGTGATTGTGTCTATGTTTCTACGTCACACAAAAGTGACATATAGAGCGTAAGCTTGTCTGTTAAGAGTTGTCCATTAAGCCCATGGAAGCATTTATTGGCAATGGTAATTCTTCGTCTGAACTCTAGGCTAACATCTTTTTAGTTTATTATGGCGGTGTCAAGATAGATGTAATCATTGATCGACTCAAAATTATAGTCGCTAATCAACTAACTGCAGAAATTGGCGTGACGCACATTTCTACTAGTAACCATCATATACATCGTTTTATCCTCAATCGCAGATTTCTTTTCGATTGCAGAAAAAACCATGCTTGCTGCGTTCTATGATGCCGATATCGTCGACGTTAGCACAGAGCTAGACATATTTGTAGAATAAGATTGTACTGTGCGACATGTACATTTATTGAAGGCTTTTGTCAGCTGGATAAATGCATTTTTTTCATAGAGGGACCGGTTATTCCGGGAACATATCCGTTAATCATTTCGTTTACCAGGGTCGTCAGCTGTCAGTTTTCACTTCCGAGATGACCTTACATCTTTGACTAGCAGCTAATTTTAGAAACGGGAGTCAAACACGGTGCACAGTCGAAATTTAAGGACTTGGAGATATAACTTATTATACACATTATTAGTTCGTCAACCAGGGGGTACTAGCTAACTTTCCAGGGGTATCACGTGTCCAGCTTTGCAAAAGCTTTGGATTGATTAAGACATAAATTGGTATTTTCAAAGTTAAATGTATGTAGCTTTGTGTACTAGCTTCAAGGGGCTTGCGGGCCCCTTGAAACATAAATATTAACTGAGGAAACTTATAGTAAGTTTTATAGTTTTTAAAATAATAATAGTATGTTAAGCCAATAAAAGTAAATAAATTATAAATGACTTTATGAATATAAAATATTACAATTTACTAGAAATTCTGATTAAAGTCATTAACTAATGAAATTGAAATACTTTTTCTATAATCCCATACCACCAATCTTATGAATATAGTTCATTATAAGTTTTTTCATTAAACCAACTTTACTCATTAAAAGGAACAACTGAGCTCAATCCGCTTACGCACTTGCCAATATCTTCAGCACCGCATATGTCTCGCCCATCGACTTATAATTTTATATGTAATTTGTTACATTTTAATGAGAAAAAATTAATTAAAGAAATTGACTGCATTTACTGAACCATAAAATTGCAAACATTTAGTGCTGCACCATTGCACTACTGCCCTTGTACAGTCGTCCCCCTCATGCTTTTACCCACTTACCAATGCAATTTTCAGGGTTTTGTGTGTGTGAGTGTGCATTGCCGCTGCTGCCAACAAATACAATAAACTAGCTATTTGACCATTTAAACATGTGTTCACCGCGTCCTTCAACTTGTTTACCGCTTTTCTTTAACTTCTACTACATTTCTTCACCTCTCCTCTCCTTCCTTGTTGGGAAGTGTCACTAAGCAAAATAAGAAGTTTACAAGCGCAAATAAAGAAATAAATTACATTGCACACTGTGGGGTTGCTGTGTGGGTGAGTAATTCCTTGTGAATGCGTATGTGTGTTTTTGTTTTATTTTTTTTGTTTTTGTTTTTGTTTTCGAGTGCACTTTCAATTTAGCAATGCGTTCAAGCATAAAAACCAGATTGCAACACAATTACGCAAAGTGCCATTCAACATGCTGGCTTTAAAGTGAATTACAATAACAAAATGTAGTGCAACGTTTTGCAGATATAATCAAACATTATCGGAAGTGCTTATGATTGTTTTGCTTTTTAATATCTTTTATTTATTCTTTTTATTTTCCTCTTGTTTACTTTAATTTTCTGCTTGTATTAGTTTCTCTTGGTACTTTCAATAATTCTTGAATTGAATGTTGCACTACATACTAAAGTAGGTCTTGATGGTAATGTCTATACAGAATTAATGTTAATGACGTAATCAGTTGTGTTGAATTTAAAAACTCACCACAGCTAAAACTCAAAGAAGAGCTTTAAATGATACACTTTTAATATTTATAATATGAATACTAGTGAATGAAATATGAATATAAACTAGAAGTAAATGTGTTTCTAATAATAATAAATTTATCATTATTTATTTTATTATAATTTTGTGTAAGGGATAAGTGTTTCAAATGGGTGGAATTTAATAAAAATTTTCTAAATCTAAATATTATAGTGTAAATATTTGTCTCACCAAATTTCACTTTTTACCAATACTAGTTTCTAAAATTATCGAAAAAAATTGAAAAGTTAACCATGTTAAAATTTGATGATGTAGTTTTAATTTCACCAAACTATTGCCTCGACAAGCAGGTTCGATGTGACACCGGTTAATCCCAGTAAGTCCTCAAACTTATTAGCATTATTTCAATAATTTTATCGGTCCAAAAAATTTTTATAACTTTGTTAGAGAAACGCCGTCAATAGATAATATATCATCTTAGTAATCATAACTTCATAAAGTTATTGTTTTTTCACTATTCCCTAGAGAGATTACTAGGTTTATAATGATATGGATGTGGATCTAACATGTTTTGTTGAGCTTAATTTCAAAATTTATCAATTAGAAACTGAAATTAAAACTTCAAATATTCCAAACTTCAATGCTTAAACATTTCAATTGTTGTCTTATAATCTAGCCTCCAGATACAAGTGGTAGTTGGTTGGATACAGTGGCTGGTTAGCAGATAAATCTTAATTAGTATTTTTTTAAAAAATTTGAGACTCATTTTTCGTCCTCCACACAACTGTGACTGGACTGATTAAACAGATTCAATCTTCTAGTATGGTTTCCTAATCGACCCAGGCACAACAGTCACAACAAACCCACCACAAGACTGATATCTTTACGGAGAGTGCCGTAATCTCAATGAGAGTGCTAGATTTGTCTTTAAAATAACGTAACCAAATTGTTTACAGAAGTCTGTATATCTGTATATCGTGTCCTATAGATTTTACACACCAAGAACAAAATTTGCATAATGTCAACGTTATACTCATGTTCCGAATAATTACCTGAAGCACCCTGTCTGACCAGGAATACACAATAAAAACATATTAAAAGCCATCTTGGATGTAAATTGGACCGAACTTAGAATATTTAAAGCACTTTGGCTATCTGACAGTATATATATAATTCTATTAAACATAGTATCCACTTCCAGATAAGCTGTTGCTTTCGCCTGAACAATAATATTTAATCATTTTTGTGTGTTATTTGTCTTTCAATTTATGATAATATACTTTTCCTTCGGTATGCAAAGTCTATTATGACCGATTATAGTTCAACATTCCCACTCACATCCACATGCTTGATTGTGCATTTCGTCTTAATGCGCTTATTGCTGCTTCAACTGTTGTTTTAAGAATATTTTTTTTTCTCCATCATTGTTGTTGTTATTGTTGTTGTTGCTCATTTAGTTTTAAAGTTGTTGTTTCTGTTCTGTTATTGAAAACTTCAAAGTGTTTTTCAGTGTAACATGGTTTTTGTTTTTGTTTGTGTAGTTTTCAATTGTTCAGCATACAATTAAATGAAATTGTGTGTGTAAGTGTGAGTGAAGCTCAAGGGTTGCACACGAAAGAGCTGTGGGATGAATTAGCGGCATTAGATTTGATTGGGTGGTTGCACTTGTTTGGCACGCGTTTCTTTTGGGTCTGTGTATAGTTGTGTGTGTGTTTTGTACAATTATAAACATTTACGCAATGAAATTAATGCTTACAGTGTTCGTTCCCTTGTTCCCTTCTTGCGATGCAAACGCAAAGAATTACATTACACCGGCTGCTTTTAATTGTGCAATGAAGCAGATGCCGCGTGTGCTTGCATTGACGTCATTTTTAATTCATTTGCAATTTCATTTGTAAATTTAAATGCCATTTTCGGTTGTCTAATATTGAATTTTATGTATTTCGTTGAATTCTTCCTTAAGGCAAATTTAATTTCCTCAAAATTTATTCAATTGCACTATGGAAGTATACAAAATTGATTAATTCTCGACTGCGTAACGTCATGAATGCATTGCAAGAAGGATGCTGGCGCTATTCAAAAGACATGCACATTTCGTATTTAAATGGAATTTTCAAATTAAATAAATTTTCTTGAAATTGGCATCATGGAAAAATTTTAATGTTGTTCTGCTAATTAAATTTTATTGTATTTAGTTTAAATTGCACTAAAGATAAATGTATATACATTTTTTTCAGAGTAAAATTGGTATTTACAATTCATATATTATGAATTTATGAATACTTTATTTTTAGAAAGGAAAGATTATGAACAGCCTTGTTAACTACTAAGAAGGTAAATGGAATTAAAGTTTGTGCTCAAAAGATACCGGGTATTGGGCATTATAGGTATGATCTTTACATAAAGTGGAAGTAACGAATTATTGCACCATCTACTATATATTGCTGAAAATCTCTCTTCCTTAGACTGATGTTTTATAATCTTCGGAATTCTTTAAGTGTGCATTCTTAAGAAGGATACCTGAATTATATAATTTCTGGCTGCATAAACACTTTTTATTTCAGTTATGTTATATTTACGCTGATTTAGTTAATATCAATCTGGTGTATATTAACTACATATAAGGATCTATTTAAGTTTTAGATGCGAAATTACTTTTCATTTGAGTTATGTTAAGTTTACACTATTTGAGTTAGTATCAATTTAGTGCATACTAATTACATACTAATTTTATATTTATAACATACTTATTTCATACTAATCACATACTTATTATGTCATTTACATAAGTCTGATTAAACTTACATATGTTGTATAAATAACTTAAAGATTTAAATATATAGTCACAATTACTGAACGTATCACGTCATTGGTCTATCTGCATAATTTCTTTATTATTTCCCTTAGTGGAAATTTAAAGTATCTCGAGTAGCGCATAAAAGACACAACCGCGGTATTAACAGTCAGTAAAATGCTCGTAATTATGTTAATTAAATTTGAAGCATACGTGCATCAACACACTTACACTTCTACACACATAAACACATATACACACACCTTTCATATTAATAATTGAAATGATTACCAACATGAGTGTGTCTGTATATGTGTGTAAATATATTAAATACATCTCACAAAGGTACTTAAAAACACACTCATACAATCAAAACCATACTTACTCACTCACTCACCTGCATTCAGTCACTTAATATTATCATAATATACACTTAAATCTTAATGTGTGTGATTAATAGCAGCACCCGCAGGTGTAATAAGCAACACACACAAGTACCTATTATGGCACCCTCCCACACCTACGCCCAAGCACTTACACTCACTCATCTACGCACCTAAACGCACAATAACTGCTGAGTATATTCGTTCGCTGAGTATATACACCGGTAACGTATAATTGCTGTCAGCTGGTTACAATAAAGTTCCACGCCCCTTACGCCTTGCAACTCAAGTCCGTGTCGTTCGCAGTTTGTCATTAAAATAGCGAAAAGCAGTGGGTGCCAATAAACACATCAGCCACAATCAACCGCAAATAACAAAAACAAAAAATACAAAACCAACAACAAAAAATTAAAATCCTATATTATCAAAAGTAAACAAATTTTATTATTCACTCAGTTACGCACACATCCAAATACATATATTTGGCTTTTTAATTTTGTTTTTTCACATACGCGCTTTATGTTGCGTTTTGCATAGGTAATTGTAGGTATGCTCTCTTGCAGTAGGGAAATTCAATCAAGCTAAAGAGTAACGTGAATTTATAACATCGATTTTATATTACGTATGCTAGTAAATATATTAAAAAATATGTTTGTTTGTATAAAATTATGTATAAAAGTGTGTTCATAAGTGAATTTTATTTTATTCTACTTTTGTCTTCATTATTTTCGCGGTTAAGAGAGTGAAGGTGACACATATTTTCCTAATTGGCAGTTGCTCCTGTGTGGTTTACCTCAAGTGAGCACGTATGTGTGTTTGTGCTGATAATTATGTTTGTGTGCATGCGGGTTTTTCATTCTGTTTAATAATTTCATTTGCTTCACGAAGAAGAATTTTTGAAGAAATTTCACTGTCTTCATCTCCGTTCCCTATTTCTTCAATTTCTTTTGTGCCAGAATGTTATCACCTCGGAAAATTAATGCAAATTGTATTTGGTGCCGTAATTGTGCTTTTATGAAAATATTTCTTAAGAATTACATTTTATATATGCTTTCTCTTTTGGTAATGAATAATGGAGGGAGATGGGGAATGCTTGGTTAGAAGCTGCTGTTGAAAATTACCTTTTCACAAAAATAAGCTTTAAAATTATTTAAATGAAAGTAACAAGAGGGTGCACTGATATATGTTAAAGAAGAAGAAAGGAGTTAATCATTTTGAATATATTAAGTAAATACTTAAATAAATTGTGTTAGAGAATTTGTGTTTAAAATTTAAACTTTAAATTCGATGTTTTTTAATAGTTTTAAAATACTTAGTTAAACATTTATATGTATATGTCTTAAATATTATCCTTTTAAACGTTTTCTTTATACATGCTTAAGTGCAAGTTCTGGGGTAGGGAATTTATTTTTAGCATATAAAAAATTTTTTCCGACTGTAAATTCCCTAGGTAGGGGAATTTGTTTTGTATTGACACAATAACTAGTTCGCCATTGGTGTACTAAAGACTTGTCTTGCCAATGTTTTTGAAGTTTTTGGTTTCATTAATAAATAGGACTCCCAATAACCTATTGTAATATTGAAAATTAATAGCATAATTCTGTGAATTATGTCTGCGACTGAATCTATTAGATATATCCATTAGAATTTTGAAATTCAATATCCGCAATTTATTCCATAAACGTTTTGCGCTTCTAAAATTGACGACGTTTTACACATAAATTGATGGCATGCAAACCGCTCGTTACAATTGTAGTCATTCAAAATTGCAATGAGTTATTGTCAAATTGATATATTGACGAAATCAGAATTGCTATGTCACAGCAGTGAGTGTGACAAAGCTTACGAAAACGAAAAATTAGCCGCTGTTAATAGGAAATGCCGTGTGTAAAAGGGCACGTTTTAGTTTTAACATAAAAACGCCATTTTTTTGTGTACGAATAAGTGTGATATTCTACTGTTAAGTATGTGTGTGTGTGTGTGAGTTATGCAGAAAAAAGCCACAAAGTTCGAAAGAATACTGATTCAGTATGTAAAACGATATACCACTATTAAGTATGTGTGTGTGTGAGTTATGTGGGCAATGAACACACACAAAAACAAAATACTGATTCAATATGTAAATTGGTATGGTTTCTATCTTGCATTAGAAATTAAACTCTATTTAAAATATTAATATTATTATTTTTTAAAAGTGCTTAGATTAAAAATTGAATTAACAAAGAAATACAGAAAATAAAAAAAATTTTTTTCATAAAAAATAAATTTTGAATGGAAGCAACTAAAGCACTTATCATTGGTGGCAAAAATTGAAACTGGCGTCTATTTATGTCCTTCTGACATGCAATTGACAGTTTCATTGCGTTTGGATTTTTGATTGATTTTTGCGGTTTTGCCTAGCACTCGAACTATAACTCGATACGCTGCTGCTCACAAAAATTCAATTACCAAAAGCATGCAAAATAAAAAAAAAAAAACAAACTTCACTGCATAGCAAATTCGATTTATTTTATTCAACTTTAATTTTTATTAACACAAACTTTTTAAACGAATAAATTTCGTACGTTCATAAACTGGTTGAGAATATAAATCAAATATTGACCCAAATTGTTGAAAGCACATGTGAAATTTTCACAAAAAAACAACAAACAAAGAAATCCAAAAAATCAAAGAAAAAACTTTTAACTTTCAATGAATTCGCCTGCTGTATTGCATATAAGCGAACGAGCGGACAACCGAAGGGGCAATGAAGTTGTGTTAACAATGTTAACGTTTATGCTGTTATTATTTGTTGTTTTTGTTGCTGTTATTCTTACTGTTACTATTTCTGTTACTGTTATTGTTGTTGTTGTTGCTGTTGCTGTTGTGGCTTCCCGCTGCAGTACGATTTTGTGTTGTAAAAATATTTCAAAAACTTTTTGGTTGCACACACTGAACACATTTCGTTACACGTTCCATGTTCCCCGTTCCACTCTCGAACATCCGTTTATGTGTATAAAGGGAACACTTTGTATGGCAAATGGAAAATTGTAACACGAAAATTACGTGCATTTTCCGTTTTCAACTCTAATAGAATTTCTGCACCTGATGCTGTTTGCTGCATTGCCACACATATAAATAACAAAACATCTTTGATGTTCCTTTATTCCGGCGAGTGTTGCTATTAGTTACTTTTGAGCAAACGACTAATAGTTATACTTTTCAATATTTATGTTATAAACTTATTTCTTTTTCTTTCTTTTATTGAATTTATTTCAGTTCTAGAAGCAACAACAAGTTGTGTTTTTGCTTTTTTAATAATTATGTGCTGGCAACACTGGAACTGATATTAAGAATGACTTGCATTTGGCAGACGAAACTCCTAATAAACCTATAGCTAATACACTTCAGTAAGTGCAATTAGTAAAGTTCTCGTTCTTTTGCAAACAAAATCATGTCAATTTTCTAGTAGATGAACTTATTCTATATTTCTCTCTCTAGGGGAATATTTTAGAGGTTCATAGTACTTTTTTTCATCCATGCTGTGAATGACGCTGCACACTACTTTTGCCTCAATCGTATTGAACGTATGAATGCTTTATTTTGCTAAAGGAAAAAATAATCGCCAACTGTTGATTGGAATAGTTGAACGGACTATATAACAAACTAATCGGCTTTTATCAAAACAAATCCATAATTGATAATAAAAAAATTGTTTAATAGAATATTACACAGAAAGATACAAATGATATCGTAAACTAGTCACAGATTATCAAAAATGTTATTAACCTTAGAACAATAAAGAACCTGTTGCAAATAATAATATACTACGCAGAAGATAAATAATACAGATAAAGTAGATTATGGCTTAAAACCATATGAGCTAACGCGATTTGTTGTATAGGGTTCAGTCTTCGGACCACTATTATGGATTATGTAGCAGAGTAGAATCTTAAACGTTGAACTGCTGTATAAGCATCGCTAGTCGATCACGTAAATACCATTATACTGGCCATAATGGAGGAAACCACGGATAAAGTTAAGTCCGTTATGCAGTGAAGTCATAACTATAGTTATAACAGTTTAAGTTCGTAGTGGTAAACGTGAGTTTTCCAAACATACGAAAAGTTATACATATAGCCTCCGGAACTGATGAACAACACGTTATGTTTCAATCCTTTATGAGATATCTGGGATTTTGGAATCATATAAGGACGTCATTTAGAGACCAACTAACAGCTGTGAATAGTAAAGTTAGACAAGTAAATAGGTCCTTTCGCATATTAAAGTGAATACAGGTAGAGAAAGCTTCAGTTAGTGAAATCTTCTGGTAAACCAGCGAGTTTTATTATACTATATTGGACAGACAACATTTACAGTTGCACACATACAGTATAAGTAACGGCGATATATCATTTAAGTACATAACGAATCGATAGTGAATTTCGTGTTGTCTCAGAAGACGTTATTGGAATTCTTGTGCTAATATTTTCAATGGACATTGTGCTGATTAGAATGTGTTGCACTCACAAAACATAATTAATTCTTCTAAAAGTATTAAAAGTAGCAATCTTTATATCGCTTTAAACACGAACAAAATTTCTACAATACTATTTGGTTCTCGTTGCGCTATTATAGTAGAAGATACTAAGCAGTTTTTTGGATATGTCCGCTTTTAATTGATTAGAAGTTAAAAATTGGTTGCCTCTAGAAAAGTTACAAGAATGAACATAAATTTGTGCGGTGCTTATATAGTGTGAAGCATTAAAATATATTGTAATGAATATAACACTCCGCATGCTAAAATGATCAGTTTAGTAAGCCGAATAACAAATAGACCTTTAACCGGAAACGTTCCATAATACTTCCCTACCAAATAATTACAATAGTTCCTGGAAGATCTGTTCGATTGTCGAATTGAGAGTATATGTTATTTTTAGAATTTTAAAGCTAATCACTGACTTGAGCTTCAGATGATTATACCACTATTTAAGAAAAAAATTGGTTATACATTGTGACCGAAAGGTTTTCGGAGGTTCTCATTTAAAATTCGCGCGCTGTATATTTTTCGATATTTTAAGTTTATGTAGTTTGGCAGCACTGTCCTTAATTACTATGCCAAAAATGAGCGCGATCTGTCAGACAGTTCGTTTACGGCAGCTGTTGAAACCAGTTCACCTCAGTAGTGCGTTGCGAAAAAAACAATGGAAAAAAATATTGAACAAAGAGTTTGCATCAAATTTTGTTTTTCGAACGAAATTTCGTGTGCAGAATCGTTGCGAATGCTACAAAAGGCTTATGGGGAATCAGTTTTATCGAAAACTCAAGTTTATGAGTGGTACAAAGCCTTTCAGGACTGTCGTACGACCGTCGAAGACATGCCGCGTTCTGGACGACCTTCGACCTCTACCACCGACGAAAACATTGAAAAGGCAAAGGAAATCGTGTTCAAAAATCCTCATGTGAGTGTTAGAGAGATAGCACGAGAGCTAGGCATCGGTCGTGAGATGGCTCGTTTGATTTTGGTGGACAATTTGTGTATGCGACGTGTCAACGCCCGGCTTGTTCCGATTCACCTCAATTTGTTCAACATTATCAACGATTTTAAGGCCAAACATTCAATAAATACCATCGAACAGCCACCGTATTCACCTGATCTTGCACCGTGTGACTTTTTCCTGTTTCCCAACCTCAAATTACCACTCAGAGGAACGCGTTTTGAATCCATAGAAGACGTAAAACAGAATTCGCAGAGGGAACTCAAAGCCATACCGGAAAGCGCCTATAAATGTTTTGATGATTGGAAGAACGTTGGGATTGTGTATCGCTTTAATGGAGCATATTTTGAGGAGATAAAATAAATATTGATGAAGATTAAGAATTTTGCGTTTTATTTATTTATGACCGGAAACTTTTCGGTCACAATGTATAGTTTCTAATTTTATGGAATTCAATGTAGACTTCCATTATTTAACAAAGTATAAATTGTAATTTTCAAGATAGTTGCCAGCAAGGTCTGCAATCTAAAATATGAGGCAGAAATTGTTACATGGCTTGATGGTTCGGAGAAGATGTGTTCTTTGGAAGAGAGAAGATTTTTAGAATCTTTGTACTGTGAATATTTTTTGCTAAAAAAAAAGTCATATAACTTCGAATATTAGGGAATTTGAAACAATCTCTCATTTAATAATTCAATATTTTTTTTATTATGTTCTTTGCCTGATAAGCCCTGAAATAGTACTATCACGTCAGTCGCCAGCAGCAAGTGATATCTAAAATGTGGGACAGAATAACAGTGTTTAAAATCGCCGAATTCCATACGTCGAATATTACTGCTAATCTAGTACGCTACGAATTTTGGTTACAATGGTATGGGATTTAAAGGAATGGTGAAGTTAAATGCTCTACTGGAATTAATGGAATAGAGAATCAAAACCCAGATAATAACTGATTTAACTTATCATAGTCTTTGTTGGTCGATTTCAGTACTATTCTTTAAATTGAATTTAAACTAGAGTAGTTACCTCCAGTCCTTGTCCGTCTTTTAGAAATTTCTCTTTTTACTTCCCATCTTCGATTTTTATATCTAAGTGTATGTGCCTGCAAATTTATTTTGGAATGTACTTCGGAAAGTCTACACGTTTCACATAAGTGGATTGTGAAATTAAAAGACCTGCAGAACAAAGCAAGGTAAATACTTGAAATCCGCAATCACCTCTTGACAAACATTGTAATGTGAATAACATTTTGAGGATAAATTTTGTAGATATTTGAATTTAATTTCACACTGCAGCCAAAAACGAATTCCAAACGAATTTTAAAATGCATTCACTGCAGACCAACGTTATGATGCACTTCAATTTCGAAACACTACGAGATTGTGTGCACAAGGATCACAACAATAAAAACAACAACAACATGAAAAGCAAACGCCTGCAGGTGCACGCGAATGACTTTTGTCTGACACCGACAATGTCTACAACAACGATAAGGACACTGTCACAGGACTATTATCCGCAGCCGGAAACCTTCACATCAAAATGGCTTTCATTTTTTTCCTTTTCGAATTTTTTTTCGGTTAAAATGGCGACACACAAAGCAATTCAAGTATGTGAACGTCTCTACATATACGACGAGTACACACTATTTGGCTATGGTCCAAGGAATTGTTTGGGTTTGCATAACACGCCTGATAGATATATACATGCAAGGCATACATATATGAGAATGTATGAGAACTCCATATGATGCTAAAGAATGTGTTGCGGATAAATGCTGGCTACGATGGCAATGCCACTGCCGCTGTTGCTGCTACTGATGCTGGACAGCGTTAGTGGTCTCAAGCACAGCTGCCAACAGCTTCACTGCAAAGTAATTAAAATTCGTTACTTTTTCTGATTATTTTCACGTTTCGAAAAAAAATTTCCTCTCTAGCTGCAGTTGGAGGTTCGAATGTGAGTGCAGCTGGTCGAGACCATTGCACTTCAAAGGTAATTAAATAAAAATCTGAGGTGTACATTAATGAGCGTGTACGAGTACCAGATATACTCGTATTATGCAATAAGCATACGTTAAAATTCATAACTACTTTTGTGCACATAATTAATTCATATAATTTTTAATGTATGTTTTTTAAATGAAATTAAAATGTATAGTAGGCAAAAGGAGAAACAAAAAAAAAAGGATTGAAATTTTCATATAGGAATAAACATGTCCGTGTGTTCGCCTGTGGATGGTTGCAACAACTTGTGATTTCCCGGTTATAATATCTTAATTTTTTATGCTTTATTTTGCGAAACTTTTCGTGCCTTCAAAGCACGTCATTCATGCTTGCATGCACCTTCGCCTTAACTAAAAGGAAATAGTGTTCCCAATTTGTGGCATCCAACTAGCTTAGAAAGTACCCTGGGTCATGCTAACACTAACACTAAGTCCAACATTTGATTAGCACCTCTGCAGCGAAATGTTGCTAATAAAGTTATTAAAAATCGTTCTGTGGTGCATTCTGTTGCAGTTGTCGTGCGAAACTTTGTTTGGATTTCACTGAACTCATGGTGGTATGCACTACGAATCATTCATGATGCCTAGGAGTAAGTTTGCAGTACAATCCAAAGAACACAATTTCCATCAAACGATGGAAAGGCTGTCGTAGACTCTCGGCCTTTCTAGCACAAAATCAACCTCAACCACAGCAACAAACACAACAAAAACAGCAAAAGTAACAACAACAAAGTGGCAACAAAATTTAGTGTAGAGTGGCAACATATGCTAGAAATATATTAGCATGCAAATCTTTGGTATTTACATACACCGTCGTTCAGTGCAATCGAAAGGATGTAGACGAAACGTAGGTGCCCCTAAGGCGGTAAATAATACCGGAACTACGTACTCATAAAAAATGCATACTCCCATACTTCCTCTTTTGGTTAGCTGCTTCGCCATATAAATAAATTAAATACATACTACCTTTACTCTTAAAGTGCACTTGCTTTATTTGGTTTGGCAACACTGAAATCAGTATTAACAAAAAAAAAAAAAACCAAAAAAGTGAAAAAAAATATTAAAATAAAAATGAAAAAGAAATATTATTATTTATTTAAAAAATATTTGCATAAAATAAATGATTTCATTATAAAGTATAATTTTTATTATTTTAATGTGTTTACTGACTGTCTGATAACAAAAATTATACGCGGTGAATAATTAGCGTAAATTATCTTACCATGGAAAATCATATCAATTCAAGTTCAAAATATTAATAATGGTTTTAAGAACTAACTATTTCTGTTATTTAATTTATTCTGGGTTAACTAACAAAATAAGCTGCGTTAGAGTCATTTCGGAATGTCAAATCAAATCAATATATCAATTTTATATAGTTTGTGTTCATGTCCTTAAAGGTATGTTATGCAGACAGTCAAATCACAATCATTATTTTTATACATTTCGAAGAAACTTAGTCATTTACAAAAATTTATGAATCAAATAGCATCTTATTCTACGGTTTCGATAAGGTTATTAAAGAAGAGTTCACCTAAGGTGGGTAGTATCTATTATTAGAAAGCAGGACATAGATTTGTAGGTGAAATGAAAAACATTTCTCTTTTTTTCTTGCTTATTGTAGCTGTGACCACAAATATTATTTAATATATTCACTTTGTACTTTAAATCACCAATAGACCAGAAGGTAGTAATAAATATCTTCACTTTAAAGACATCCGTTAGATTTCTTCCGCAAAAAACGGCTGCAAAAAACTTCATTCAGACCATATTCCATGATGTATTAGCCTCACAAGTCATAAGACTCATCCATCTATAATCTGATACTTTACGTTATTTTATTATATTTTCATAGCTCGTTAAAGCAAACTGAATGGTGTGAATGTCATATTTGCAAGAGTTTGTGCAATAAACTCACATGCGCTTCTTCTTGCTTTTTTGACCTTTTCATTTTTTCAGAGTAATTAGTCGACACTTTGGCTGTAGTTTGTTTTAAAATATGTTATATATTTAATTTTTTTTTTAATTTTTGAGTTGTTACGTTGAAATGATTTGAAAGTTGGTTTTGTTTTTTTAAGAACGTTAAAACCGACTTTTTACATTTAAGTTAAGAGCTAATTACCTAATTTAAGTGAAGAGACTTAATAGGTAACTGATATAGATCCAATCTCCTAGTGACCCACAGAGAAGCTGTGTTTGCTATTTTTGCAATGCATCGATAACATAGATATATCTTCATGAATAAGTAGTGGTTTGTTATTTATGAAGTTGAAATAGTCGTCAAAGGCGAACTATACTAAATTATATTATAAAAAAAAGTACATAATAAGTATCAAGATTGGTGGCGAGACTTTTTAAAACATCCTGTACAATATGCTAGCATTTGTTTATATAATCCAGGAACAAAATCTGGACAATAGCCTGTGTTCATTCTTCTATAAAATTTTAGAGAAGCTGTGTTTGCTATTTTTGCAATGCATCGATAACATAGATATATCTTCATGAATAAGTAGTGGTTTGTTATTTATGAAGTTGAAATAGTCGTCAAAGGCGAACTATACTAAATTATATTATAAAAAAAAGTACATAATAAGTATCAAGATTGGTGGCGAGACTTTTTAAAACATCCTGTACAATATGCTAGCATTTGTTTATATAATCCAGGAACAAAATCTGGACAATAGCCTGTGTTCATTCTTCTATAAAATTTTAGAACAAAAAAAAAGTTAATCGGGATTCTGAAAATTTGATCAAATTGCCATTCATATGACGTTTTCAATCGACAGTTTAAAAGAAATAAACAAATAAGATAACATATATAATTTCATGATTCAACGTAGTCTTCCAATAATGATCAATGATGATGGGTATTTGGAAAATACTCGAAAAGTGTTTGGTCAGTCAAATTAACATTAGTATACAAGACTGCAAAAATTTTGTTGTTGCAATTCACTACTGTTCAAAAAATTTCTTTACAAAAACGTTGTGATATTGGAAATGTAAATCAATTATTTTAAAAATGTTGTTTATACGTAAATGATTATTAAGCATTAAAACCTGTTTCTTTAAATCTACTTTTGTAAACGTTTTTAAAAATAATAAGTTTGAATATATATATATATAAGTAAGTCAATTACTGAATCTAGATCAGCAGTTATTGAAGATTAATACATGCCGTGTGAACGGACTGGAACTTCTTTGCTACATGATTGTGATTTTATAATAAAAACATAAGTTACATATTAATAAAATTTTGAATTTTCATTATAAGTTATAAATGTTAACTACATTTTTTTAAACCTTGTAATTATGTTTCGAAATAATGAGGGATTATTTTCCTACATTTTTCTTTTATTTTAACATTATCTGGGTTGTCAAGTTTTTGCCGTTATTATGAACAAAATTCGCTTGTCATTACTAAATTGACATTTATGAGACATGAAATTAAAGCAACAACAATTAAAGTGAAGGCAATCATAAAAATTACACCAACAGCAACAAAACAAAGGTTTTACGTGTAGTGTTTTTAACTGAATACAGCGAAATAGAGTAAAGCATAGTAAAATGTCAAATTACTATGTTAAATATAACATAAAAGTTCATAATTAGTAAAGGAAAGTGACAGCAATAACAGAAAAGCAACCATAACAGTAACAACAACAATAACAAACACAGTAGCTGTAATAATTTAATGAGAAATTTTCATGATAATGCCAATTCGTTCCTTTATTATGCTGATTTGATTCTGTTAGAATTTGTTTGTAGGGCTTTGTTATTGATTCAGTGCGTTAACAGTGCCCACCACTTAATTAATTTTGATCACTTAACATTAAAATGTTAAAAAACTGTTTTTATTTTATTTGATTTTGAAGTTATTGAAATTTAAATTAAAATTCATATGCTGCTCGTTCCCTTCAGTAATCTTGTATCCATGAACCTAGCTGAGAAAGACCTTGTGATGTTCGCTGTTAATGAGTGAGGAACAATATTTCATTACAAACCTTGATTTTATCATCATGGATTTGATTGCGGTCATAGTTGCTTAAGTGTCTACTATTTTCGCAGATAGTAACATAGATATTGGAATGACAAATTATACCAGGATGTATTTATTGCTTTTTCGATTGAGTATATCTCAGTATAATAGCATAATAAACATAGAGTAAAACAGGCTTGAATAGATACATTTGAAACAATGGTCCCTATGAAGAAGAAAAGAGTCGTCTTCTACCAAGATGATGTGTCATATCAAAGGATGTTGATTATCATGACTAAAGTGCAGATATTATACTTTAAGTTGCATTCATATTCAGCATATTTACTAGATTTGATCCCTAGCGAGTACTACCTGTTCACAGACCTCGACAAATTGTTCTAGAGAATGAAGAAATTTGGCTCCAATGAAAAAGTCATTGCCGAAGCTGATCCATGTATGAAGACCATGCTACATGCTACAAAATTATGTTACAAAAAATGTATCCAAACGTTAGCGAAGCACCAGAATGATTGAATCATTTTTAAAGGATACTATGTCAATCAATAAAGCCGATTATCCTATAGTTATTCAATGAAAAACCCTGGCAAAAAATCGTGACAGTTGAAAAAAGTTCGTTATGGCCCAATGTTTCCCTGGGAACGTACTGGAATGAGTAATAATAATAATTCAATGGAGTTATTAGCCGATGTCTTGTATGTTAAAGTGATATAAAATATCAACACAGTAGTGAAGATTTACTTTGGGTATTAACAAGTAGATGGCGTTGTATTAAGTTATCTAAAAATTTTGTACTTATGTTGAAGTAAATTCTTTTAAATGATGTGAAATATTAATACGTCGCGGAGTTATAATTCTAGTATTAGCTAGTAGATGGCGTTTTGCTTAGTTATCTAAACACCTAGTATACATGTTGATGTACATTCTTTTAAGTGTTTTATAATATCAATACGCCAATGAATTTTAAGTTTTAATATTCACTAATAGACAGCGTTGTGCTTAGTTATCTAAAAATTCTGTATATACGTGTTGAAGTAAACTGTTTTAAAGAGTAAGTAGTATTTCTTTATCCAAATAGTATTTAATCTCTTCAACAGTAATTAATAAAACATCTTCAATTATATTTTTTTTTAATATACTTTAAGGCTTTAAGGTAAATTACAAGTACAGCTATTACAAGTACTTAAGTAGAAGTACTACTTCAATTCCCACACTCTTTCCGCAAACATCAAATAAAGAAATCAATGAGTTATAAAAAGAAGTTCACAGAACTGACGACAATTATGACGACAATGACATTAACGTAGCCATACCCAACGGACTGATAGGGTGCAATGGATGAATGTAAGAACCCGCATTTTGTATGTGAACAAATATTTGTAAAAAGCTTAAAAAACAAATGTTTCCCTACACTGGCTGGTGTACTTTGATGGCGGCTATTTGCATTTTGCATCACTAAACACACATAAATATAAACTTAAACAAACATATGCACTCCCGCATCTACGAGCAGAGCGAATCGTCACGCATCTACAACATGCGAAACACATGTATCTCGAGCATTTGAAAGGAGTTCATGGGAAAGGAAACGGCAAGGCGAGTGCGGGAGTAAGGGAATATCGCCATTCACTCACGCTTATGCAAATAACGCTTGCGAAAGTGACCAAATGACCATGTAAACGCACATTTCAGTTTAATGTTGATGTTGTTGACTTGCAACAGCATCAAAGGCGATACCATCGATAAATGCATGCGGGTGTAGCAGGAGGAGTTGGGCAACTGGTGCAACATATGCTGTGCCATAAAATTCACTGCGACGCAATAACTGTTGGCGATTGTACAAATGCTACTGCAAATGCAATGGGTACGGTACATCGGTCGAAATAAATGTGCCCACCATATGCAATAGGTGAGGATGGATAAGTTGGCATGGTGTATAATTGCAGTAGGAACTGGTATGCTTCCAATCTTAACAGCAACACATTTTTGCAAGTTCATGTTGACGAATATATTTCAACATTCAAGCAAAAAAGCAAAGACCAAAAATTACTTAACATTCTTTTGTCTGTTCTGTTGTCAAAATACAGTGATATGTTGTTGTTGTTGTTTCTGTAATTACTGCCACCACTTTTGCTTCTGCACATCTCGCTACATGATATGCTGTTAATTTACAGTCACTGTTGTTCTTGCTGTAATGGAGGTGCCTCTTCTGTTCAACATACAAACATAAAAATTTATGCGTGTGCTTTGAAGCGGTCAGTCCGAGTTTACTGCATTTTCCATTTTCATTCACGTTAAGGCAAAAATTTTTGTATTTCTGCATTCATTTTTATTTTTGCTTTTCTGTGTTTCTCTTACTGTAGACATTTTAATGCGTGACCCTCTAGTACAGCAAGTACAACCGTTTATTTTCAGTTCTTTTCCATTAGTGACCAACGGGGAGGCATGCAACATAGAACGCATTTCATTCAACGTTACTTTTAATTGCAAAAAGGATTAAGGCACGCGTAAAACGTATGCTGTGCAAATACTTTAACTTTCGCTGCAGGATGTGCACTGCTAACAAATGTAAATGCAAGTACGAGCATGATTTTGCATGTGTGTGCATGTTTATTTGTGTAGCAAGGCATACATGCCTTGTCCCGTTGATTGCATTGCCTTATGAAATGCAATTCAATGCATTTAGTTGGCTCATATGCGCTATACTGCAATGTTGCTTGCATTTGAAAACCTCCTATTATGCGAACCTTTCATCCCATCAGCCTATCAGCCCATCAGCCGTTCGTCAGTCGTTGCCAAAGTAGGAGGGTTACAAGTTGTAAATAATCTAATTTTAGTGGTGCTTCAAGAGTTGTAATTTGTTGCATGGGGGGATTATGATTATTGCAGCTGATATTATTCTTCTTCACGTTGCTTTGTTGTTGCTTTTGTGGGACGAATTTTAACCCTCTATGAGCGCTACGAGCGCTACTTGTTTTGCGAAAAGCTTAGTTAAATATTTGAGTTGAATTTATGTGCAATTTATGCGTATAATTTCTTTAATAAATTTAAGTGGATTTATTTCTATATGCGGATTTGCTTTGATGTTGTAATTGTAAAGAAAAATTTAATCGAAATTATTTTAGTTTATTTGTGGAATGGAAAGCAATGTTTTAAAGTAATAGTGAAGCACTGAAATAAGTATGCTAATAAATAAGGACCTAGAATTGAAATATTAGTAGTGATAAGGACTATTTATTTATAAAATACATCAAAAATGTAATTAAAAGTTACTGGTATGTGTTTCAGGATCTTTCAGGATAATATTTTAGAATTTCTTACATATATTTAATAATAACATTTCCATTAAAATAGTGGAGTTGAGGAAAATTTGAAGGCAACCCTGATGTTTTAAGGACCCGTAATAATGGATTCAAGTTACTGTCAACTTGTGAAACGATCCTAAGGTCTACATACGTGACCATAGGCCAGATAATTTTAAAACAATAAAAATCTCAGCAGGTCAGCAGATCACTGGTGTTATGGGATCTATTATTCTGAACACACTTGGCACAAAACAATCCATTATAGATATTGTTGATTTTAGTTTATGCTAACATTGAAGACAAGAAAATCAATAAGCTCGCCAAGAAGGCGAACCAATTTGTTTTATGTCTTTATTAAGTAATTGTTTTCTCACATTCTAAGTGAATTATAGGTATTTATAACCTAAATCGAGATTTGAAATGTTTACTGTTAAGAACTATTTTGTAATGATAATAGCAATCCTAAAAGATTATTGGTTTTTCAAGAAGGAAAGCAGTGGTTTTCTCCTAACGATCTTAGAGAATGTTCGACACTTCCTCAGGAATCAAAAAAAAAACTATAGAAGAATTCATAACATTCGTCGAGATATTGTGTCTCTGTAAAAAGGGATAAATACTATATCATGCTGTGGACCTTGGACGACGAGAATCATTGCAAGGTCATGAAAATGTATTAAGAAATAACTCTCCACTTAAATACTTGCTTACTCTTTCTTACTTCAAAAAGGGTCGCGTAATTAGGAATTGTTTAATCAAATAGGATTCTTTCACAATCACAAAAATATTTTGGGTCTATTACGTTACTTATAATAATACCGTTATGAAAATTTATTGGGGGAATATATTGTTGTAATATAGAGATATCAATTATATATCAATTAGAAAGAAATAAAATATAATAGAATTGGGTTATGAGTACTTAGTGGAATGAAGGAAACAAACCATAGTAGTTTTGCAAGTCACACTAAAAGATTAGAAGACCGCCGTTTTTTTTTTGAATGGAATCAAAATGTATTTCGTGAAGTATAACCAATTAAAAATTGGAGTTCATAGTATTCTGCTTAGTCTAAATAATACCCCAATATTTATAAAAAATATTACTAGAAGATTCATATTCCACGCAAAAAATGTATTCCATCGTTTAACATCTTGGAGAGACGATTATACAGTTCAAATTATTTACTACGTAACATATCGGTTATTGCAATTGTGGTCTATTACTGAGGAAAATTTCTTTAATTGAAGAGACTGCTTTTAGAGATTGTATTCTACTACTTGATTTTAAAAAGAAGATAATGTAGAGTGAGATGATTCACTATGTAACCAATTACTATCACAACTGTAGTCTATTGATGAGAGATATATTTCTAAGAGGATAGACTCCACTTTTAGACTGTAATCAGTAACGTCATATATAATACTAATACTAATACTAATACTAATACTAATACTAATACTAATACTAATACTAATACTAATACTAATATTGGAGAGGTGATATTGCTGGTTTGATGATTCGCTTTTTATAATTATTCGTATTTTATAAAGCTGGAACATCTATTCGTTAGGAAAGCTTTCAAGAAGAGAATGTGTTCTCTTGTCATACATTCAAACAAAGAAGATTTACCAAAGACGGTTATGTGAAGTTAGATGATTCGCTATGAAAACTACCAACAATCTTAACTCTGTTTTATTGGGTATGAGTATTTAACTGGTGTTTTAGTAAGTAAAAAGTTTTTGGTGCTGCAGTTATATGATATCTTGAGTTAGTCGCTTTCGACTGATATCCAATTTTTTGGCACAGACTTATATGTTCATTGAGTAGTTCCATATATTTTGATGAGATTGTTAGGAAATCTTGCAAAATTCTTACAATTTTGTTAAATAAGTTAAATATATATTAGTATTTTTGATACGCATTGTTTGTACTCAGTCAGTTACTCTTACTATCTGTAAAGTGATAATTATATCATTTTTATATTACATTTAATATTAATGAAAACAATTTGTAATTATTCTAAGTAAGAATTGCTAATAACAAAACTATTGATTTAATAAATGCATGACGTCACTTGACAACAAAAAGAATAAATTCATTACGACCAACGTTCAAAGTAGAAACGGAAGCGTGCAATGGCATGAAAATCGTTGACGCCGGATGTCAAGAGCGGAAGTGTTGGAACATATGCCGTGCGGCACCAAATGCCATTTTATACTGTCACAGCATAAAACTGTTCACATTACAACAACAGTACAAAAATAACAACAAAAACAACCATAGTACGAGTATAACCAAATCTTGCTGAAGAGTTAGAAGACAAAAATTTAGAAATCGAAGCGTTATTTTGAATGTTACATACACAACGTTCCTGACAGGTTCAAGTCCCAACGGATATCGAAGGAGTGTATAATTTCGGATAGAGAATAACGAAAATTTTATGCAAATGATTTGAATGCGATAATGATGAGTATTCGTTACTTTGGCTTGGCAGACTATTAAAGGGTGGACCAAAAGCTGTTGCAATAACAGTCAATGCATGGCTTTGGACTAACGCTCCGCTGTGTGTAGATAATTCTGCAGGCGTAGAAGTTGACAGTTCAAGGGGTTAACAGCTCGTATAGCATTGACATTACTGTATTAGTGTTAGGTTGTTGATTGTATTTGTAAAATTAAACCTTACACAAAACGTAAAAGATACTCTTCCTAACAACAGTATTGATAGTCAGTCACACATACCGGCGGACGGTCAGAAGTAATATTGACAGACGGTTAGGCAATCGTATAATCATAGATTCATACATGTCGGAGTCATTCCGATACAACAGCTTCAAATGACAGTTGACAATGTTCAAATGCATTTGCAAACAAAATATTCGTAGCAAATGGGAACTGTTACTGTTATTAAGGAGGGTTTCAGGGACGGAAGTGCACATGAAAGCGTACTCACAGGAAATTGCCGTAGCGGTGCAACTGGCAAATTCTTTTCTATCATAATTGTGTGTGTAAATATGTATGCTCTGAGCGTTGCCGTTTGTGCTGTGGTGAAGTGTGTGGTTCCACAATATGGAAATTTTAATGTGTCAGCACAAATGTTGCAACATCAGAAGGAACATCAACAAAAAAGTTTTAATAGTATTATTAAAAGAGAAAGTGAAAAGAGTGAGGATTTGTCCAACGATTTGTTTAGAAAATGTTACGAGGTATCGGAAATTATCTTTAGTTTAATAATGAAAATTGTTTCAAATAAAAATGACTTCTCTAATATTATAATAATATTTAAACATATATACATATTTTCACTTTCACTTTCGAAAATAGTTCTTTTTTTCATTTTCGCTCGAAATCAAAGAAATGTATCTTTTTTCCTTTAAAAAATAAACAAAAACCCACCTTATTTTATTTCATTTAATACTTAAATATGTTAACATATGTCCTTAAACGTTATTTACACAAAATTAAACAACAATGCTTACCTTAACTAATATCCTTTCGTGTAGGCAAATGACAACAAAGCCACAAAACAAGCCGCACAATAGGACATTCACCAACAAATTAGAATAAAATAAAAGGAGAATTTAAAGACGAGCTCACAAGCAAAAAGGATTCGCAGTGAAAATTTTTACTATGAAGAACTAATTAAAAAGTTGTCAGTTTTGTTGCTTTAGTGTTGCATACAAATGCGCTTTAGTATCACAATTTTTAGGTAACACTGAAGTGTTTGTGTTCTTTATTACAAATTTAAATTTAAATCCTTACATCGGTAAGCATGTGAACCTTTTTAATATTTGTTAGTAACTGAAGTGTTTGTGTGTTTTTGCATAAATAAATTGTCGATTATTTGTATCTCAACCCTTTCGCCCTGATGTTGTCCGCCCTTAATAATTTGCTTTCTGTTGTATGATTTGCATAAAATGTTCAGCTTCCCTCGTTTATAAAAATAAAGGATAACAAATACAAAAAAAAAATATCAAAATTTTTTTCTGCATATAAATTAGAAAAGGTAAAACCGCAACGTTAAACGTAACAAAATTTTTGGCATTAAAATTTTGGCAGCATACGTCACAGCCCAAAGCCGAAGCTGCAGATTTAACAGACCGCAAATTTATTTGTTTGATATGCTGTTACCTCTCGGAAAACACATTTTTTGCGGTTACACATTATATATCAGGGGTCTCCATGTAAAGCATTAAACCATTTCAAACACAAGGTGTGTTGGTAATTATTATTAAAAATGGGTTCGTATGACGGCTGAGCCAAAATCAGAAATTAGAAAAAAAACTGCTCTTTGGATTTCGTAATTTTTTGGCAAATTGTGGATGAACGTAGACAAATTATTAGTTTTTGCAGCAGAAATAAATTTATATATAAATATTATTAATGTAACATATCCATGGATTGTGTATATGCTTGTCCTTGTTCCTATGTACTATTTGCCAAAAAAAGAATAGCAGTGTGTTTGTTAATATATCCAAGTATATAGATGACTTATGGATATTTACAAAAAGAGTTTTTCAATTAAATATGACTATAATTAATTAATTAAATTAGTTTATAGCTGGTTTATGATGTCGTTCTATTTACGATTTCGTTCTAAACTTACAAAAATTCCAAGTTTGAATGCACAAGTCAAATACGGCTTTGGGTCAGTTGGCTAAAGAACACTGGCTCTCACCTTCAAATATGGCAGAACACGAGTTTAACCCTTGGTACTTGCAGTTTTAATAATTATTAAAGAATAATTAAATACAAGAAATAATACCAAGACCACTGATGATGATAGTCAAAAATTTAATTAATTAAAAATATTAAAATTTTGTTGTTGTAATTCACTACTATTAAAAATACTTTTCTGTTATATAAGATAGTTTTTATTAAGAAATATGGTTATATCTATTTTACGATAGATAGACTTTAAATATATAATTTAATATATGAATATATCGTAACTAACAATATACGTATTCATTGCAAGTGCAATTAATATGTGTATGCAAGCGTTTATTATAAATAATTAAAACGTCGACAGTACACAATGGTGTAGAGTTAAGAAAATTGCTCTCTTGATAATATAATTTGCTGTTTAATCTTATTTTATGTAATTAAGTGAACTTCATAAAAAAAAAAATCTAATAAATACTAATTGAATAGATACTTATCCTTTAGAGTCACGCTTAAAATACCACCTTTTAAGGATTTTCTAATATCACAGCTCAATAATTTACTTCAAGCCTAAAACAAAGCCGGGTAGTCATAAAGAATGGGGGTGCAGGTGTCATCTGCCATATGAATGATGTTCCAAAATGTCACTTGCTAAAGATTTTCTAATATCATAGTTTAGTAATCAACTTTTAGACTAAATCGATCAGTCGCGTTCAGTCACAAAGAATGGGAGTGGGCGTATCTTCATTTTATTACGATGGTAATGCAGGTCATAGTGACATATTACGCAGCTTCCTGAACAAATAAATTCTAGTGTACTGAATAAAAATATTATAGCGGAGGTCAAAGGAGCAATCTAGCTTGTTTACTTGTAGTGTCGTTACAAAACAATTTTCTATTACTGATGTAGTTCTACACCAACTTATTTAACAATAAGGTTCCGGTTAGCTAAACTAAATGCGCGATCCCATTTTATGATATTAACTAAATGCAATAAAGTATTTCATTATAAAGTAACCGTGTATGGTTACAAAAACTGAATGGCTTGTTCAGTCCTTGTGGGATTAAGTAAACGTAATCAGCCAAAAAATTTCTTTGTTATCTAGTCAGAGAGTGGTTTTTCTTTTGTGAATTGGTTTAAAACGTCTTCACGGTCAATTAATCGCTACAGTTATCCTTGCTACATATATGAAGAAAACTCTCGATACTAATCGTATTGTCCTAACTCTCTATCAATTAATTGCTGCAGTTATCCTTCCTACATATTCTTAGAAAAGTCTCAATACTAATCGTATTATCCTAACTCTCTATGGCTGCAGGGAAAATCCGTGAGAACCAAATCTCTTTAAGCTAGAACTGTATATTGTGGAGACCTAGACAGTGAATTTGCTATCCATTGATTTTGAAATTCTTTGTCTTCGAGAGAGTGTATTTGATTATGCACATGATTTTTAATATATTTAAAGAAATTACCTATGCTGCTTGGCGTTTTGGTTGAAAATAGTACTTTTTCAGAAATAATTGGGCCGTGTGTACCATTACTGGAGATATTCTTTGTATGATGTGAACTGAAAAATGTCTATGAGGTAGTAGTACATGAATCCACATGATATTTAATATATTTAAATTATAATATTATGTTGCTTGTATATTTGGTTAAAAATAGTACGTTTTTGTTAGTAATTAAGTTATGTGCAGTATTACGAGAGATATTCTATGTATGATATAATATACCCATTACGAAATATTTCTGATGCAGCAATATATTCTGCATTATATTATATATATATTATATTTATTTATTAATTATTAATTTATGTTATTAAAATGGAATATCATTGCTGGCCTTGTAAGATGCATTAAATTTAAATTACTTGATCACCTGCATTTGCGTATTTTTATTTTTCTTTACTGGCACCGCACACCTTAAGTCCTGGACGAATACACACTCATAAATATTCATGCACATAAATTGCAACAAGGATAGAATTTCGTATGCTTTACGCATACAAAAATACAACAACAACAACAACGGTAGTAGTAGTAACGAAAATGGAAATTTTTTCCAAAAATTTTGCAGTTGCCTGTTGTAAATTTTTTGTTGTTTGTTTAAAATATTTTTGCTTGCAATTTTGTTTTTGTTGGAACCCACGAAAATTTCGTACCTGGTCGACTATGTTTGCCAAAAATTTGCAAAAATATGGCCGACCTCTAAACCGGAAATACAATTCAACTTTGGAGCGCTTCACTCGAGCTTTAGTAAATCTCAAAAAGTAAAAAAAGAACTTTACGTAGTTGCATGCGATATTTTGTAACATTTATTTTAGAAAAAGTGAAAAAAAAAAAACACAAAACTATATTGTGTTCTTCTGTTCTTACTGAAATTTATGATGAACACACACATACAAAAGTACACATGTAAATTGTGTATCAGTGTGACATGTTTTGCCATGAATACAGAATACATTCATTCACGCGAGCCGAAGGTATCAATTTAAGTTGGTGCTCGCGTGCGTATGAGTGCTTTTCGCTGTGCCACATATGACATTGAGCATGAGGCTTTATCGCTTGTTTGTATATATATGTGTGTGTGTGTCCATGGACATTTGCTTTGCATGTTTGCTTATGAACGGCGTGGATTTTGTGCTTTGTTTGCTGCTGCGGTTGTAGTTTAGATCGTTTGTGTGTGTTCGATTTGTGGTCAGCACTGAAAAATGTCCTGTCGCTGCAGTGCAAGAAAAAAAAAAGAATTTATAGACAATAAAAAAAAAACAAGAGAAAAACTAAAAATAATATATGGCAACATTACAGAGGATTTGCTACGTGTATAGTTTTTTGCATTTTGCCACCGCAAAAGTGTCACAAAATTAACATGCTGTTCTGCTGCTGTTCTGCTGTTGTGTTGTTGTGCTGTTGTCCTTATGTGCGTGAAACGAGGCAAAACTATCATTTACACAAAAAACCAAAATAGGTTGAGAATTTGTAATTAATAAACAACGTTGGCGGTCATTAAATGACAAATTATTGTGATTAAATATTTTATTTGGTAAAACTGCAATTAATTTATGGAAAATAGGTTACTAACAAATTGCATGTGTAGAACATAATTTAACAAATAATAACAAGAAGGAAGTTTGATCACATTATGGAGTGGTTTAGGGCATAATTATTATAAGTTAAAAAGAAATTGTTATTAGAGTGTAAAATATTAATTAGTAAATTTTCTGTTATTATAATTAACATTTCAATATTTTAGTTTACAGCGAAATATAAAAAAATATGTTATTAAAAAGTAAATAAACTAAATTCACTTCATTTTATATATAAACATATGATTAGTTAAAATTTAATTATTATTATTATTATTAAATAATAGGCTATGAATGCACCCCGACCTAAAAGATCTATTGTGCGCCTAAAGGCCCAACTAAGACAATTGTAGACTATTTATAAATCTCGCAATTGCTGTGGGCTTAATTTTACCTATTTGATTTGGGACTAAGATTTTGCTTCTAAGGTAGTCGAGTCTACGTCTTGCCGCCGCTGGGCAGTTGCATAGAATATGTTCTGATGTTTCCTTCTTCTCATGACACAGTCGACAGGAGTCTGTTAATTAATTAAAATAATATAAAAATAATCTTTGTTGTTCGAAATCTTTCTATACTAGTTTCTATTAAATAAAATAGTCATTTCTGTTATAACGGACGATAAATTAGAACTTATATTAAACATAACATATAAATAAAATAATGAGTTGTGAAATAGCTAAGCATGAGTAAAAAATGTTTTTTATAATATCTCTTGTAAAGGTTTGGACAAAAACTCACTAGCTACTCTACTAGCGAGTAACTAGTTATGTTGTAGTTCACTAGTTTTCAAAACCTCTTGATCAAATATATTAGTTTCTATTAAATAAAATAGTCACTTCTGTTATAACGGACGATAAATTAGAACTTATGTTAAACATATATATATAATAATGAGTTATGAGTTAGTTTAGAATCATTAAAAAATGTTTTCCATCATTTCTCTTGTTAAAGTTTGGACAAAAACTCGCTAGTTACTCTATTAGCGAGTAACTAGTGATTTTTGTTTATTTGTATGTCATGTCATACATACAGTCATGATCATATCAAATGTGAGATTGGTGTTGTTTTCCATATTAATGAAAATACAGAATGATAAAAAGAGAAGAATTTCAATTATAATTTGGTCAGGGTGACAAGACTTGAATCCACTCAAACCATCTCTTAGGAATAAATGGAGATAGCTTCTACAACAATTTGAGCGAGAGGTTGAATTCCTAGTGGAATATGTTTATCTAAGCCAGAAAACGTGAGTGTGGCGCAGATAGGTGGGGAATAGGTGAAGGGAGTGGAGTTGGTCGATAACAATTGGTCACGAAAATTTTCCGCTCTTTTTCGTCATGCCTACAAGGTTTGCTATACCTACAGAGAGTCAAAACTTCAATTAATGAAATAATAATAAAAAGTTTTGTTGTAATTTACTACTGTTCAATAAAAACCTCACTTCTGAAAACAATAGTTTATATGAAGAATTTACTTTCGAAGAAAATCAATTTAATTTAGTTAACGCAAACACTGAACAATAATACGCTGTAGAAATATTGATTTCTGAAAAGTCCATTTCTGAAAAGTCCAACTTTTGTAAATGGAAATCAATTAATAATTCTTAGAATGCAATAAGTTTATTATACTTATATGTGTATTACATTATATATACATGTATTACATATAAATAGTGCTTAGTATATAGAGAATACTTTGGATGTCAACCTTAAAAAGAAAGAGCACACTAAATTACAAATTAAACAACGAAATCTTAAACGGTTCACGGGTAGAAACTCATTTCTTTGAACTCACTATCGATTAATAATATGGTATATAATCAATACATGAAAATCTGTCTGGATGTTTTGATTGCAGTTTTGGGGTTTTGTAAAGAAGACAAGTCTAGATGTAATCAGAGGGTTCCAAAACGAATGCCTTCTCAGTTTTGTAAGTGCTTCCTGGTTTAAAAGAAATAGTGACTTTCACATAATTTCGAGGTGTGTTCACTGAAGTAAGGAAATCAACCGAATCTCATCAGGGAAGACTTTGTCAGCATATTAGTAGAGAAATCTATGCGTTGCTTAATATAAGTGACTTGGGAAGATAATTGCAACTCACTAAACTGTTTGAACTAGTGACGTAAACTTAATAAATATATATGGAATATGTGTGTAATATTATTTTTAATATTATTTTATTCAATGTAAACAGCTCGTTGGTCAAATGTGACCCGTTGGTTTAGCGAGGAACGATGTATATTACACTTATACTTTTTTCAATAAAAAATTATTTGTGTGTATTTATTTTTTTATGCAACTGTCTTAACATGTATGATATTTATGTATTTTATATATGTAGTTTACATTCTCCTTTAATTAAACAGTATAGCATGAGAATCATTTACACATCCCATCATCCACATATTCAAGAATAGTAGCCAAAACACATATGCAAGTGTTTACAAATGTGTTCGTGTAATATTTACTGCAAAACTCAAATTCAAACTATAAATTCCGAACGATTTCCCAATTACAAAAGTTTGTATTTGTAAATTTTTCATTTCCCATACAAAATTCTATATGTGGCGCCAGTAGCTGCGATTAATGCATTGCCAGCCCAGCATTGCTTGCTTGCAGCTTGCCCCAGTCCAAAATGAAACTGACCATTACTTTCAACATCATGCGATTACTTGATTTTTCTTATGCAGTGACCAGTAACCAGCAACCAGCAACTGCTATATATGTTGGCAACTTGAAACTGCCAGGATAAAGGCTTCGTCAGTGCTGATTGCGTTGTTGAACGCGTACGTTGTGTCATAAAAATGAAACTTTGCTCAAACTCTTAACTCCAACTTCAACTCCAACGCCAACTCATATGCGAGCCATAAACATTTGGATTAGTAAACTTTTTTGCGCAAAAGTGCATTAAGTAAGTTTTGTACGGAGGGGGAATAATCGTCCTAAAATTGCTTGTTTTTTATTACTTTATTTCAAATTTATTTTTTTTTTCATCCTCTTGTGTATGTTTTTACATTGCAATAAAACAGCACTCCCGTCCAGCTTCAACGTTGGTTCATGTGAGTGACCACTGCGCTAAGCAAAGCTATAAAAAAAAAACTTTTCTGTTGTGCTTGCGGATTGTTAAGCGTGGTCCATTAGCAGGAAAACTTATTGCGCCAACTGATAATTGCGGCATTAAACTGACCTAAATTGAAAAGTGGAGGAAATTGTTGACTTTATGCTAACATTAAATACTGTTTTTGCGCTCTTTAAAGTGTGGATGAAATATATTTTAAATTAGCGCTTAGAGAGCATGAAAATAGCTACATTAGTTTTATTTGTGTTATTCCACTAATACCGAGAAGTTTTAAGAGGGTTTTTATATATTTGGTGACTGGCGGAATGCAGGATATAGCATGACAATCGCTTCGTTTATGAAAGCTCAATTTAAGGTATTTTGATCTATTATTATCCAAAAATCTATGGAATAAATCTTAACTAAGCTTTAGTTTTAAGAGGATTTCCATATATTTGATACCTAGTAGGGTGCAGGATATAGATTGACCCATCTCTTTTTGTCTGTAAAAGCTCATCTTACAGTGTATCGATAATCATTGTAGTTAGTGATGATCTGATAGGCTGTTATTACCAAAAAATCCATGCAATAAATTTTAATTAACTTCTTGATTACTTCAAATGATTATTACGCTCATTGTGACATCATATAGTGATCAAAAAATAAGCAGATAATTGTCTAAAATTCACTGAGGTTGAAAAACTGCTGCTTTAAGCCACCACACTATTTGCAGGAGGGCATCCTTTATGAGAAATTATTCGATATAATGATATAATATTGTACCCCTTTCAAATAGTCCGAATATAAGAACTAATGGGATGTATGCATTATTAACATGCTGTGAAGAAAAACTCTTCTTTTCTCATTTTCTTCAAGTTATATAAATGAAACAATTCAATGCTCCTAAAAGAATTAAACGAAGGACTAGAAACGTTACTCAGGCCCACAACGCGTATGCCGTTCTTATTTTTAGGTTAGAATTGAAAAACTGTATAAACTGAGATTTACTAAATAAAATATAACATCGTTATTTTAAGAGGTACTTTTCCAATAATTTTAAAAAAGAGTTTAGGAGCTTAGTAATGGATTAAAGATCTATTTACTCAGATTTATCATTGTCATTTGAAAAGGTACTTTCCCCTTATTTTTAGCAGAAGCTTAGCTAAAATGGATCAAAGCTTGCTAGGAGTGGATGATCTAGTTTAAGTATGACCCTTCAAACAAGCAATTTTCCAATACTCAACATTTTTGCTAAAAAATTATAAGAAGGTACTAAATCCCTTTAAGCTGGGTTCATTAAAATTAAATGATATTGATACTGGTAAAACATTATTTCTCAGCTAACCAATCAAGTAACTATCGTTGATGAGGACAAGAGGGATTTATTTGACACCTAACAAACTTCCGAAGTGTGATTTTCAAGCATATTTAATTCAATCGTAATAAATATTTGAGATGTCCTACTTGTTAGATTACATCTTCTAATTATAGTGCAAATGCAAATACTTTTTTCAATTAATATAAATATTGATTCAAAATAGAGTTAATAACAAATTTTTCAGAAAGAAAGGATTCAATTTGAAATAAGAGAATGCTATCATTAGAATCGCTTGGGAATAGTTTGCAACACTCACTTATGAGTTCTGTTTGCGTTTTGCGATTACTAAGTCCGGTTTATAATTAGAAAGTAGTTGTCATATAATAGTCATAAAGGCATAACATAATCCAAACAACATATTCTCGAAACACTCCACAGACATTTTTTATCATTCCACATTCATTGGAGGTTGGATGAATAGAAACATTTTTAGAAGAACCAGTTACTGTTAGTAACCACAAAAGACTAATTAATTAGAATTAGCAGAATGAAAATTATGTTGATCTACTTTATTTGTAACTATTTGCGATTGTCCGGAAATTAATCCAATATATATTAATCCAAGATATTGTTTGACCTTATCTAAAATATACTGTAACTTTTAGATTTAGTCATATTATAAGCGTTTTCTTACGATAAGTAAATTCGATTTAATCGATGACAGTGTTGAACTGTCTAACATATATTAATACCTTATATAAAACTAGTTCCCAATAGCTTCTCTAGTTACTAGTTCTCCTCTTTGCTTTCCCTTTACTTCTTGGAATAACGAACCCTATTATTATGTCTTCTTATTATTTTTTCATTAAAATTAATGTCAAATAAATATTATATTTGAATTATTATCCAAAACTTCATTTTAAATTTTATAAATTACTATAGAATTTCAAACATTTATCATTGCTTCAATATTTCCAACAATAAATTAACCAACAAAAATATTTAATTGTTTTGTTTTAGTTGTTAACGTTTCTCTAATGCATAAAAAAGTTGAAGGAATAAATATTTTTTGCAAGGGAATTTCTTGAAGTATTGCTTCAAGCAACTCAATACCACAACTGAAGAAATAAAGTTGATTAAACTTTCACAGAGTTGCCACACTATAAGCTTTCACTCCCACCGCAACACATTCAAGTCAATATTTTTTTCTTCTCTTGACTAGTTAAAAAGTTGCTGCTTGATGATGTTTTCATTTCTTCATCACTTCACTGTGAAACGTGCAACATTTTTGTACTCAAGTTTTTATTCCTTTCGAGTTGCACAACATCACAACCAGCACAACAGCAATAAAATTAAAGTCAAGAACTTTTAACCCGCAACCAATTAAGACTAGAATAGTTTTTTCATAAAGGAAAGTTAATAAATAAGAAATATTTTACGGCATTGGGAAAGATAGCAGAAGCGCTACACTTTCCGAATTTTCTTATAATATAAAAAGGACACTCTTGTGAAGCAAAGATGAGAGATGTGTGAATCTTGTCAAAACAAGATCAGTTCCTTTTTCTTAAGAGGTTGCTTATGCTTAAGATAAGATTTAATTATGGAACAGACTTAGGTTCCTAAGTCAGTAAAAGCAATCTTTTGTACTAAGCCAAAACAATATGTAAGGATAGTCACAGTAGTAGTAGGCTTTGCACGCAGGTCTTAAGCGATTAAGAGGGATCGTATCCTGAAGTTATTAGCAGAGTTCTATATATCTGACTGGCAGATTATAGGTGTATAATCTCAATTTAACTTTTAAAACCAGTAAAAATCAAATTAATTATGATTGCAAGCTGTACAAATTACATTTAATTTTCATCACTTAAGTTTCATTGGGTAAAGGATATTTTATATAAAATGGTTATTATTTCTTTTTTTACTTGAGCAAACTCGAGTTAGTGTCTAAAGCACTTGTACTCAATAGTGTTTAGATTATAAAAGCTCAGGTGAATTCAAATAATAAGTAATTTAGATGATTTAATAGAAGTATAGTTTGGAACCCAGGATATCTTCCTGACGGAATATATTTTGTATTTTATTTGAAAAGTTATCAAGTCTTTATCTTTCGTGGTTAATTATAAAATAGTATGCAAAAACTGATGGTATATGTTGGATGATGGTTCAGATCTCATTCATAGTTTGAAGAAAATCGTTTCATTCCGCTCAAAACGCTGTATGTTACGCTCAAAAATGTGTTTTCGATTCAGTTTTTGTTCAATTATCAATGAAAATGGCACTAAATTTCGGAATATCATCTTCATACATAGTTCTTCCTTTAAAATATAGATTACTTGTTCGTTCGATATGCCTATGGTATCAGCAATTTCGCGTTTATGCCAACTTAGATCTGTGCGAATAATCTTGTAGACTTTTTCAATGATTTCTGGTTTTGTTGCATTCTTGGACGCCCACTACGTGGTTCATCTTCAACGCTTGTATTCCCGCGTTAAAACTCATCGAAGCACAGTTGAAAATAAAGGAGTAGATTATTTTAACATATTCTCTATTTTTGTATGAATTTCTGCCGTTGATAAACAACTTAAGACAAAGAAATTTATTAATGTGCGATATTAGTTTTTTTATTAAGACAAAATCATCGAGACGGCTTGTAAAAAAAGACTTCTCCATATGCTCAGTTGAAAGTGTGAAAATTGTGTATAAATTTTGATTCTTGGACTGGTTAATAGGTGTCGCTTTTAAAACTTGTTAGCCAATCTGTATTTTGATATTTTAAATCCAATAATTCTTCGATACTAGATGAAAAGGGTTTTTCTAATAGCATCTCATTCACCTAACATGCCTATTTTGTAAATGTAGCTTTTTAAAAGTAAGCAAAACTAAAAACCTGCCCGTAAATCAAGATATAAAAATTTATACAACATAAATTTGTGAAATGCGGAATAAATCCAAAATACTCGTATAATTTCTTAAAATGAAATGAAAATGAAGATGAAAGTTCGTTAAGGAAGTTGAAACTTCTCAATAATTTATTCTGCCAATTGACGTTAAATAAAAAGCAACTTTGTTGCGTTCAAACTAACAGAAGAAGTTGACCAGGATGAATACTTGTGCTGCTGCTGCTGCCGCTTCTGTCCCGTAAAGGATTTATGAAGAATTTTATTTTGCATGTAACCCAGTAAAGCACCCACAACAACTTCACAGGAATATTACATGCAAATAATAACAACAGCAGTGAGAATATACAGAAATACACAGCAACTAAGATTTTCAACTGAAAAGGGTAAAAAGGACTTTTTTCCTTCAGTGGACAGTAGAGTATTCTTTCCAGAATTTTTTTTTTTTGTTTTTTTTTTTGAAATTTTGGGAGAACTGAAAAACATTTTGGTAAGAATGACTTTGCACAGAGCAAAAGTTGATTTCTGACAAAACAAACTTTTGTAAATAAGTAAAATTTGTATTTATTTCTTCACATTGTTGTTATTGTTATTCTCAGTGTTGTTGTTGTTGTTATTGGTGTTGTTATTGTTTTCTGGTATTTTTTTTTTTTATATTTTGTCCCTTGGAGTGCATGAATAAATTTCCCAATCAACGTCAGTTTGTCTTCGGCATGGACTTTTTATTTGCTTTTCACTACCTCCTCTACAATACTTCACTTTTATTTTGTTAAGAAAGAAAATTTGTGAGAAAGCTAAAAAATAAAATCCACAAAAAAAAAACAAAACAAAAAATAAATGAAAAACACAAAACACCAAAAATGAAAACAAAAACTTTTCATAAAAAGTTGCAATTTTATGAAAACTTTTATGTTCCTCACTCACTTAACCCTTAAGTTGACCTCAGTCAGAAAAGTGGTGTATGAGTACTGTGGAAAGTAGAAGAAAATTGTGCCAAAGGATATGAAAGAGATGCATTGAAATGTAGTAAAAGACACAAATATTATACTAAATTGCATATCAAGTGAAATCCAATAATAGTTTTTTTTTGTTTATGTATTCATGCTTCCAGAAATTTGTCCAAATATTTGGGAATTTTAATGTGGCTTTTCATTTTCATCATCCACTCATCTTGGAAATGAATGCTCCAAATAAGCAAAAAGGAATTGTTCTATTTTATTGAAAAAATTTGGATTAATTGCAATTTAAATGTAGTTTTCTTAAATTGTTTTAGGAACATCCACTCAATGACTGGATATTTAACGGGTCACTATTTTTTGTGACACCATTTTAAAGTTAATATATTAAAAGTTCACATTTCACGTTGACTGTTTATTTTTACTATGTTGATTTAAAGTACATGATTAAATGGGTTATGACGTCAGACGTGTTACCGCGTTAAGTGTAAAGTGTGTATTACATATCAGCTTTTGTTCCACAACTTGTCCGACGTTGCTTGCTGTTACACACCCGACACAATCCATATTATTTTGAACACGCCCCAGCAAAAAAAAACAAAAGAATATGTTTTTGATTTCATTAATCAAAATACTTGGATTTCCATCCAAATTGTTGTCAGACCTCCAAATATTGCTATTACTTACAGACTTAACAGACTTGATAGCGCTTTAATCGCACTTACTCGGCTGCTCTTCTTCTTGTTGACGGTTCGATATACTCTATAGATGTTTTGATATATTTCATGTCGATCTTCCGCAACAGAGTGATCATTCACTTACAATCTTAATAACATAAGCCTGTCCGCAGAGATTCAATGTCCGATATGCTTAGAATGCGATCTGAAACCATATTTTATTTGAGTTTCCGACTTGATGTGGGAATTATAATTTATCCTTGGTTCATATGTGAAGTGTAGAGCGTTTTATGTTCAGTTGGGATGGGTTGACAGCATGAAAGTTTAGCCACGGTACCAGTGTGCCATTGTGTTCGCAGTACCTATTTTATTCTTAATATATTTTTCACTCATTATGAAAAGAATCAAGAATACTCGATGACAATATTCTTGACACATGACTGAAATACTCAAATTAGCGGTACTCAACATTTTTTGAAATCTTATTTGACACACTTGTGCTGTCTGCACACATTCAGCTATTTGCTGGCTTTCTATTATAGTTAACTGAAAAGAAAACTTGGTTTTTAAAGGGCCTACCACTATAATATTATAAATAAACCTTAATAAGTTTGGTTCAAAGATAATTTAATGGAATTTTATTTAATAAAGAAATAATATCTTCAGCAAAAAAAAAAAAACAATTGATTTCTTAAAGAGTACTAAATAAGAAACTGAAAGGAATAAACAGAGCTGGTACCCTGACCATGGTTGATCATGGTTGATCTTTCCTTCTGCAAAACTGATACTTATAATAATTTATAAATTTGACTTTAAAGTCAGTACTCGAAATACTTGAAGCAGCTGTATGATCAGTCTACAATTCAATTTCTTGAAAATAAATAAATATTTTTGTTGTTACTATTTAGTATAGTTCGGAGTCTCTCAATAATTCATAGAGCGATAAGTAATTATAAAATATATGCCGAAAACAAAAATGAAGTTATTAAATTCCGAATAGTAGTTACACAAGATGTACCTTTCCTTAATCGAATAATTTGAAATTTTTTAAAAATTGAATTTGTTAAAAAATAATAAACTAATAATTATTATAATTAATAAATTTAATTTTAACATCAGTACTTGAAACAGTAATAAAAGAAACAGCTATATGGTCAGACAAAAATTCAATTAAACAAAAAATAAATAAAGTTTTTGTTGTTACAATTCTGTTCTATTCAAAGTCTCTTTAAAAAATAATAAATAATCAAAAATGTCCTGAATGTTAGAGCACCCAAATAGTTGTTTGTGGGTAGCCAGTCGATTGAGTGCATTGTTACACTTTATTAGGTCTTTTAATGTAGTTTTTTAGAGCTTTGAGAACTTTATTGACTGTCTGTGAGTATCTTGATTTAACTCTTTTAAGTACTTTTTTGGATAAGAACTCCATAATCTCCATTATAGCATGGAGTTTCGCATGAAAAATTGTGGTTTCTGTGCTTATTGATTTGTTTACCTTGGGTTCCAATATTCCTGCTCCAACACCGTGAAGCGTTTTAAATCCTTCTGTATACCATTTTGCGGGTCAACATGTAACGTTGTTGTATTAGTATTTAACACCTCTCTTTTTGAGAATATTACTCTGTATCTCTTTAAGTAGTCAATTTTCAAACCTGGTAAGGATTTGTAGGTGTCCAGTGAGATTTGAATTTTTCTTTCATGTGAATTGAGAATGCCTGCATTGCAACATCCTCTTGTTTTGCTCAGTGTAGCAGCGAAAAATTTAATAGTGGTGTCATGTCAGCAGTTTGGGTAATTCTCATGGTTTCAGTATAAGATTCTTCAGTATTAGATGAATCAATTGTTAAGTCTTACTTTTGGCTTTAACTGCATTACCAGGCCTTGAGTCAAAGCATATATATTTTTATGTTTATGTTTATATACTTTATATATAATTTCAACAACCATTATTTTAAATCATTGAAACATTTACTCTCATTATTTGTTTTATGTGCACATTTTTATCTTTCCACACAGTTTCAGTCAACACACAAAATTTTAGTGACAACAGTGCGTATACGTAACACAAATTAAAATTGCTTTCTGCTGTGAATTTCTTGGTGGATTTGGGAGCGTTCGCCCGAAATATAATATCCTTAAAAAGTAGGAAACAAGATTTTGACTGTAAGGAAAGATAACTGCATATGTGCATTTATGCAAGTGAGCATTCGCAGGCTCGTGCAACACAATAATGCAATTAAAATTAATGTCGTTTGTTTACCGACATAAGAATCTCTTAAAAGGATATTAAAATGGAAAAATAAATAATAACAAAAAAAAAAAGAAAAACTAACTGAAAACGTATGAGTGTGAAAAAGTGGTGTGATGTCCCTGAGCTCTTTCTACCAGTTTTAAATTTTTAAACTCCATTTAAATATGCAACATTTCTTATTTTCTCCTCATCATTAACAATAAAGTTGCATTCACTGTTTTTGCTCTTACTTGGCGTATTGCATGTCGTTGCAAGTCCTTGCAAATCGTGGTCTATGTGTTGTCTGCATGTGTTGCATGTGGCATTATTAAAAATATGTGGCATGTGAAATGCGAAACTTAAACTGACGCTTTTTATGAGGCAATTTACACTGTGATTTATTAGTTTGTTTATGAGCTTTGTGGACACGTAAGCAACTGCATTTTTAGTTTCCATTTTGTGTTAAACAATATTTCTTTATTATACAATAAAGAAATATTTTTTTTTTTAGAAAATTGTAAATGAGGCCACATTTATACCACACTTTGACATGTTTTTAAAGCTACATAGAACGCAATGTCCAAGTTTTTGTTGCCTCTCTGGAATAACACTTAAATACTTGTATTTACCATAACTTCACTTTTTGCTTCTTTGTTGGATGTTGCACCAAAAGGAAATTGTTGAAATACATAACATTTTACTTAATGCCAACGTATTGTTTTTGTTGTATGTTTAGCAAATCCTTTAATCACTTAAAGTTTTCTAAAAATGAATTTTGTAATAAAGAAATTATAGGTTGTTAAGACCTGGTGCAGACTTTGATTGGTGTCATTACACGTGTACTATTATTTGTCATAATGATTGGCATTTAACCCACTTTTTGATAAAGTAATGCTTTTAAAGGTATAAGTTTTATAATAGCTTAATTTTGAAATTTTCCAGGTCAGAGAAAGTTTTTGGCATTATTTTCTCATGTTTTTGACTTGAAATGCATAAGCTTACATGTTTACTAACACGAAGGTGTTCTGAATCAGACTTGGTTGAATTAATGATACGAGAATATATAAATTGTTTAATAGAAAGTTAGTACTATAAGTGACTAAAGAAATGTAAATAAAATTAGAAATGTATTATTTAATTTGCAAATGATTTATTATTATTAATAAAAGCGGAGCAGTTATTTTTAGAAGAATATCAACTGCAGATTATGTGAAATACTGAGGACAGATTCGATTTTTTTATCAGCTTGATTCATATGAATGTCAAGGCGCGATTAAAGGTTTAATTAGATTAATCAGTTATGAGTTTCAGTTCCTATCTTACAAATGTTACGAGACGGGAATCTCCTCTAACCTACCGGAATGAAGTTATAGGCGTCGGTTTTATCTTATTCGAATGAAGTTATGGATTTTGAATGGCTGCGTTTGTCAAGCTCTTAAACTTTCTAGGTTAGTTTGGAAGGGTTTCTCCAAGAAACGTAATAGATCTTATAATATTATTATTATGTTTGAGAAATTTGCACTGCGACCCAGACATATAATATGTCTCATTCATGGGAAAATTGTATTACTGAACCTGTATTACAGAAATTTATTTCTTCATCCGGAAGAGATACTTATCTAGGTACTTGTTTTGTTTATGTAATAGTTTAAGGTGATGTTCTAAGACGTGTTTTGAACATCAACTGTTTTGCTTCCATAAAAACTAATAAATTTCATTAGAAGATGTTCCCAGCAATGATTCTCTGTAATAATTCTTAAATCAATTTAACTTAACAATAAATCCTTAAACCGTTTCGGGTTGAAAGTCACTATAGGAGATTTCAAATCGCTGGCAGTATATTTCAGTACAGTTTTCTATGTGTCTTCTCTCCTTTTTATTGTGTGCAAATTAATATATTCTTTCAGTCCATAGAACAGTTCTGGGCCTACCAGTTCTGCTCCTTTCATTCTTTCTCCTTTACTAACAAGTTCGTTTGTAATACCGATGCCAGAGATTCCAGTATGCCACAGAAGCCATAGGATCTATACTGATTTAATGTTTATTTTGAACAAAGATATTCAGAGTATCTAAGACACTCTGCAACCAGTCTTGATGACATCTGATGAGATTTGCTGCGTTTATTACCGCCTGGCTATTTTAAAAGTTACGTTCAAGGATAAAGTATACACAGCTTCCTGTCGCATAAGGCCTTGATTGAGAAATAGTTATGTTCCCCTTGGAAATTCCAAAGAATTTCTGCCGGCAACAATTTAAGTTATATGTTTGGCATAACTTATTCCTTTGTAAGTACCGAAATCTACCAACACCTCTGCTGTTCTTTGGGTCACAGCACCCGGTGTAATACGCAACACCACGTTGAAAGAAAGTAAAATATAATTATTCTTCCCGTCCAAGTTTAGGTTGAGCCACAGTTACCATGACACTGTCGAATTCAAATTGGTCAGGACAGCTGAAGGTGCGGGTACTGATCCACGTGGTAGCAGATATACACTTCTAGCCGGGTGTAGTGAGTGTATCGCACTCACTACTATTTACACTCCAAACAGTGTTTTAGTCGCTTCTTACGACAGCCATATCTTACCTAGGATATATTCTAACCCCATTACCGCAGGGGGGTAACTAGATGTACAGGAATTCAGAATATAATTCTACATTCCGCTATGAATACGCTTTTGTACAGTATGAAAAAATTGTATATATTAAACAAGTTTTTATTATTCTGAATTTATTTCTGCTACATATTTTCCAAACTACAAAACTAACCTATGTGGTATCCTTCGATATTAAATCTATATGATTTTTTTCATATATAATGAGCATATAAAAATCTTTTTACTGAATTTAATCTCATTAAGTATGCACAATTTCGTCCTTTTACTCATTCATTACATTCCGTATTCCTTCTTATCTGCAATAAACTAGAGTTTACCGCTTTCTTGATTACAAAACAGTAGAAAACTTTTGTTTTATTATCTTTTAATCACCAAAAAAGAAAACCTTAATCTCTATTAAAATTATTTTTGTTTCCTTTTTTGTTTGTGGTTTTGGGTTCTCCGTGTAATCTCGCTCAAGGAGCAAAATGTATATAAATATAATTTACGTTAAATACAAATAAAAAATCATCAAATTTCTTAAGGCTTTATGGTTTATTATCAGTTCGCGCTCTACAGGACAAACGCTGTAATCTAGTAAAATAGCAGTACGTGCAGGTGGACGGTGACGTGTTCCTCAACGACGGTATCGCACGTAGCCACTTCAGAGTGGAGAAAATGCCTTCATAAATTATTCATAACTGAAGGTGTTCGTGGTGGAGAAGAAAATATTTTCATATATTTTTTTTGTCTAGTAATTTTGTTGTTGTTGTTGTTGTATTTTTATGGTTTCTTCTCAGCACTTAAGTTGAGCTATTGTATATGCCAGGCAAAAATGTATCTACAACTCACAGTTCAACGGCTGCGGCGGTACAGCCTTAGAAAGTTGTCACTGTTGCTGCGTCTTAAATTTCGCAGTGGAATCGCTTATTTTTGCAACTGTTGAATTTCTTCCTTAACTAAGCAGACAACAGGAACTTTAATTTTACGCAACGTTGACTAAGTCAAAGTTTATTTCTTGATTTTTATTAAAATTCTTTTTTTTTCCCTTCGCATTTTTTATTCAATTTTTTTCCTCTCTGTATTTTATTAAGGATTTTACGCATTTTTCCTACAAGTTTGTGGTAAATGAAGTTCTAGAAAAGTTTAAGAAATTTAGGAAAGAGGGATGTTGCATGTGAAGGTATTCTTGAGATTGAAATATTATTATTTATGGAAAATAAATTAAAATTCTACCTTATATTATTTTAAAATTAGAAATTCTACAAAATTTGAGAGGTTTTGGTTTAAAACTTTTAATATTATTTATTTATACGCAGTAATTTTTTTTAATAAAAAAATTAATAAGAAATAATAAAATACGTCGAAAGAGATATTTTTTGATCTACAGGAATTCTACAGTTATTATTATTGTTTTATGATGTCGCACTGCGACCATCGTGCCGGGTCTAAACCATCTTCAGGGTTTAGAGTAAGTCTCTAAACCTTAATGCGTCGATAAAAAGTAGTATAGAATTACTAGAACTACCTTAGACAGTTTTATTGCCTCATTCATAACGATATAAGAGGTCTGCTATATATATTTCTGGCCTAGGCAATACTAAGTGTTACCAGGTGCAATCTGTTCTGGAGGTATCTCAATCAAATTTGAAAAAGTGCTTCGACAATTGGTTTGAGCGCATGCAAAAGTTTATAAATCAGGCTGGAGAATAGTCTGAAAAACAATAAAACAATTTTTGATGATAAATATTCGCATTTTCAGTATTAGGTCAGAAATATATATAGCAGCCCTCGTACATTCCTAGGAGTCTATTCCGCATATGCGTAAACATAGGGCATTCTAACAGCACATATGTGGCTAATTCTTCATCTTTTTCTCAGAATCTGCAGTTTGGACCTGTATATGTACCCAGTCTCGTATGATGGTATTTTAATTTATTTTGTCCTGTTAAGATTCCTGTGATGATTCTAAATTTTTCTTTTAATAGATCCATTCAATGCTGGTATCTCCTATTATTATAGATACCACTAAATGTTTTGGATTGTGATAATTCTTGTAGGTTATTCCAGTAATACTTGTTGTTCTGGTTCTCCTTTATTTTTATAAGAGAAAGAAGGTTACTGTGGCCTAGTCCACAGAAAGCTACCGGCTGCACCTTTCCCTGGCTAATTTATTTGTGTATTCAGAAAAGGTTTCAGCTGCTATCTAGCAACCAATTCGTATAAATCGCATATCAACATGCGAGTACTCTTCGAAATTGTTTGACCTATTGCTGCCAGTTTTTCTTTAGTATTGATATAACAATTTTTAGAGAGATATTGTGACATTATGCCCAGATTCAACAAGAATTTGACTTAATGTTATTACGTTATTATTATTATTATTGTTATTTTTATTATTGACTTATTATTATTATTATTAAAGTCAACATTCAATTAATACATATATACTTATAGAGTTACTCTATATCTCTCTTCTCACTGATTCACATCTTCGCAAGTGATTCACAAGTAATATTAATTACAACAACGGTAGCGTAGCTGACAGAGATTAAAAAATAAATAATTTTAATTCCTTTTTATTAAATCCGCTTCTCATCACATTTCCTTAGACAGCCTCATCCCCATTATCACCAGTTTTCATTATTTTCGCTTTCTTTGTATTTTGGTAATATTAGTGAGGCTAACCAAAATGTTTGGATTTCGTTATAAAACTTAAATTCTCCATAATTCCCAGAGGTAAATTTCAAGGACGCAAGCTTTATAAAATATCTATCGATGGCCTCACTGTTTAACAAGTCGTGGTTAGTACTATAGAGGGCTCTGGTCGAGTTAATCTAACTATAGAGTAAAAGAGAGACTATTGGATCCATGTAAAGAATAAAGCGGAGATTAGAGCTCTATTAAACTAAATTAATTAAATTGAATTTAGTTTAATTAAATTCATTTTATATTGAAATAAATTTAATAAATATAAAAATATGTTTAACTAAGTTATGAAATTCTATAAATCCAAAATGTATCCTTATAATATTTTATATAAAGCACAGACACAACTGTGCTCTGCTTCTTCTCAACTAATAATTTTACACTCAATCAGCTCAAAATGAAACTTATTATAATATTTTGTAAAATCAAAATCTGAAGGATAAGTTTCTCAAATTGCAGCTAAAAACTTGCTAAAGTATTTTATCTACATCCTGCAGCAACATTTCAGTTACACCAGCAACAGCAACTACAATAACAACAACAACAACTAAAACACTAGCAAGGACTATTGTACAGCAACAATAGAATTGTAATTCATATAAAACTGCCAGCAGTTAGTTGTATCATGTCCGAGTACTCGTATAGCGAACATACAGAGCAGCCCCGAAGATAGTTAAAGAAACCAAAATGGGTTCACTCATAAATTTACGATTACGATATTTTCCAATGCGATGAATGTGCGGATGTGGCTGAAATGCGCATCCGGAGCGCAATGATGTGCAAGCAAAGATGTCCTACTCAAGTTTTCTTTCCAACAGACACATACACATGCATATGTATGCACGTATGCACTTTAATACAAATGCAATTGCAAATGCAATTTATGTTTGCGGTGCAGTCGAGAGTAAAATTTGTGCGCCTTTCAAGACAAAATGTGCGATTGTTTTCGATGGCTACGATCTTACCACTACTGTCACTACTACTGCTGATGGAGCTGAAGTAGTTGACGATGATGACGATAATGATGGTGGTGGTGGTGATGCTGGTGATGATGATGATGATGATGATGATGGTATTGGTTATAGTGTAAGTGATGCTGCCATTGTTGATGGTGCCATAGTCAAAATTTATAAAAATACTTTATAGTATTATGAATGTATGTAATGAATGTGTTTATTTAAATGCACAACGTATTTGTCGTCACTATTGGCACTGTACACACACACAGATATTGCATTGAGCTGGCAGTGAAAGCATTTGGGTGACACTGTATTGCGTTGCGGTTGAATCAGCTTGGCTTGGCTGACGTTGTGGTTCTTGCTTGAGTAGAGTTTAACGACAATTTATTTCGATTATGGCATCTACTTGGAACTATTTCTGCTGGTTTAAGTGCATAATGTGTTTGCAATAGCGAATATATCGATATACTCGTATGTTTGCAGTAATAGTAACTCTGTTAGCCAGCTCAGGCCGTGCCTTGCACTTAAACAGTTACCAAGTAGGTGCACTTTCGTAAGGAAAATATTTTGGTTTATGAATTTCAATGAATTATCACAAGCTGCCTTACTTGCTTGTGGCCTTTTCTGGCAAGCATTAATACCGCATGCCGATTACTTTGAAACCACAACCGTTCTGGGTGGTCTAGGCAAGCACCAATATCAGCAGTAGTGGTAGTAGTGGCAGAGTGGCAGCAGTAGTAATACTACGAAAATCGTTACGACTGTGCCTTTTGTAGGTCAGTGGAAATTAAAGCAATGACGGAAGTAAATTTATAACCGAAAAGCAAGAAAACAGCAATAAAATAGGCACAAAGGAAGTAAGTGAGGAAAATGACCGCATTCGAAAGTGGTCAAAAGATATATCGAGTTGAGTGGTGAATGAAATTTTACTGCAAGGATAAAAATTTAAAGTCCATAGAAAAAGACATAAATTTTTTGCGAAAAAAGAATTGGATATTTTATGACCCTGTTTAGTATTTATTGTAATTTTCACTTAACTCTTAGCATTTATTGTTCATTTTTTGCTCATTAGAGTAAAATTTTTGTACTACTTGGATTTCTATGTGCAGCACTTCAAAAAGCAAATTCTTGCTATTCTTCTATAATTACATGCAAATATAAATTAATGACTTTCTTATTGGAAAATTCTAATAAATTGTTGAGCAACACTGAGTGCCTACAGAAGGCTATATCTATAGAAAAGGAAGTTGAACGTAATCTTATGCATAAATTTTTGTGCTACTCATCAACCGGAATTTAATTAAAATCCAATAAGAAACGCCAATCAGCACGACAGCCATATTCTCTCGTTACTATAGATGGTGCTTGAAGCACGAACCAAAGGATACTTCCACAATCTATTGTTGGCTCCATAGAAAAGTATCTAACAACTGTGCAATAAAACCATTAAACATTATTCGTTTATTAATGCAAAATCAGTTATTTTCGATAATCAGCTGCGATATGGCGTCGCTTATCAAAGCGCGCAATTTTTATCGCTTGCTCCCAACCTTCACCCGCCTTCATCCACCCACTTGTACTAAAGTAATATGTAACCCAAGGCAACCCACAGCCAGCGGGTCACGTTGGTCCACAAAAATGACTGTTGAAATGCGCCATTAGCGGATGTAATAAAAATCGCAAAGAATTGCAGAGTAACTTCCTAAAACAAAACAAAAAAAAAGTAGTATCTATATAAAAAAAAAAAAAATATATATAATGAATTTTAATAACAGCAAGAAAAGAAGAAAAAAAATGTGTTGTATGTATGTAAATAAATTTTCCTATGCTAAATCGTTTTCCAACACTTCGCCTGCCTCCACACAAACTCGCCATTTCTTCTGTACATCGATGGTGCGCTGGCATGTCAGCTGCTGAGAGACTCGACTCCTTGTTAACTTCTATTCGCTCGTTCAAGTTCACATCCTGGGAAGCGGCGTTGTACTTTAGCTTGTCGTCGCCGACGTCACTCACGTCGTTATCGTCAACACTCAAGAACTTCAATTAATTTCCATTAAAACGCGCTGAATGGAATTTAATTTCTTTTCTGACATTTTCCTCGACATCGCCCGTGTAGTTGGGCGACGCATTTGGGGCGACCGAACGCGCTGAAGTTGCATGTGTGCTAGAATATCGTAAAGCAAGGATAATGTAAATTTTCTCTTATTTTGTTTATGTTATTATTTTTTTCCACTTTATATATACTATATAAAATATATTTTTTTATTTATTCTTCTGCGTTTTTTTTTCTTCGTAACTTTTGTGGAAATGCTAAAGTTTTTTAATTTTTATGTGTTTTGGGCATTTCTGTTTAAAAGTTCAAAGTAAAGAAGACAAAGTATTTTTATTTACATTAAAAATTGTTTTGTTATATCTTTTTTACCCCGATTTTTCGTCCTTTATACCGCGCTGTTGCTGTACTTTTATGCGTGGCCGTAGCCATTTTTAGCATTTTTACTTTGTAATTAAAAAAGGATAACAAAAAAAGTGCGTGCATTTTAACGTTTTTTTGAAGTTCACATTTTTTTCTATATTATTTTAAAGTTCAACAAAATTTTAACTTTTTCAATTATTTACTTTGAAGTCCTTTAAACAAACAGAAAAAAAAACAAGTTGAACTAAATAAACGGTTCTTCAAAGGTTAATGCAGTATTTGAGGCAAACTTAGGAAATCTTTGAGTAAATACTGCTCTGAAACTTGAAAGGTCATAGATCATGACAGTCGAAAACTGCAAATATTTTTAAACAAGTATAGGCTTATTCTTTTGTAAGCATATAACAAAAAAACAACCGCTTGTTTTCCAAATAACACGTGAAACAACAACACTGCTGGTTTGTTTACGCCAACTTCCTTGAAATCGCTTAACTAAGAAAAGAAAAAAAAAGAGAAAAAAATGAAAGAAGAAGCGAGAAAAAGATAAATAGAGACAAGAAGAAAAAGGACAAGAAAAGAAAAGAAATAAAAAAACGGAGAAGAATATACCGTGATATATAACGTGTAAAAATAAGAAAACTTCGAGAAAGGGAGAAAAAGGGAGCTGAAAAATATGAAAAAAAGACAAAAAGAAGAGGCGAATAACGTTTAGTTTTAAAAAAATTGAAATGAAGGAATAGTGCAATCCACGAATATCCTAAATAGATTTACTCCAGCTAGAATAAGAGAAGATTACACCAACTCTAAATAAGAAAAAAACGTATGTGTCGAAATAATATTGGAGTGCTGTCGAAGAGCAACCTATATTAACAGGACGAATGTAATATTTTGAATCTTGAATTCTATTAAAGTAGCGACAATGAGGTAGAATAATATAATGTATGTCATCTGATATGTAACCGTTCTGTTGTCTAAATAATAAAATTCTATAATGATAAAAGGTTATATCATCTGATTTATAACTGTTCTGTTGTCACATTATTAAAACTCTATAATTTTTAAAATTTTTTCGACACATTTTCTAAAAATTTTTTCTAGCATCTAATAGAAAAGTTGGTAAAAATTCAATTAGAAAGCGCTATGGCTTTTAAAATAGAGAAAAGAGGAAAAACTCTATTGTAAGTAATATCTAAATATGTCAGTAAGCATGTTGATGCTAATTGAAAGTTAGTTGATGCTAATTGAATCTAACCTAACTAAACAGATATTTATTCTGAAATAATATTTGAAATAATATTTTTGTAATTAAGTTATGAAAATATTTTTATAGAAATCCTATTAAAACAGATTTATTAAATAATTATATCAATATTTTAATTAAATAATATTAATACTAAACCTCAGACTAAAACTGATATTATAACAACTAATATTTTGTAGGACAAAAGTAAAAGTATTTTTAATGAACCTTAATTTCCAATTAACTTTTGCTCATGTGAAACGGCTTAGTCACCTACATGCATTCCAGCTTTGAACGACCCATTTTCTTCTCGGTGCTGTTAATGTAACATTAAATGGCCATAACTGTGTACGTGGGCGGCTTTGGTGTGGATTTAATTTTCTCTATGCACTTCACCTTAGCGGAGACAAAGATTCTTATCACAGAAATTGAATTTTTTCGGAAATTTTTCATTCTCTTCCATTCGAAGCGGAGTGATATCATTTCATAACATTCACGAGGTCAAGTCAGCTTAACCTCAAAATTAATTGCGGAAATTATTTCAGCGTTTGGGTGCTGCACCAGTTGTAGCTGGAGTGGTCTTTGTTGTTAATAATTGGTAATTTGTCATTGTGTGCTTAAAAGATTTATCTGAGCTGAGCTTAAGAAGAAAAGTGAACTGAAATGCTCTGAAAGATTAAGTGAATGGCAAATTTCGTTCGTTTTCTCTGCTCCTTTAAAACAATCGGAATATTTTGATAAGCTGCCAATGGCATGCATGTGTGGTCAGATAAGTGAACTACTGACAATTCAAATTACAAGAATAATGATTTCTTTTATATTGAAAGAATGGAAAGAATATTTATCATTACATTATTCTTAAATAAGAAAAAATTTTTTTTTACAAGAAGGAAATATGAAGGTGATAACTTTAATATGTTGGGTATTGATCAAGAACATTATTAGTGTCAAAAAAAGTATTAATTGGATATCTACAGAAGATAATTTCAGGAGAACGGTGTGTAATAGAAGGAACATTCTCTAGTTAAAAATGCTTGTGAGATAATGAGTTATTGATAAACGATAAATAAATAAATAAAATGTTACAAAAGGGTAAATCATGTGTTAAACATATGTGGTCATAACTTTCCAATGAAATTAATATTAGACAACAATTATAAGGATATTTAGTGGATTAACTTATTTACAGGGGCTACGCTGTAAATAATTATGCAAGCAATTTGAATAACTGAATATTGAGATATTGAAAATTTTTTCCTAACCGGTTATTTTTAGGTAGATCTCTCTCGGTTATCTCTAGGTAGATGGCTCCCTGTATTAAGTGATATCTATAATTTTGTAAAAAATGTTAATTATTTAATATAAAGTTGAATGAATAGAGTAAGATATACGGTACAAATCTGTAGTTCTGTAAAAAATATTGATTTTTTGCATAAAGTTGAATTAATAGAGTGAGATAAATGGTAAAAATAAGGTACGATCTGTCATCCTAATTCTTTATTCATAGAGGATTATGACAAAATAATAAATACGAGTGCATATTTTTCAATAAAGCACTTGAAAAGGCAATACGAGATGTGTTTGGAGGAAGAATATTCACATATACTTACTTACTGACATTATTATTACTTTTATGGCACATGTGCGAGATCAGTTAATGGAAAGTTGCACATGAAATAAAGGTTGCAGTCTTGGGGACCCAAAATCCTACAAACATAATGGCGTATGTATTTTGTAATAGAATAATAGTCTTCTAAGACTACTAAAAGTGCAACACTTGAGAACAGTAAACAGAGGAAGAATGCAATGCGATGGCTGTTATACGTACGAATAGTAATCAATAATTTATGTGCATCTCCAAGAGATAGAAGTAGTTGAAGGACACTCTTTGAGATACTTACTGCTCAAGCTTTATGTTTTAACTACTGAAATAATGATGAGAAATTTTTGATTTCCTTCCAATGGTAGTTTATAGTTATAGTTACGTTGAAAAAGATTATTCGGAGTTTCAAATACTTTTTTCATTCCCAAAACTAAAAAAACAGAACTATTATCATCACTATCGTCATTTATCATTATTTAACACTATTATCATTATCCTCATCACTAATAATGATGACGATAATGATAATACAGTTTTTGATTTATAATTAATACCGATTTAAAATTTGTGATTTGATTAAGACAGGGCTTTAAATATTTTATTTTCATGACTTCTTCAGACTCCTTTCATGATTTTTAACCATACCGATTGAAATCACAAGGGAGTGGAGAAGATATTTACTTTACACTGTTTAAAAGACATTTTTTCGGTGACTGTTTCCGATGGTAACGATCCAATTTGTCTGTTATAATCACTAACAATCATCATTAATGATCATAATAGTATCAAAACCAGTTTTTGATAATTAATCAAGAGGAGGGTGAAGATGTATTTTATAGGTTCTCTGAATTATTTTGCGGTGACTTCAGCAGATCCAACTTTTCTGTTATAATCACTTATAACGACAATGATGAAGTTTTTGATTTTTAGTCAATCGACTTAAAGTCTTTGAGGGGTTGAAGTGAATATTTTGTTTTAAAGGGTTTTAAGCAGTTTCTCGCTGATTGCTTGATAACTGTAATGTTTATGAAATGTAGATATATTTCAGGCAGTTACAGCCTGTCTTAGCTGTTATTATTTCTGATGATTTTCAATACCGATTTTAAGTCATTGTGTTAATGGAGTATGCATGTATTTTACAGAATTTTAAATAATATCTTCGGTGACTGTATAATATTTGTTGTCTTTGTAAAATGTAAATGTTTTTTTTTATTCTTTTTCACAAAATTTGGGATATGTATATACAGTACTACTCTTATACATTTTATTTGAAATGTTTATTGCTTCAATATTTTAGAAATAATTTTGTTGTATAGAAAATATTGTGATTTTCCAAGTTTTTGGTACTTCTAAATCCACTAAAAATAAATTTATGTGCGATTGTAAAACAATTTTTATGATTCAATTGAAATTGTGCAAAATTCGATTTAATGTCAATATTTCGTAGTCAATAAAATATAAAATTATAAACCAAATTTTGTAGAAAAGAAATTGTAATTTTTATATTTTATCTGAAATCTTTTTATGACTTCAAAAAAATTTTTTTGTTTTTTTTTTGGTTTTTAAAGTGCAGTACACCTTTTCCCCATCACAGCAGCATAGCTTCAAGATTAACTCTTGAATTTTTCCAATAGCATTTTCATTGGTTTTTATTGAACCATCTTCAGCATCCACCGTTTTAGTCATATGCAGTGCAGCATCACTTCCACTCCTTCTTGCAGCTTTTCACCGATATTTCCCACTTCATTTTTTATGCTGAAATTTGCATAAAATCAAATTTCTTACGAGATTATTTTGCCTTTTTTTCTGGAATTTATTTTCGACGTATTTGTGTTTGAGCATAAAACTGAGGCGCACTCGCGTACACACAGCCAATGTGAACGGAAAAAAATTTCGATTAATCCATGATTCAAAATTATATGCACTCATAAATATTTATGTGTCCTTCTTTTATTATGTTTCCAGTGCTTTGTGCACAACCTGATACCGCTTTGTGAAGCTGGAGGAGCACAAGCGCTGCCTGCCACCCATACTCGAGCTGCCACAATGGCTGATTTGCTTTGGCGTTTTCATTGCACTCGAGCACTGAACGTACTCATCTTTGTCGCTTTTCGCTGCTTTTTGGTCCTGTCATGTATGTTTACTATGTTAACTCGCACTACCGAACCGTTGAGTCTTTATTATATATTCAATAGGGTGCAACCATACTTACTCACACCCAACTCTGAGATCTCTGCTCTTCGCAACTAAATAATATATAAAAAAAATGAAATAAATAATATTAAAATAAAAAAGATTAGAATATATACTGCAAAGTGCGAAGTAGGGAGTGGGGGGTGTGGAGTATATAGTACAGACTTTGCCATTCTGTATCGATCTGAATGTAAAAAGGCAATTTATATGTTAAATTTCGAGCAGGTTGACTTTTTCCACCAATCCTTCATTATACTTTTTGTCCTTCGCTACAAAATTCTTTTTGTTGTGCTTTTCAGGAGGTTTATTCTTCTTCCTATTTTTTTTTTGTTGTAATTTTTATTTCAGTTCTACTTGCAAATTTTTTGTGTGAATCCTAGGAATATTTACAACATTGTCACTGGCAAAGACAATCACCGGAAAATGTGCTAGTGTGAAGGTAGTTTTTCTTTCGGCTCCAATGTGCAAATGTGCATCATGACGAATATCCTTCAGTTGAGTTTAGTTCAGTTCAGTTCAGTTGAGCTTAGTTTGGTTCAGGAGCAGCGTATAAATTGCAAAGTGTTTGGAGAACATGACGAGAGTTTGACATTTGTTTTTGTGTCATTTCGTTATTTGAATAAATTCAAACGTTGCTTCCCATTTTGGAAGAATTGAGGTCACAACAGTCGAACAGTCGCTTGCATAAGAGGAAAATGGCAATTCGGAAGCATTGCGAGGTACGGAAACATTTTCAATAAATTTGTGCACGTTCTGTACGAATTTCTCAACCATGAGTTTCTTTATGAGTTTCTTAATTTCGAACTTTTATGTAGTTTAAAATTGCTTTTAAGAATATTTTTTCGTAAAGATATTTTGTATCCATTTTGGTTTTATTTTAGTTTCTTATCGTCACAGTTATTAAAAAGTAGTCACTCACGAATACTATATAAAAAATTTAAGAAATACGTACAATTTCGGAATATTTGAAAGACATCCTTGTCTTCATGAAGTTGGAATATAAATCATCACAGAACTTAAGTACTGAATATTATTATGGGAATATATGGTAATGATCTCAACAACTAAAGTCTAAAGTATCATGTCGTAATGAGAATAAAGGGTTCGTTATAGTGTAGGTGAAACGAATTGAATTAAATTCCGATCATTAATACAATGATCTGAGGTTAAAACATTTTTGTTTCTATTTTCTGCGGTAGGAGGGATGTCAACTACAGCCACAGTATGAAACTTTAATCCAAAATACTTTTCTTCTTATTTTCTGCGGTAGGTGATAAGCATCGATGGCCACAGTAAGAGACTTTAATCCACTAAAATCAACTTTTAGACATTAATAAAGAATATGCCGGATATGGGTGAAAAGCAATTGATAGCCACAGTATAAGACTTTAATTTACTAAAACTAATTCTTAGGAGACAAGATGCCCAGACTTTAATACAAAGGTCTGAATTCCATTACAAAGGAATTCCTTTATTTTTACTTTCGGGAGGTGGAAAGCAAACAATTTCTATAGTATGCGACTTTAATCCAATAAAACTTATGCTTAGAATTAGAATATTATGCTTATTCTTAGAGCAGAAGCAGAAGTTGGAGTTTTCTCATTATTCGCCAGGTCACCAATGAAGACATGTTTTTTTCGTTGAAGTTTTCGCTAATGATATGTCGGTTAAGCAGGCAAGTCACATCAAAAACAGCGGGAATTAAATATTTTATCATAAAATCAAAGCTAGTTGGAGAAAACGATAATTCAAACACTAAGCTAGCTGACTGATATAACTCTCAAGTGGGTTTCCAGATATATATGAAATAAATAAAAAAATTAGATGGATTCATACACCTTGGTGCTTTGCTAAGTACATCCATAAATACATGATAATGATTTCTGTTCACTTGGAAATCGTTAAGAAAAAGTTTTGTCTCTACATTCCTCAGTTAGCTAATAATAGTTGAATGAGTCTTATGTCATATGAAACTTCCCGGTCGACGTGACCCTTATATAACAGTGTAGGATTCTGAGAACTCATTGAGTAGAAACATATGAGTACAGTAAGGCAACTGTTACCCTATTGTCACTGGGCTATAGGATATAATGCAGTGCAACTATGCATTTTTCTCATCATTTACTTTAGCAGTTGTGGGACACAGATGAGAAAAAATAAGCGAACATTTCTTTTGCGATTATATATTTTGGTTTTTAGATTGAATGGTTTTTTAGGAAAGTATATCTCTAACAGTATGTTGCATTGTTAATGGGTAAAAATTAATTATTTCTTTTTATGTCTATTTGATGCATAGATCTATGTCTTTGGATAGATCTTTTTATGTCTATCTGATGGATAGATCTATGTCTTTGGGTTTCTGTGAGTAATGTATTAGAAAAACGTAAAATAATACTTATACTTTGGTTTATCTAAATTAATTTGTTTTTGAACCAGAATAGAAGTTTAGTAAGTATTCACATTGAATATTTTAGTGTTATTTATTCATTTGAATTTTCCACACTACTTAGTTTTTATTAAATAAAAGCGTATTATCCTTTAAAAAAATGAAAAATAAAAAGCTTGGTAAATGCGGTAAAAATTTAGTGCAGTTTTGTTCTATTTTTCCATTGAGCTTTCTGGTAAACAGCGATGATGAAGGCTGCCTTATTACACCCGCATAAAAACCGAAATTAGCAATTAAAACTAAAGCCGTTTCTCGCTCGTAAAACTACAAGTAATTAAATACGAAAAATATCAGGAGCAGGATTTTTTGTGCTTCAGTGCATCACTAAATCATGTAACAGTGAAGCAGCAGAAGCCGTAAAAAATATCCGAAAAATAGTGAATTAGTGGAGAATAGTATGTTGAATGGCGGCGACGGGTGAGAGGAATAACATAAAAAGTTTTACGATGCAAACAAGGATAAAAATGTTTTAGTTAAAAATCTGCATTAATGTAACAAACAAAATGGCGCAATCAAACATCGAAACAACATGTGCCGATGTCTCTACTCCTACTCCTTCCACGACTATCGTTGGTGCTGTTCCTACTTGCTATTGATGTTGGTGGCACTGCTACTGTTGCTACTTTTGGTGTTGTTAATGCTAATGTCGTTGATGAGTTGGTTGCCGCTTCTGTTCAAATTCTCATAAAAAATTTGCAACTAAATCTAAATTCCAAATTAACAACAGCAGCTACGAAAGTTATGACGTTGACACTTTTGTGTCGACAGTTAACGCGCTCCCTGCGCATAGTTCCCCCTCCCCAGAAAAAAACGAGATAATAAATAAAACCGAAGCACATCCCTAACAATCGACATGTGCCGTTCACATGTATCATCAGTGCTGTTAGCAGGGAAAAGCTGTTCTGTTGATGTTCATATAAGTGCGCCAAGTGATAAAAAAAAATGATAAAAAATGACATGTGAAGTTGAGTCGGCGTTGAGCGATAGTCGGTGATGATAAAGTAAGGATGCAAATGGAAAGACAATAAGGTTCACTAAAATTTTAATATATCTGGAAACTTTTTCTAAAATCATTTCTACAAAATATTAATCAATGCAAAATTTGGGAAAAATGAAAAGTCACAAACAAAGGCGGGATAAGATTGACAAAGGCGGTAAGTCAACATTTGTATCATGACCAGATAAAAGTTCATTCTGACCATATTTATTCTCACAAAATTTACCTCTTTACAAAGTTTACAGGATTCTATTACTGTGACTTGCAGACTGAAAATAATATACGGTTAATTATACCAACTGACTTCTCCTACGACCATCTTGAGTTGCGATGCCCTCAACCATATGGTCAGCTAAAGAATGTACTTAATTAAAGTACATTCTTCTTTTCCTTCCTTCTTTAAAGTTTTCTTTCTTTTGTAACTGCCGTTTCGACACCTTTTTCAGTTAGCCTCATCATCCATTCTCTTCGTATAATCGCATCAACGAATCCGTTGAATGACGCTAATGTTATGATAAAGCTCGTACAGATCATAATTCATTAGGCTGCGTTAGTCGTCGCTAACTTGTAGACGACTGAAGATTGTACGAAGGATATTTGTCTTGAACATTTTCTTTGCTGTTTTAATTTTCTGTGATAACTATGCATCTATACTATACAGAAGCTGAGGTATTTTGACTTACTTACGGAGCATAAATTTTGTGGATGATAGGGAAGCATTATCCTCAATAGTCTAAATCTATATTGTAGTGTTTGTGGCAGTTTTTGCAGCACACTTAATGATATTCAAAATTGGAATGAATGTGCTTAGCGATCCATTTAGATTATTCCTCTCTGAAATCATTAAAGGGATATATCATATATTTTAATCCAAGTTCAAGTTCTAAAATTCACTATAATAATGAGAAGCAGCTTCTTTGGATTCTCTCTGGAATCTATCAATGTATAAACTGTCCATTGTGCGTCCCGTTCTTCTTCATTAATTTGATTAGACTAGTTAGGTAGTTTTGGATTGATTTTTTTTGGAGTCACTTAAAGTCGCATTGGCTAACTAATGAGACTGACTGAAATAGTAGCTTCAACTAAGCAAGCAAAAAATCATTTACAAAAACAACGAATATGACAGCAAAAAGCATAAAAATAAAAAATCCTTACAAAACATCGAAAAAAGCAGAGCGTCATTGTCGAAAATTGACAAATTTCGAAGGCTGAGAACAGTTGCCTGTGCCTATGAATGTGTATGTGTAAGTGTGTAAGTGGCTGTGTGTGTGTCTGTGCCTGCCGTTTGTATTAGAAAATATGCCGACAATTTGTTGTTTGCATTGTTTTTGTAATTGTTTTTGTTGTTGCCTTGCATGTCATACATGTAGAGCAAACATAAATTTGCGCTGAGCTTTTATTAGTTTCGGGTATGAGCACACATAAGATGAACAAGAGGAGGTAGGCGGATGAGGAGGTTAAGCGCATAAAAGCGGCACTAGTACAATTTCTAATATGTATAAATAAAGTTGCTGGCATCAGCATCCCGTGAGACGCTGATGCGTATGAGCAACATTTTATGCTTTTATTGCTTTTTTATGTTGCCTTCCTCGTTTTTGTTTCGGTTTATTCGCTTTTGTTGCTGTTATTGCTGTTGTTGTTGTTGTCTTTTTGTTATTGTTGTTGTTTTTTTTTGAAGGATTTTATTTTTTCGTTGAAATAAAATTGCTTGTGTTTTAATGCCAAAATAAATGCACAAGCATGTGTGTATGCGTTAAAAACCTAAAAATATGCCACGAAAAGTTTCAGTTTCATTTTATTTTCATTTTTAGTGCGAGGATCGCTCCCAAGCCGAAACTTATTTGACTTTAAAATTTTGACTTGAATTTTGTATTTGGGTTTTTGTTGATTTTATCCTTTTTTATTTATTTTTGTTTATTTTAAAATTAAACTTTTCAAAACGTTGCACGTTTCAGTCATAAAATTTTGCTGGCCATTTTTTATTTGCCGCTGATTAAGTTTTATTTTTGGGCCTACGTCGTTTGCATTCCCCGTCTATGTGTCGATGTGGTTGGTGCCCGATTCTCGTTTTAATGAAATTGAAGTTTGCACTTAAATTATAAAGTAAAAGATTTTATTAACATAGTAGTTTTTCATTTTTATTGCTTCTCAACTAAAAGGTTTCCACGATAAAAATGTATGGCGTATCGTTTTATATGTAACATATAAGCAAAGTATTTTAGTATGAAATGCAAATAAAGTGTTTGGATCTCATATTTAATGATATTTGGCCATTTCTGCATCAGCTGATAAACTTCTATTAATACAAGATAAATCACTAAATAGAAGATAACTATTTTTTGAATGTGACAACACTCAAAACTAAACCACATATATTAAAATTGAATACAAAATTATTAACATTCTGTTGAGATAAATTAAGTTACTTATTCTATGTTCATATAGCCAAGTTTTCTTCATTTCGTAAAAATGAAATTAAGTTAATTTCGCAAGGGTTCATACTGCCCCAAATTAAGGAAATCATATGTTTTATTTACAAATTAAATGTTAAAAATTACATGCTCCAAACACCATTTTTACCCGGGAGATTTTGAAAGTTGATTATTATAACTATAAAGGACGGCAGTTAGTAGTTTTATTACGAATAGAAACAATACTTTCTGTGTGGGCATTTCTATTTGAATACCAAGATAGTGATATCTGTTCCTACCCTAGTTATTTCCTTGGAACAGAGTTTAGAATAATTCGAAGATAACGTTTGCTTGGTGACTGAATTTCATTAAGCATTATTATATACTTTTTTGTAGTGCGACTAGTAGCAAGTTTGTTTTGGCTTGTTATCCCTTACTGAAGTTGTCCTGGATTCAATACTTGCTCCATATGAACGTGTCTTGATGATCCCGGTGTCTACAACTTTGGTTGTTTTGGACACAGTATTTGCTTCATACAATAATGTCATGATAATGCAGGTGCTTGAAACTTTGATTGTTTTGAACACTGCGTTTGCTTCATAAGGGAGCAACAGTCATGTTGACTGTGTTTAACACTTAAAGATACGCAGGAAAATTGTCAACATTTATGGTTTCTTTTAACGTGAAGCAGCATTGTTTCAACCGAGTACTTGAATTAAAAATTAAAAATATCAGAGAGTTGCACAGGCCATCAGATCGTCACATGTTCTTGTTATGTTTGTTCGGAATACCGTGATTAAAGGTAAACCGCAGATAATTATATAAAACAACTATGGAATCGTGTCAACAGTCCATCGGAAGTGAAGGTCAGGTAGCACGGAATGCTGGTAGCAGCAACATTTCAGTTGTTCTAGATATTTGAGTTTCAGAGACAATGTGTTAGCTTCCATTGCTACTATAGCTAGAGCTGCCATTCAATCTTAAGTGCCTTTTCTGATGGTGTTTGCAAACTTTCGTTGTTTTGAACACTTGAGTAACACTTGTGGTGTAAAAGACAAAAATATTTTTTATATCTACGTCATTTCACATCTAGAGGAGAGTCAAATCTAAAAGCATTGTTTTAATGGGTTTTGAGCTATCTTGTACAAATTGGCCATTCATCTGCACAATATATCGATTCGAGTCTCCAGAGTACTATGGTGTTAAGATATCATGGAGTGTGACTAAGTAAATAATTTTAGACCTTATGTTTTTACTGGACTGTAACTGTTTTCGTGGTTGGGTTATTTCATTTCAATGTATATATTTTATTTCGATGAAAGATTTCACATTTTTAAAAGAAATAATCTCTAATTGAAACTGTAAATAAGGAACTTAGTAGTTCAAATGTTAGGTTGTCAACTGCATATGTGCAATTTTCATTAAAGAAACAATACTAAAATTTCTTTAACAATTTGTTTTGAAAAAAGTTTTGATTTCGAATCTTTGAAGTTACTCTCAAAAACATTGAATTTGTTACATTTTATCGTACAATATTTAATTCTTCCCCCACTGCCCGCCCCTTCTCTTCCAAATTCTCTTGCACATTTGAAACTTCTGTTGTGAATTTAATTTGAAATGATTTAGAACAACCTGCAAATTTGTGTTGTTGTCACATTTCAGCAAATTTTGTTATAAGTTTTTAGAAGGAAATTTACAGAAAAACTAAATAAAAGTTTTATATACCAAAAAAAGAAAAGAAAAACTTACTAAACTATGAAGGAATTACAAGACCGCCAAATGTTTCATCTTAGTTTAGCACAATTTTCGATGCTGCGGCAGGTGAAAGTTTCTTCACGAGGACTTCAGTTGCGGGTGCAGAATCTACGCACCTCAAAGTGACATCGAACAATCACACCGCGAGTTCTGTGGTGCCAGCAACTAACAGAAAACCCACCAAAACTGGTGAAATAATCAAAAAGTTTTAAGTAGATTTGTTATACTTCAGCAGAGGAAAAAGTGAACAAATATTTTTTCTAAATTGCATTAAGTTTGGAATACCAAAAATTGGCACACAAATGCTGCTCCAGACTTGCTCTAGAGTTGGGGTAACAATTTGTGTGATGCACCTACTTGATAAAAAGCAACATCAGCAGCCACTCCAGATTATTTGCTGGCACTTTCATATAGCAAACAATTTACAATGCAATAGTACAGTAAAAACTCATTTAGTGGACAGTCTTGGGTGGATAAGTGTAGGAAACTATATAAATACTTTGTCTAGCCATATTTGAAATAATATAATCCGTACTTGACCGGACGTCTATTTGGAAGGAACATTTGTAAGTATTCACGAAAGAGAGTTTTCACTGTAGTAATAGTAGGAAACAGTTTTTACTGCTACTGTGCCAACCGTTCTTCCCGTCATCATACACATGTGCTACAGTGGCAAACGCTATACTGTTTGAGTTTCGGTAATGGGGAAGCAAGGGTTACACGGAAAAGTGTCAAACTGTTGACATGTGCGGTATGTACTTGCTTTTGTTGGTTTCATCCTGTAAAACTGTTGTTTCATTGTAGACTCTAAAATTTATTTTATGCAGAATAGCGACCCCCTCTTATGCCTGACACACCGCTTTATGCAAAATACTGCAAAAGTTACATACCGTCTATTGCGGTAAAACTCTTGAACTTTCACTTAATGCTCATCTTCATTTGCATTTTAGACAAACTCCAATATTGCCTTCAATGCGTTCAATCCTGCCATCGCACTTGTCTCTCACCATTGTCGTTGTCGTTCCCATCGTCGTCGTCGTCATCCTCGTTGTAGTACGGAAGGCGCGCTAATGCTTCACCAAATTTAATCAGCAGCCTTTCCCTGTAATTTTCATATTTAATTACAATTACGTTGGATTCTGTGTGGCGGTAGACAAAAACAACAAAACAAGCATATTAAGCGCCAAAACAACAACACTAAACCTTCCTTCAATTGAAAGTTTATTCAATGCGCCACTGAAGAGTGTGTTCCGTCTTAGCCTTAATGAGCTTGAAATCCTTTATCGTTTGCCAACACTCTCAACGCAGTCGAATGCAGATTTAGAAATATTTCATAAGGTTAACTGTTGGAGTTCAAGGGTTTCCTTCTACATTTTTTCATATTCTCAAGGAATTTCTGTTATTTCTTAACTAAATCCTTAAATGGAATATACACACAAACACATTTATAAACACAAAATAAACAAAAATTTCAGTTCCAAAGTCATCCACCTTGGGAACTGATATTCCATTCCTCTTTCTTTGCATTGTTTCTCCATTGTATGGATTGTTGTATTCCAATTTTGACTGATTGTGGTTGATTGTTGCTGTTGTTGTTACTGTTGCTGTTGTTACTGTTGCTGTTATTATTATTGTAGTTGTAGTTGTTGTTGTTGTCATTCTCATTACGAGAAATGTCATGTAAAACATGAATTTTATTTTGTTTAGATTTTGGATTTTTCATTAAATATTTAAAATGTCCTTGTTTGTCTTTTTTTTGTTTTATTGAATTGCTGTGATTGTTTGGTAGGAATTTTTTTTTTTTGGATGATGGGGGAAAAGTGGGATTTAATGTAAACAGTAGAGAATTTATTTGCTTAGGTTTATTTGAAAAATGCAATAAATTCTATATTTTTGTTAAAATTTTCATGCTGATTTATGCATTAATTTGAGTTCCTGAAGTGTTCAATTATCCTTGACAGGAAGTAATGTAATCCATTGTGTTTTTTTGCTGTTTACTAAATAAAAATTATTTGTTATATAAAATTAAAAATTGTCATTAGAAATATTTTATTTATTAAAAAAAATAATATTTAAAACTTGCTATAAGTTTAAATTGCTCTAATGTAATATATATTATATGAATATATGTTCTAACTTCTTGCTAAGCAGTTCCATATATATATTTTTTTAAATGAGAGATTAACAAAAGTTAAAGATATAGAAATAGAATTCACACACACACACACACACACACACACAAAGTAGATGCTAAAGTGGGATCAGAAGTAGAAGCAAAAGTGAAGCAAAAATAGCATCAAAAGTAGAAATAAACGTAGAAGCAAAAGTAGAATTAAAAGTGAAACAAAAATACAAGTAAAAGTAGAATTAAAAGTAGAAGTCAAAATAGAATCAAAAGTAGAATCAAAGGTAGAAGCAAAGTAGAAATAAAAGTAGAAGCAAAAGTGGAAGCAAAAGTGGAAGCAAAAATAGAAGCAAAGTATGAGCGAAAGTAGAAGTAAAAGTAGAAGCAAAAGTAGAAGCAAAAAGAGAAGCAAAAGTAGAGGCAGAAGTAGAATCAAAAGTAGAAGCAAAAGTAAAAGCAAAGGAACGAGGATCAAGTATTTTAGCTGTGGACTAACGTCTACTTATTCATTTATTTAAAACAAAGTTAATATGCGAAACAATATACTAATGGGATAAAAAAAAAGAACTGGAAACAGAAGTTTTTGACTAAAAGACTAAAATATTCTTGAACCTAACGTTGAAAGATGACGACTCCTCCATTAGGTAAAGGTAAACAAACCTGACAATTCTATGAACTTCTTTAACTTTGTGGGATGATAGTTGGGTCAAGTCGGTGAGAAAAGGTATCTCTAAGACTATAAATTTTTTCCTAGCTATGTATGAAACATGAAATGGAGCACAGTTTCCTCCAGATTCTCAGAGTCACAACCACACACATGAGATGGAGCACAGTTTCACTCACATTCTCAGAGCCATAACCACGAATAAATTCAATATAGTATAGACCTAGGATCATGGCATGCCTATCTATTATGCGGTGGCACGTCAGCACCGATACCGTAGTGTTGAGTATGTTACATCTTAGTTGAAATAGCTGAGTGATGCGTTTTCTGTTTTTTGTACAATTTAGACCAGATTAAATACTTCTTTGTATTGGAATTTTTTCTTTTTATCATAATGAACTTTGTATGAAGTAAATGTCTTCGTATCTTTTTATTTTCAAAACACGATTTATAATTTTATCTATTTTATATATTATATTTTTTTTTTGAAATATGATTTTATATACATATTTTTAAATAAAATTAAAAAAAGTTTTTAAGATAGCTTTTGATTAAATTAAATCGAAAGCTATCCGATTTTTTTCCGATTTCTTACAGTTCAGCCATATTTCGAATAATTTTTTGTTATAGACTAGATTTTTTGCAAATATGCATCAAGCAATTATAAATAGTGAAAATCTATGGATATCTAATATTTTACCTTTCAGATAGTCCATAAGGTAAAGAGTTATAAGAGAGGTATTAACGACGTTTTTTGAGAAACTGTTGCTTTAATTTTTCTATTAGATGACTGATGTGCATTAATACATATATTTTCAATTTTTTTTAAGTTGCAATTTAACGACAGAAGTGCAATTTTACTTAATAGAAACTATTATAATTTTTGCAGAGGATTCGAAGAGTAGTGAATTGAAGTAACAAATTTTTTTTTATTTTAAATTAATTCAATTTTTGGCTAACCATAACACTGTTTGGAGTATTGTCAAATACCCACTATCTGTTATTTACGATAAATTAAATACAAGAAATAGTTCCAAAACCACTGATAATGGGAATTGGGCAATACTCAAAACGGCTGTATGATGAGCCAATAATTTTATTAATTAAAATAATATAGAACAAAATTTTTGTTGTTGTAGTTCTCTACTTTTCGAAACCTCTCTACCAATTTTGTTTTATGCAATAATTATTAGTATTAATATTAATTAAGCTAATAACTGATATAATAGTTTAGCAGTTCACAATAATAAGACTTTATGGAAGTTTAATTGGTACTTAAAAAGTAAGAATTTTTTATCTTGATTTCGACATATACTATATATTAAATAGAGAGAAGCAGTTGTCGTAAGTTTATAATTTTCTTGGTGTTGTGGGACTGCAGATTTGTAGCGTGGTCTTAAACCTGATTGCGGTATTGTCTGAAGTCTGAGACAATACCACAGTGCCATAGTACCATAATTAAACTAGTTCTAATGTATATACAAATAAACTATATTAAGTATAGTTCATATGTATATAAAGTGTGAAGTATGTAAATATAAATACATTAATATACAAGCTATATAAGCAAAATCTGTGCAATTATATACAATACCACAGTTTTATTTAGATCATAATTATAACTTTTTTTTTATTTTTGTTAGCCACTTAAAGATGTAATATTTTGATACGTTCACCTGCAAATTTTTACATTTTTTTGTGTGAATGCAACTAATTGCATGGATCCAATTTTGTTTCTCCTTCTGTGATATTACAAGAAGTGAAGTCAACAAGCACTACTAAAATTTATAACAACAAAAAATATATATAAAAAATAAAAAAGTAAAAATACATGAAACAAGCGATTAAATTTGTTTTAAATGTTTTAAGGTGGCACTTGTAAAGTTTAATAAAAAACTCAATAAGTCTTATGCAATGGAATTTATGCTATGGATTAAATGTATCTGTATCTGTATCTGTATCTGCGCCTTGTAATTTTGTGGCAAATGCACATTATTGTTGCAACTAAATTTTTGTGGTACGAGTAGAAAAGCTGCTGCCAGCACCTTTGAACGCGCTTACACTTTATCACTGATGAAGTAATGGAAAAAAGTGTTAATAGCAACAGCGACGACGGCGGCTCAATCGAGTGCAAGAAACATGGTAAATCACACTTACTGACACTTCACAACTACTCCATGCGCCAGAGTACCCATGAAGCCATAGTACCCATGTACTCCATGTACCCATGTACTCCCATGTACTCCATGTAATGCTACTAAATGTAACAAACTAACAGTATTTAGCTATTTTTCCTAGCAGTGATTTCATTTAATATTGCAGTAAATACCATAAGTCTTTTGAGGTTTAATATGGGTACATTGTGGCCATTTGGTGGATTGCTTGGTACGAGTAGTGGCCTAAGTATGCGCGTCTGAAAAGTTCAATTGCGAGTTAATTCTGCAGAAGTAGAGAATTTTGACAAAAAAGCCAAGAAAGATGTACTGTGAAGTGCAGCGTGAGTTCCTTTAAATTCTTCAATAGTGAAGAGAATAGCAGAAATGTGCGCCGCTCGAACTTCACACACGATTTTCATGAATTACGAGAAAATTTCGTATTTGTAACTGCAAAAAATAAAGCAGCGATGAGAATGAAAGACACTTTAGTATGCTATCAGCGCATTAAAATCTCATTTTAAGATATTTTTCACTTTATAAATTTACTTTTATTTATTTAGATAAATTTTTTTTTTTGGTTTTTTGTTAACATTTTCTTTTGTATTTGACACTCGAACCGGAAGAGTTGTGCAGCGTTCTTCTTATTTTTTGCTACTACGAGTACGAGTTACTTGCAACCGTGGCAGCCACTATGTCGTATGCCTTAGTGTAGTGTCGTTACGTATGGATCTCTTGGGTGCTTTAAGACTGTCCGAAATATGGCGTAACGACTAGACTACAAGTAGTAAACGTGTTACGAAAGGAAAGTTTTTTCTTTGCCTTTTCGAACCTATAGTGCAGTTAATGGAAAATTGTCCTTGTTGTCGCTGACTTTACAGTAATTTTTGTTGTTGGTAGTTTTTCTTTAGCTTGTTTTTTGTTGTATTATATCACCAGGTGTGTTGTTGTGCTTGATTGGAGAGACAAAAAAAAATTTTTTCGGAATTTATGCAAGTATAACGTGGCTACTTGCTCTAAGTAACTTAAGTTCTTGCTTTTTCTTAGCTGCTGTATAGTGCTGTAACGTTAGCAACAGTTAGTAGCAAGTGTTGTTGGTGCTATTGTCATCATTGTCATAACTTTGATTCTAATCGTGTTAAGATATTGCAAAAGTACATTTTACATGCACAGATATTTCCTAGAAATTCTCTACAAATATTTTCAGCCGAATTTTTAGAATCTTTTTAAACTTTATTGTTCTTTGACAGGCACGAAAAATGATAAACCGAGTATATCGCTACCACTTTTGCACTATGCGACAAATGTCACACTTAAGAGACATTTATAGCGAGTCTATGGCATGTTACCGAAACACCGTTACGTACTTAAGGCCACCAAATTGCTGTTAAGTTGTAAAAGCAGCTTAGCTACGCTTATCTTTTGCTCGATCATTAACACTGATCATCAACAGAGATACACTTTCCAACACTGCTATTGCTACATTGCCACTGGTTGTATTAAGCCAGCGCGTCCGTACGCTAGCTTTGCAGAATTTAAATGGCACAATTTTGCTGCCATTTACAAACTCATTATCGGCACGTCAGTTGCTCCTGCGCTGAGCCAATCCAACCAAGTCCTACAACTGCAATGACAATTTTTTCCCCGTTCTTAGTGTAAGTAAATTTTGCACCACGACGATAATATCGAAGATTGCAAGTATCTTTACTGTTGGGTGGTCTGTTTGCGGACGTTTATTAACCTTTTTAATTTTGTTATTATTTGAATTTTTTTCTCTATTTTATTTTTAAACAAATATTGTAGTTTTTTCCCATTGTTATTTGAATTTTTATTGTTGTCTTTGTGTTTTTTTCTTTGTGATTTTTGTTAACTTTTTTAATGTTCCGCTGTAAATGCGCTTATCAACACTTAACATCGTTGGTACATTTCGTAGTTCATATCAATAATAATTTATCTTGTCACAATAAGTCACACCTTAAAAATATTTTTATTGTGTAGTTTTAATTTGTTTTTATTTTTTTTCCGCTCTGCTTTCCTCTCTACGCTGCACCGCTTGTGGCTGTGGTATTGTCTTCCTAAAACCATTGGTGGGTGTATTCAAATCACAAAAAAGTATCTAACAATTTGTGCATTATTTCATTTAATTCCATTTCTGACAAAAGCGATATTAAGGGGATTTAATTAAGTCGATCGATTAACCAAAAACATGTATGATTGACATGCGCCGGAGGCGTTCAGGCATTTTGGCTTGTAATTGAACTTTGGATGTTAATTTAAATGTTAATTTTTTAATAGGCAAACAGAGATCTAAGAGCGTTTTTGTACCGACTCTATTAACCAACCTTAAAAATATTTAAAGCTCCACTTTAACGCCCTTATCTGTCAAATTCTTTATTAATATTTTGTTCCATACCTCCATCATACTGAAGAAATTGTTTTGTTTTGTTATATTTACATTATTGGCACTTTAAATTCATGACTGTGTTATCCATACAAAATACATACAAAAATCTGCTAAAGTGGTTCAATAAGTCTAAAACCATGTTCACACTGTCTCATTTCGGCGGTTTTGCTCGTTGTAGCCATTAATGAGGATGATTTACCATACAAAGTGCTTTCATATAAATGAGGTAATTATTAATAAATCAGCTCAATTAAGCCAAAAAATGTCAAATACAACTATTAGGAATAAATTTCCAATAAGGGAAATTACAAAAATTTGAAATATGTCATATGTTTTATATATAAAATAAAAACAAACAATAGCTGAGCTGTATATAAAGACACGGAGGAAGTAAGTATTTAATAAAGTTTTTGTTTTTTTTAATTAAATAAATAATTAATATATAAAATGATTTCATGTATTATATAATTAAGTGAACTTCATAAAACTTTATAAAACTTCTATCAGCTGCATAAATGAACTCATTATAATGTGAACGGTAACTAATTAATATAAATGAGCAAGTACCTAAGGGAGACAATGTGAATGTACATTGTCTCAGTATAAACATAGTATAATAATACTCTTGTTTGTAAAACAGTCTTTCATAACTATTTAAAATGCTTGTTTTTGCATTTTCTATTAAATGATAAAGATGAAATTGTCTTAAATGATTAAATTGGTCTACCTCCATAGTTTGCTGCCAATGGAGAGATTCATTATTGATAAAGATAAAAGTATTAAAAATTGTTAAATAGTAGCCTGTATCCAAAATCTACAACCAATAGAGAAGTTTGACATTTAAAAATGATTTGATCAAATAATAAGATATTGTTATAGTGACAACAGAACTCATATTTCATAGATGTCATATATTTAAACCAAAGTTGATATAGATTTTTTAAATATAAATAAGAGAAACGGGAACGCTACTCTCTAAAGAACGATAAATGCCATAAGTTTTTTACAGATGGCTCAAAGTTAGATGAACATGTCGGAGGAGGAGTATATTGTCCTGAAATAGGTCTGAGTCAGAATTTCCGGCTAACAGATCACTGTAGCATTTTCCAAGCTGAAGTATCTGCTATAGGGGAAGTTTCGGATTGACTGAAACACAATGTTAGCTACGTTAATTTTATAAACATATTTATTGATAGTCACGCAGTTATAAAATCTTTTAACTCATCGTCCATAAACTCGAGGGAGGCACTGAATTGTCTTACATCGCACATGGTGATGGCTGAATACTTTAGCATACGTATTATTTTAGTTCCCTGACACAGGGACATCCAATGCAACTGTAAGGTAGATGAACTAGTAAGGCATGGTACGACTGCACAAATTCTTCTGGGAAAAGAAAGTGTGGGTATATCACTTCCTGTTTGCATCGAATAAATTTATGAGTACAGCGGATATTTAGAAGAAGGTGGTCAATAGTGACCACTGTATTAAAACCAAGCAATTTTGGTCAGAAATAAATAAGAGAAGAACAGGGGGACTAATCAAACTATCCCGAGTAAATCTATTTAAGATAGTGGGAATTATTACGGAACACTGTCCGTTAGGAGGGTATGCTGTGAGGCTCAATATGAGGGATTCTTTGCACTTTAGATATTGCATGGAGGTTGGCGAAGTGGAATCACCATAACGATTGTATTGGTTTGAAAAATGATAAATGTAGCTGAACTATAAGATAAAACTAATCAAGAAGTTAATTCAGAAATGATATGGGCAAAAGCAAAGTCAATACTGCAACAGGTATGCGATATATTCCTTTTTTATCAGAAGGTATAAATGAATAAACTTGACGGTTTTCCAACGCGAGAACACGCCACATATAATTGGCCATGTGAAAAGACCTGATTTTCTAGATCTATTCTACAAATCGACATTATTTGACCTTGTGACTTATTAATAGTCATGGCAAATGCCAAACGAATTGGAAATTGCAGACGTCTGAATGGAATGGGTGAGTCTGAAGGGATCATTGAGATTCGTGACAGGAGAACAGCTTCACCTTCAAATTTGCCATTCAAAATTGTAGCTTCAAGTACATTGCACATAATCTTTTTTATGACTAATCTTGTGCTATTGCATAGCTTAGGTGCATTTAAATTCCGCAGGATATTAAATAAGTGAGCCAATTTTTAAATCTGAAGTTATGTGGTGGCATTCTTGGTAAATCCAGCGAATTCAAAAATTCAACAGGATAGTTGAACGATGTATTTTAGAGACTTTAAACTTTTTAAACAAATCAAAGTAAGCATGAATAAATTTTAAATGTGTAATATAAATGTATATGAATACCAGAAAACTGTATAATAATTAAAAAAACATTATCCAGTGGGCCAAATTGTAAATCTAAACTATCCTTGAATCCACTTGAACATGCACAAAAAATTTCATCAAAATCGGTTAAACCGTTTAGGAGAACACACGTACAGAAGAATTATATATATAAAGATTATCAATTAGAAGCATTCAATTTATAATTCTCATTAAATTTGACACCTTTTAATATGAGACTAGTTTAACGTAAATTTTGTGTCTGAATTAAATATGTATTGGTGGTATATTCGTCGAATGAGTTATAAGTACAGATGATAAGTAGAACTGCCTTTAATATTTTATCAATATTTAATATAAAAAATATATCCCTAAACAACATTTTCTTTTATGAGTATTCAATTTATAATTCTCAATAATTTCAACTCCGTCTTACTATATATAAGTTATGTAGGTTTTAGTCAAAGTGAGTTTAATTTTAATATAATATATATATATGACATATTTAAGTACGTTTTTTGTACGGAGTACGTTCTCTCAAGGAAGCAGTATATTAATTTGCTTATGTGTATGTACAGATATCATTTTTGGTCATGTCTAGTGACTTTTTCTAAAGATAATTATGTATTCTAGCATTATGTTTCGATTGCGCTCACTATAAGTTCAGAATAAGAGTTATTATGTCAAATTAAAACCTTTGAGCATGACCAATTATTGTTAAACAAATTATGGAGAATATTGTACAATATTTTATACAGCTATATCATGAGCTTTGATGAAACATTGGTTCTATTATCTCTTAATTTTGTACAATTAGCTCTTATTTTAGTACTATTATCTCTTGTTTTTGTACTATTTTGTCTAATATTTGTACTATTATCCACGGTTGCCACTTGAAATTTTTTTTCTGTACCAAAATTGGTTTAAAAAGGTACCATTTCTGTAAAAAAAAGGTCCAAAATTTTTTTGGACCTTTTTGTTTTCTCGTTCTTTGTTTTTCATAGTGTTATAAATGAACAAAATATAAAATAGTGCAAAGTTGCATTTATAAAAAAAATTAATTGGAAATATCCACAATAAAGTTGGGTCGTCAAAAATGTACCATTTTTTGAAAGTGAGTACCAAACGAAAAAAAAAGTACCAATTTTGGTACTAAAGTACCATAAGTGGCAACCGTGCTATTATCTCTAATTTTTTACTATTACCTCTTATTTTTGTACTATTATATCTTATATTTGTACTATTAACTCTTATTTTTGTTACTATAATGTAATATATTTTGTTGAAGAACATCATAATATAAATTTATATATAAATTTACCAATTCGGATGTGGAACTATTGTTCTCGAAACCACTATAATTATAAATAGTGTAATATTTATTTATATATTATTATAATATTAATATTATATTATATTGTATTATAATATAAAATTATATAATATATTATAGCAAATACTACTACACGTTTTAGAAACAAGTTATGATAAATATTACCACCATAACTCTTCCTTAATTTGTTAATTTCATAAAAAAAAGTAAATTTCTAATATATATACTATATATATATAGTATATCATATTTTATTTTATATATATTTTAATTGCGTTTAAAAAAAAATAAACTAAATAAAAATCCCACGCCACATGAAGATCCTTCATTCCTAAGTTTGGTAATTGGTTGCATGGATGCCTTTGGGACCAAAATGTAAACTTGAAATATCTTAATTAGTGCAACAACCGGACAAAACCTAATGCTCCGTACCTTTACAAAAAAAAAACAAAATAAAAATTTTTTATTTATAAGCTCAAGGAGCAATAACAAATCCAGCAAAAAATAAACACCAGCAGCGACTATTTTCTGGTGCCAACCCACACAATAAGAGACCGTCCGAGTGGCATAGCAGACAGCAACGGTTGCACATGTCAAAATCGCACAATTCTCGGAACAGAAATGTAACTTCATACGTATTTGGTCATATTCAGTGGCTGCATTATAGAGATATCAAATTGTATTAGGCTTGAAGCATTTAAGAGTGCTCGAGGTGCACAGTCACGGACAAAAACGCAGTCCGCAAAACAGTCGCCGTTGTTCCATGCCTAATGTCCACTGTCACCTACAATCGCTTTTATTTGTGCATTCACTTGAATGCTGCTTCAAACTAATGCCGCTACATTTAGCAACTTACCACAGGTAAATACGTTTACCTTATAATTTATGTATCTTAACTGACTGAAATTAGTGAAGACAAAAATGAATACACAATATGCGTAATAAATACAATTTTCAATTTATTCACTAAACCTAAGCGACTACATTCGTTTGCTTCGAAGTTTTTTCACAGCGTTTCTTTGTAATTATCCCACAACGTATTGTCGAACCAAGTTCTTAGTGCGGATACGCGTGCATAAACTCCTGGCTTGTCGGGTAGTGCACATCCAACACCCCAGGAAACGATACCAATTAGTTTACCATTAGAAACCAGTGGGCCGCCAGAGTCCTTTTGGCAGGCATCCACACCACCCATCAAATAGCCAGCACATAACATGTAATCTGTTATTTTTGAGGCCATCAATCGATTACAGGCCGCCTGATTAACAATTGGTACCGTGGCATAGCGCAAGATTTCTGAGTCGTCACCATTGTTGCTGGTATAACCCCAACCGGCCACCATAGCGAGACTACCATCACGCAAAGTTTCTCCTGATTTCGCCAAAGGAATTGGTTGTATGGTATTGCCAAAATCGAATGGACTTGTTAAACGTACTAGACCTGCATCTTGATCCATTCTGCTAGATGTCCATGCTTTGTTGTAAAAAATTGCTGATACCGTCTTCATTACTCCCTCACTTGTTGAGCGCGTTTTTGCACCTGCGTGCACTTTGATCAGGCGCGCTGTGGTATGTGCTAGGCAGTGTGCAGCAGTGGCTACGGTGCGTGAATTTATGATAGCGCCCCCACAAAAGTGATATCCGTAGGTGACTAGCGATACGACATAAGGTATATTTATGTCATTCGCTGGTAAACCGCCAACGATGCGCACACTAGGCTTTGTGCTATTCAGTGAGGCTGCGTTGGCTTGCGTTAATATCGCAGATATGCCAAGGAGTGCAAGCAGCAAATTTCTTTGGAACGCGCACATTTCTCTGTCGTGAACTTTTTTAGTGGCAAGTCGTAGGTGTTCTGATCGGAAGACTACTTTTGCAATGCAACTTTTATAATTTGTGAACTTGACTATTGACAATGATAAAGTGTTTTGAACTGATAAGCGAAAAACAAAACATTGTTTTCTAATTAGAAATAAAAAAAGCAAACAAAAAGATAATGAAAAATTAAAAATTTCAAACTAGCGGAAGACTATTCTAAGATTTTTCTACGGGAAAGCACAGGGTTAAAATGAAACTATTACAAAATCTAATCTGTTATGTAAATTTAGTTCACCAGACTGATATTACATTATTTCCATAAATGATTGAATGGTTAAAAATTGAATTTGATTTTGTATTAAATTTGATTTTAACGTCAGCTATCACGCTAGTGACTATTTTACTTGATAGAAGTTATTGTAATAAATAGAGAGGTTTCGAACAGTAGTGAATTGTAACAACAATATTTTCATTTATTTTGTATTAATTGAATTTTTGTTTGGCTGATCATACAGTTGTTTCAAGTATTGCCAAATACACATCAACAGTGGTCTTAGAATTATTTGTTAGATTTAATTATTCGTAAATTATTTTTTGAGACTGCAAGTACCAACTTGTGCCCTGCCAAATTTGAAACTAAGACTGAGTGTTCACTAGCCAACTGATTTGCTGTATATTAAATTAATTATAGTTACTTTTCGCCTTTTGTTTTTTAAATTATTTAATTGTTTTTTTTTAAATTCCATTTTTGGGTAATCTTGTAATTTTTCGATATGTTTTTCGACAAAAATGAGTTTATATGTATATATATGTTGATCCTTTTTTCGAGTCAGCGTAACTGGGAACTTTTACTCTTTGATAGCTGGGGGTACTACAGGGTCCCACCTATCTCATTGACTAATTTATGTATTGCCTATAAGCTTCATGATTATTCAGTGAATGATCTACGATCTGCGAATTATTATTAATTGCTATTTGTAATTCTTATTAATTATAAAAATTTAGTTATTAGAAAACTGCATTGTATCCATTAGCAATAAATTTTCTGCTCTATTATACATTATATATGCTTGTGTGTAATCAACCACTTATTATTATTATTATTTTAAAATAAAAATTTTTAATTGCTATTATTTTAGTTGTCATTATATTTCTGTAATAATAAAAAAAATATTTAGTTATGTTAACGTAATTCTAAATTCGGAAATATTTTTAAACAACATTATAAGTAGCAAAATGAATTGCTCTTGATATAAATTGCGAAATCAGTAGAGCAAATTGTTGGCTTAAATTGTTATTAATATTATGTTATATATACACATATATAAAATACTAATTTTATTAATATTTATTCATTATTATTTTATTTATTACAAATTAATTATGTCTGACTATCAAGTTTGCACACTTTAGATTAATTAAGTTTCCGTTTTGGTAAGTTTAACTGTTATGTTATGCAGACAGTCAAATCACAATTTTACTGTTTGAAGACTGTCAATTTTTTACTGTGCCTACTTTTTTGATATTTTTTGGTTACGACTGAATTTGAAAGACAATATTTATATGATGAATATATTGATCAATACTGCCTTTTTCCATATGATTGAATATAATAATTTATATAGTTAATGATAGTTAATTGTTGTGCAAAACTATTTTTACCCAAAAATTATTGTTATATCAGCAAACAAAATATTTTAATAACAAATGCAGTTCAACTGTGAAATTTTTTGCCGAAAAATATGTTTAAATAATCGATGGAAAAAAAACGAAAACACTTTTTGAACCATTAATGTAAATGTTATACTATATATATATATATATATGTAATTATTGAGCCTCACATTATGCAAAGAAAATATCAAAGTTCTAACCAGATTTCGTAAATGACACTGCAAGCTAATATCGGATATATTTTTAGTTGCATGAGAACATGAAATGATAATACAAACCAGAAATATTATTGGAACGGAACTTTCTTTATTATAATCTGGCAGAAAATTTAATGGCATTATTTTTTTGAATATGATTACCAATATATGTTTGTCGCTGCTATGAGCAATATCATCAATTCGATCAGTCCAATTTTTGACTATATTTTTCAATAAATGTGGCCTTATTGCGTCATATGGTGTCATGAACATTGGCTTCCAATGCTTTAAGAGTTCTCAATGCTGGTTTGTCGGCATAAACTAATGACTTGTCATAGCCCCACCAAAAAGTAATTGAGAGGTGTTCAATCAAGGGTACCAGTTAACAGGATCACTTATAGAAATAAAGTTGTTACCAAATATATTTCGAAGTAAATCCATTATTAAAAGCACTGTATGGCAAGTTGCGCCACTCTTGTTTGGGATTCTCCTTCCTTTTATTTATTTTACTGGGTTTTGGTATGCATCTACGTTGACTTTTTGACTGCGTTACAAAGAGCTTGACAAAGTCAATGGTTTCATTTAATCAATATGTGAAGGGTCTATATGTATGATTCTATTGTTAGATCCATTAATTTATAAAATAATAGCTTAATTATTGTAATTATTGTACACATATTTATTTATTTAAAAAATAATGTTGTTTTTAAAATGTATGTAGACAGTGGCGTAACTACATTTTTTAGGCCTGTAAGCAAATTCTAACTAAGGGGCCCCTACCAACATACTAAGGGGCCCCTCTTTTTATACTCTTTACACGAAAAAATGTGAAAAGGATATATAAGGTTTGTCAAGATTTTCGTAACGCATTATAGGAAACGTCGGAAATACCATTAAGTATATATCAGTACAATATATATATACTTTTTCAGTTCAAACTACTCTCTCAGCTTTTGAACTCTTCGAATGAAACTTTACACACATACTTTTCACCATTTGATTTGATTGAAATTGGACGTCTATTTCTTGTAGCTGTGATATAAACTTAACAATCGGATATGAGGTTTCTCCGTTTTTAATAAAGGTATTCAAATGGAATTTGGTGTATACAGTACTGATATTTGCAAAAGACAACGTACAAAATTATTTTCAAATGGGTTTAAATCTAAATATAGCTTCCATATAAGTCTCTCGAGTAAGACACATATTTTTCTTAGAAAAACTTTTTTATTTTATAAATAGGTTTAATATTTTATTTGAAGTACATACATATTATATACTTTAAATTTAAAATTTACGTATATTTTATAAAATCAATATGAAGTTATTCCAACAAAAAACGTTTCGTCCCACTTTTGAGAATTTATTAAAAATAAATACAATGAATACAAAAATTTATAGTGGGGCCCCCTAAATTCGGGGGCCCGAAAGCGTTGCTTCCAGTTGCTTCCCTGTAGTTACGCCACTGTATGTAGATGACCATTGATGAGTTAATATCATTATTAGTTAATCGTTTGATCGTTAATTGATACGTTTGAATAATTTCTCTCCAAGTGTCTGTAATTAAGCAAGAGTTTAACTGTCTATATAGAGCACAGACCTCATAATATTTAAAAAAGAATACAACCGTCACAGTTGGTAACATTATTTTAAAGCTTAATAATTGGTTAAAGCAGATGAGGTTAGCATAATATATCTCCTTAGTCTCGGTGTATTCCCCACTTAAAAATAATAATAATAAAGTAACAATACCTTATACCCACTTCAGTTTAGGTAAGTTAATATTTATTAGCAGCTCAATTTTCTGAAGTTATTGTGTTTGTAAATTTGTTTGTGGTTTTCATAATCTTCTAGAATAAAGGAAGAATGAACCTCTTGCGCTTTCACTTCAAACTGCTGAAATTCGTGTGGGAAGTCTTATATTTTTTCTGCCCCCAGACGGAAAATTAAATGGCTTTGCTTTCATTATAGAGGTCAGGTAGGTTTATAATAACAGATCATATGTACGTGAAAACTTCCTTTTTTGGTATTTGTCGATTTCTTTAATGTTAGAGCGTGATATATTCTTAACATAGTACTTAAAGTACACTGAGAACCTCTGTACTACTAGTCAGCCCTCTAATTGTTGCTATGAGGATTTCATTCATGACTGTAACCTGCTAACACATGGCAGTTAGATTAAGGACAAATAGGTGACTCACATAGCTGGCTCCCTAATTTGATATTTTAAATGTGCATAGGAAATATATGAGTTCTGAAAAAAATGAACGTGGTTGGATTACAATACCCCTTTTTTGTCATTCGAAGTCATAACGTTTTTTTTGTTCTTTTCTTCTAAATAAACAAGATCAATTCATCATCAGTTTTATATTCTGATATGTTACAGACATGATATAGATTTAAATTTGTCTTATGATCCAACTAAGAGGGCCATGCCATTATTTGTAATAATACTGGTATTAGTTCTTCACTCTTAAGTTAGTGATAAGGAAGAAATATATATAGATATAGATATGTTTTTCAAAATGATTACTTTTATACTTATATACTTATTCCCATTTAATTTTCCAGTGCGTTGTAAAGAGTTTGACAAACTGATCGGTCTTATTTAATCAGTGCTTAAGGTATGAGAGTACATGATTCTATTAATTACTGAAACTCGGCAAATAGTTAAATATAGTAAATAAATTTATAAAATAAATAATAAGTTTAATTATTACAAATAGAGTATGTATTTAAAAAATGTTAAAAAAAATTTAGCTTTTGAAATATAAGTGGATACAAAGAGGCAATACATAACTTTTAATGATGAGCTGACATCACTATGAATTAAACTGTCGGTAATTATATTCGCATATACCGTAATTAAATTTTTATGCAAATTAGTTATGGCTTTTTTCCAGCTATTTTTGTTTTTACTTACTAGAATAAAGTAACAGTAAATATAATGTATCTAAAAAGAACCACACTAAAATTTGATCTAATAATCTTAGTGATGTTGCTGCAGTTTGAATTAGTGAGTTGCCTTAAATATTCGAAGTTCCAACAGAGTTAATATTTTTTTTATAGATAATTAGCAGTTCAATGTACTATAAAGTGAAGAATATAGATTGCTTACCAAATCCGAAATATATACGAAATTCCACTTGTAAGATGAAGGCCATCAATTGGGAAACAACACTATTTAATATGGACTCTGATATTGTGGATATTTTAAGGAATATAACTGTAGGTAATGGAATTTATTTTCTCTTTTTGCTTTTAATAGATGATGTTTAAAGGTCAACATACAACTTTGGTCCAAGAACTCACTTAATATATATCGACCATTTTTGATTAATGTGACACAAAATTTATGTCAAGTCTTTCAGAAACAGAAATATTTATTATATGGAAAAATGTTATTTAATCAATTTCTAAAATTTTCCAATGTAAACCATTCTTGCCCTTATAGTGTAAGTACAAATGTGTAGCAATTTATATATATATATGTTATAGCAAAAGTATTAAATATTTTAAATTACAGGGCCATTTGTTCCTTAGAAATGGTTTACTGGATAATACATTTTGGCCTGTTTTACCACCCATAGGTTCATATAAATTTAGTTTTCGATTTATGGAAGGATTTCCCTATGATGATATTGGAGACGTTATTTTATATTTCGATTATGAAGAAAAGCGAATTAAATCTATCGGGCGTGAAAAAAATTAAAATTGATACAAATATTGAATAGTAATATTGACATGGCGTAACGTTCTTAGATAGTTAATTTTATTTTATTTTATGTTGTTTGGAGTAGGGTTCATAGAGTTTATATAGTATCATCTATCTCCGATATAAGTAGTGTTTTGAAAAAAGTGGAAATAAAATTTAATTTAAATAAAGAAAATCTCATTTCTCATTAGCACATTTCAAGTTGTCTGTTTGATGTTGTTATCTAATGTCGAAAATAAATGTCAATTACTAATTAGTTCCACCGTATCAAATCACCCGAAACGGATTTGCTTTTGGATATTATAATTTCATTATACGTTTCCTTCAATAAATGGATGGTATTCTGCTATTTTTTTAATTTTAAAGGACTTTCAGATCATGTTCATGCACTTTTGGTAACAGAGACAGTTTAACATGGATCAATGTGAGAAGTTATTATCGGTGATTGTTGTTTTTTTCGTATAGTTTTTAATAGTCTTTGTATAAACCACACCAAAATGTATATTTTTCCAGGTTCTCAGATAGCTAATAGAAAGAAATTGGGTTTTCCTTGCAACAAATACTCCGCTTAATAATAATAATAAAAATAATAATAATATTAATATAACAGCACCTTATACCCTTTTCTCATTATGCAAGTTAATGTTCATTAACTGCTTAACTTCTGAAGTTGTTGTTGTGCATTTGTTTTTTGTTTTTTTACACTTTCCTTAATTAAAAAGGGAAGAAAAATCTTCTTGTGTTTCTACTTAAAGATTTTTGTTTCTCTTTCTTATTCTCGTTGTATTATAGAAGAATTCTTGAGGACATTCTGGCATAATCACTTTTGTATCCTCTTTTTATTTGCATCTTTTTCTCAAATATACGATTGAGTCTACTCTAAGAGAAATTGGGGAATGTGAATACATAAATTCAACACTTTTCCTAAGAACCCTTAACTATGGAGTCTAAAATGGATATTATAGCACTTCTTCTAGATAAAAAATTAACAGGACCACGCAATTAACTTACGGTACTGGAACCTCTACTTAAACGATTAACAGGTTGTAAGACAATTGATCATTTTTTAAGCCGATCAACTGTTATAAATGAATACTTAAATTATTAAATCGTTTATAAATTTATTCCTTTATACAAGGAACTTCCATAAAAATAATTGGAAATATTATAATTGAGAAACGTATGTGCGTTTCTTTTTGGTCACCAGATAAATTTGGTGCTCATACATCTGGTTAAACTCATCCGGTTATAACAAAGGAACACAAGTTTGGAAGTTGGATTATTTGCCGCTTTCGAAAAAAGTTGTATTGATTTGAATATTTCTGAAATATCTGAAATAATCAGTGAAGTGGTTCTGTAACACAACAAAATCGATCCATGTTATGTTTGAAGCACATTATTACAGGCAATAAAAAATTGATTACATACGGAAATATCGAACACAAACCATCATAGCAAACAATGTTGTGTTAAGTCAGCCCTGTGCAAGAGTTAAATCGGTTATCTATTGCTCAGAACTCGACCGCTGGAATGAAACAATTAGAAGAAGTGACTATAATGCAAGGTCACATACATCTTTGATACCTCAGAACAAATTGACAGAACATAGTGGGAAAATGCTGATGTACCATCCGAATGGTATATGTTTTGGTATCTGCAAAACTGTCTGAATGGTAATAAATTCATCAACCGAAGAGTCGTTGAAACAAAAGTTTTACATTGTAGGAATTATTAAGCTACCCGAAAAATGACAGGATGTCATAGGTTATAACGCCCAAAGTTGCTTAACTCAAATTGATTTTCAATAAAAAAAATTATATTTTTCAAAAATATGCCAAAAATCCAGGGGAAATGTTAAATATATGTACTAGACACATAAACAGTGATTTATAGTAAATTTTGTTTATATTACTGGGTTTTGGTATGCATCTACGTTGACTTTTTGACTGCGTTACAAAGAGCTTGACAAAGTCAATGGTTTCATTTAATCAATATGTGAAGGGTCTATATGTATGATTCTATTGTTAGATCCATCAATTTATAAAATAATAGCTTAATTATTGTAATTATTGTACATATATTTATTTATTTAAAAAATAATGTTGTTTTTAAAATGTATGTAGATGACCATTGATGAGTTAATATCATTATTAGTTAATCGTTTGTTAATGTATTCGCAAACAACCTAGTAATTTTAGTAATGCAAGTTAATTAAAACTTATTTCTTGCTGTTTTTGTACTTAATTGCTGGTATAATGAACAGTTGTCTGTGTTATTTGTCAGGAAATATAATGTATCTGAAAAAAGCCATACTAAAATTTGATCTGATAATTTTAGTGATTTTGCTGCAATTTCAATTTGTGAGTTGCCTTAAATATACAAAGGTCCAAGGACGCAAATTTTTTTTTTATACAGACAAGCAGCTCTATGTATTTTAAAGTTAAGAATGTAAAATGCGTTCCAAATTCGAAATATATACAAATTTCCACTAGCAAGATGAAGGCAAGCAATTGCGAAACAACACTTGTGGGTGTATTTGCTATTGTTACAGGCAAAGGGCGGCATTAGACTATAGTTGAACTGTTTTTTTTTTGACACTATTATTAAATAGAACAATAATGAATGCTGCTCAATAAATCAAAAAATTCTTTAACCAGTAATTGTTGCAATGAGCAGTTTAAAGCATTATATTTTGACCAACACATATAATATCTATGTGGCGTATAAATCTATTTATACTTCTGCAGGAAAAGAAGTTCTGAAAGGTCAACTATTGAATTTTTCAAGAAAAAGACATTGCTTAGTATTTATATTTTGCGTAGCGCCGACTTACTAGTCTAGGGGCCTTCATTTTTAAGAATCATTGCAAGCTTTGCCAAATATTTAAGGTAGTTTTAAACCTCTAAGTTTTTCCTTTAGTTTTTCCTTTCTCTGGTACAAATTAACCCCGTCAAAGATATTTAGTACTATCGTCAATATGAAGCACAGCATAAGAGTGGTGCTGCGAAAGAGAAGAAGATGGGAGACGGCAGAAGAAAACTCATATTTCGATGTAGTGATTACGTTGTGATTATGTTTTGACTATATATGATGAATAGAAAGTAGAGGAGAATTTTACAGATAATTCGGATAGTACGTAAATTCAAGACACTGGCAAAATGCCTTCGGTTTATTACAACGTGATCAATTTGTGTTTTTATTCTGGAATAGCCATGTTGCTCTATGTATTTTGAGATGTTGGAATCTGGTTCTATGTTTTGCAGCAAAATCAATCAACCATCCTCCATTATCAGAAGTTTTTGTATGAAAGCTTAAATTTATTGAGGATGTGAGTAAACTATATAGATCCACCTTCGCCATAAAGAGTTCAGACATTCCAGGTGTATTTTTCTTTAATCATGTTCTTTCTATCGGTTGCTTGTGTTGTCAACAGTAAACGGTTTCCTTATCCGAGACTAACTCTTTGCTTTCATTGGCGTTGTGTTTTCTACGGCGGGTTCCAAGCCCGATACATGATCTTATATATCTATGAGGAGGATTTTGCTATACATGTAAGTTTACTACGGACGAATGATTGTAAAAATCCAGAGGCGGACACGTGGAGGCTGTGTGTCAACTTAAAGAGAACATTGACAAGGATCGCCTTGGCATTTCCTAAGTTAAATGCAATCAGACACTTTACCTTGTCTTTTCACTGTATTACTACCTCACCTTCAACTTTTACAGACCTGAAAACTATATAAAATAGTTGTTGGATAAGTACTTACGTACTTAGAATGAGAGTTTCATTAAAAAAAGCTTTATCTAGGTGCAAGAGAGTTTTCCTAATGAAATCCACGTATAAGTATTTCTGCTCTTTTAGATTAGTTAGCTAAGATGTTTTAAATGAATATTCGAATAGAAATGTACGAACTGGTTTCCAACTTCTCTTCAATTATTCAGTTAAGCTAATATGTCAAGATCACCATAAATATCGCTTAACTCGTAGCTCAGAGAGGAACATTTTAGTACGAGTATTGTGCGAAAGCAACAGTTAAGTACGCATTTCATTTGAAAATTTGCTGTTTGGATTTAGCTCAGCGATTACAATGATTGCCATTGTTGCTATTTCGAGTTTTTGCTGTTTGCAACACAATGCATAAATTGTTGTATCCTTTTGCAATTTTATTTGTTGCAAAGTTATCGTTCGCATTTCATAGTTGGTTTAGTACTAAAACAATGTAATTTCAAACGCCCCACCATTGTGACCCATCTAGCATGCATATGTGCAAATAAATCTAATGTCGATGCTATGTTCATCTACGCGCCTGAAGCTGGCGGATGGTTGCACCCACAGCATTAATGCGCCTACACCGAGGCTATTGCAGATACGGATACTGGCTTTTTCGCAATAATTCTTTTCTCTGCGTTCCATTGAAATTTCAAATGTTGCATGTTGCATAAGCCGCAACGCAATAAATTTCAACAATTTACAATTTTATGCATTGGCAAAATTTACCACAAATGCTGAAGCTTATCTCACGCTTTGCATAAGGATTAAGTGTGCGGTTTTTGGTTAGTTGTCCTTCATATTGTTGGTCATTTTTCTGTTTCTATTGCAGCTTCCATTACTTCCATCGCCCCTGTTGGTCCTGTTGGCTCTGTTGGCTCTGTTGCTTCCATTACTCCATTAACTCTGAACGTTTCACTCGCGTAATGTACCCGAACCGCACTGCCATCAAAAACTAAAACTTTGCTATTGTGGCTCCGGTTCATATGACGTGGAACGCATGTAAGGATAAAACGCACATAAAATGCTTGTTTTCAATTCGGCTAACAAGGATTTTGTACATTTATTAACACATGATGTGTGGATGTGTGTATGTGTGTTGGTGTGAGTGGCTGCAAGGAAGGGCAATACGAGTACTAGTGTTCGGGTATTAAAAATGGACATGGACATTATATTAAAATTAAAACTGAAGCCACATAAAACATTTGCACATCATTAAAGTTTCTGATGCTTAATTTCTGCTCTGTTAGATAATCTGTACATGCACAAAATGTATGCGATGTCCTTTTATAGAAAGGATATTGTTGGATTTACAATAGATTGAATTTACATTCTTTACATTACTCGCATGTTATAATAAAAATGCTTTCATATTAATAATGTACCGCGTTCAGAGATACTCCTATGGGAAATAAAAAATTGAAGATAGATAATTGAATATGTGCCAAAGGAATATGGTTGTTAGCCGATGTTGTAGCAAGGGTACAAGTAGTTAAGTGTGGTTGACTGTTCGAAATTAGTTAGAAAGTATTTTTAATTCTAATTACCTCATCATATTAAATAGAGAACGGTGAAATCGAGAATTGTGATCTATTACAAGCCTCACTGATGAACATCGAGCATGACAAGTTATCACTTTACCGGGTTTTTGGATATAGTAATATCGAATGGTAAAAAAAATATAGAATAGTAGCGAGGTAGCATACAAGATAGACAGAAGCGTTGTAGTATTCACCAATGGGGTGGATTAATACCAGACACAAAAAAGCTGCTGAATCCTTATGATTAAGGCAAGATAGGAATAAAAAACCCTTCAAGCTTCTGCAAACCTCCAAATTGTATACCTACTGGAATACTAAAGGTAAGAACATAGTTCACAAGGTAAGAACATAGTTCACCTTTAGTATTCCTGATGCAGCAACTCTGACATATTTCGAAAGTTGCAACAGTGAAAAATATATAGAACCCGTTAAACATTTTTTATAGCTTTGTTCAACAGATAATGTATTTTAAAGTACAGGAGACCATTTTCAAATTATTCTGTACATTATTACATACATATTATTACATTAATAACTATTAAATTATTCTGTCACCATTAAACTATTAATAGTGATTATTCTGTCAATATTAAATTATTAATAATAACCTCCATGGTCTTGAAGGCGTAAATAATATAAGTTTAATTAACGGAGTAACTAATCTAACTCGCTTCTATAAGGCAACTTTGAGAGCTTAAAAATGGACAGTAGATATTTTTGAGTTAAAATATACGATTATACGATTATATTCATTTAATTGCTCAACCTAATTTTGCCTAGCTGAGTGGAGAAATTTTGTAGTGAGCTTAACATAAGTGCACTCATATGTTTGAATTTGGATCTGGAGCAATTCGAGTAATGGTTTAGCAGGTGCTCATATATCTCTTTCTCAAACAACAGTGAGCACAATCTGTAAGAGTTCTAAGCATAGGAGCATTAATGAAACCCAGAATTATTCATCATTCTATGACAAACAAAAAGTAATATCTATCTTTAAAATGTGAAAATTATGATATTATATATTATGACATTAATAGGCATTAGTGATAAGTATTTGTTCTATATTAAGCTGAATTATTTCAAACTACTTCAAGGTAAATAGAGATAGCTTTCGAATTAGAAATATAGGAATATGTGCATCATAAAAATTTTTCAGAAAGTAAACCATTAGTTGGAGGAGACATCTTAAAACAGAAATCAGAGAATCTGGAATCTTTAAATTCTTATAATAGAATGTTAAAACCTGAAAAAAGTCCACAGACGGGATACGTAAGGTCTGAAGGAGAATTGCTCTTAAACCTAGCCTAAACTAGATTAAATAATACCTATATTAGAGATAAAAATATGATGTTTTTTATAGTAAAGAATTTTACTCACAAGACACCAAATATGCTACGTTTAAATAACTTCAAATTAGGTTAGATCAGGTCAGTAAAACCGAGGTATTGCTATGTGTTTTTGTCCTTATATTCTTTACTGAAAAACTGCCACTAACCTCTAAATGAAAAAAAGGGTTTTTTAAAACAAATATATTTTTATATTTATATACATTATATATATATTTTATATATATTTTATATATATATATATTTATATATATTTTCTAACAATACGAGACTTGTAGATTAGGCGATGTCCACTGTCCACAGAGAAATCGGTATTTTATTTACTTATTAATCGATCTAATCGGTTGAATTTGGCTTAATGATTGTGAAACTAAATATTAAATAATTAAGTTCATTACATATGAGTTCATTACATAGTTATTTGTAACCGGATATAGTTCGGTTTAACCGGAGCGAACTTCTATTTTCTTCGATATTTAGTTTAATAAGGTCGGACTTACGTACAAATATCTTATGATATAAGATATTGGAAAAGTCTTAATCTAGAATAAAAATATATTTTTTAAATCTGTAGGTACTCCATATTTAGGTAATGCAGTAATATTTTTATAAAGTTAAACACGTTCCCATCTCTCACTTTTTGTCTAAGTAATATTCATATTACTCTCAATATATATCTGCTGGGGGAATTCACGAGTATTCTATGTGAACCACATTATCTTCAGATTATTTTTTAAAATTTTCTTTTTTTTTAAAGAAAAATTGAGAAACGTTCCACATTTCATATTTTCTATTTATTAAAACGACCAACCGCGCTACTAAAGTATTATCAAGGACTCATTTTATATTATTCGTTTAAGGGAAAATTCATTTCTACAATATTGCCAACCACAAAATTTTGTTGCCATTACAGAAAGGAGCTGCTGTCGCCATTCAGAGTCTACACAAATGCACATTCTGGTGATTCTGTTTAGTGATTCACTGAGTCGCTCGTCAGATGCACGCATCCAGCCATTGTGGATGCCAGTGCCATTTTGATGTCGTTGATAATGTGTTCAATTATTTTCTAAATCAGCGCTTTATGTGCGGAAAATGTTCCACGTTGACGGGGAAATGAACTAAAACTGCTTTTGTCCTGGCATTTAATGCATGGCAGAAGTGAATCCTATTCACTCGTTTGCGACATAATCAATTGCTGCATGTATCTATAGGTGTGCTGCATGTGCATTTTAATCTCTTTGTTTGTCATTTTGTATCTGTGAGAATGTTTAGGGAAAATTTGTAATTATGAAATTTGATGTTCGTACAATAATTAAAATGTCAAACAAAAATTACACTGTTTACTTTTAGTGAAGAAACTATGAAAAGCGTATAACAGCGTACTATAATGGAATGGAATGTGTTGCTTAATGGATTTTGTTTGGAGAAGCAAAATTTCATTAATTTCGTATTATCGAAATTTGTTTAGTCACAGGGAATTTTTAATTTTCGAAAAGAAAATTACATTTGAACTTTTTTTCAATAATAGTAATAAATAAATAAATATCAATTTAGTAGCTGGTCTTAGATACTTTAAACACCTAAATTAGTACTACGCTCAGCTGATTAAAAACATCTCTGTTTTAGATATCAACTGAGTTCAACACATACTATTCACTTTTTGCGATATGTACTTTTATTTCAATTGCTTGTAGACTCCTAGTTTAATGGTACTTGGAAACATACCTGTTTTCTAAGCAAAATGCAAAATCAAATTTGATGTTTAAATTCAATTACGACTAAAGAAACCATGTTTCCTAATAAAAACTTTTGTTTTGATTGAATAGTTTTAATCAGTAGTGAATCAACATAATTTTATTATTTATTAATTAAATTAATTTTTGGCTGAGCATACAGCTGTTTCGAGCATTGCTAAATACCCATCATCAGTGGGCTTGGAATTATTTCTTATATTAAAATATTCGTAATAATTTTTAATTTTTTATACTACAAGTACCAGGGTTGAACTCGTAATTACTCAATTAACCCCAAAGTCTTACTTGACTGGTATGTTGGAGCTTGAAGTTTTGTTAATTTACTGTAAAAGTTCATTAACAAACACACAAACAGACTATATAAAGCAGATCTTTATAACTAGTCATAGTATATAAAATTATTTTATATAGTATCACTTAAGTTGATAAGAGTGATGTTTTTCTAATATTTCTTATCCTAGTGAAGGGAATATAAAGTAAAACACATTCATTGCTGTAGGAATATTTAGCAACTGTATCTTATAACTTTAAAGGGGGCTCTTCAACACTAATGTGTGTTAGATGCATGATATAGATACCGAAAGCTTATTTCTTATTGTACCAAAGGGAGTAACGAGTAAAATATATTCGCTGAGCAGGTTGACTTGACTGTATCTGGTTACTTCATAGGTCACTACAATTTGTGGTATAGCTTAAATGTGTTTTGGCTCTCCAACGTTGTTATCTGCTGCTTTTGTGAAATGAACATCGAAAGATTGGTTGGCATTCTTTATGAATGTTTATTTGTTGGCAAGTAGAGCCTTAATTTCTTAGATGATGTTGTTATGTTATCATATATATAATGGAACAACAAATTCCTGTGTTAAAATTTTTAAATTATGTAGTTAATAACTACATTTTAAACATTACCATAACCAAGTTTTACTCCATACATTGTAAATTTGTAATACACCATATATTAGATGGTAATATAAATATATTCTTATATTTTTATCATGTAATTTCATTCATTAACTGTCAGCTAACAGATGAGAGTAGATTATAGCAGACAAGGCGTGACACCGCCGTCAGATTAAATATCTGCCGAATGATAGCAGATTCATTTAGAAAATAATAACAAAGGTTGAAGCAGTCATTCAAAGGACGTTGTACGTCTGAACTCTTTTTCAGAATTAAAAAAAGTAGACAGTAAAACATGGTGAAACGGACTTCAATTTGACACAGATATTCAGGAGTCACGGATGCCTCTTGGAATATCTTCATTTATTCAGCTGGCAAACAGTTCTTACTAAAATCTGCTTTGTTTTTTAAGAATGTTAACTTTTATTTCGTGCGTTATTTTTTAGTATAATTCTATACGTATTTCGGCAAATTCGCTTTTGCCTTCATCAGGAGGATTCCTAATATTAAAAACATCTATGCAACTTACAAGCTATTTATACTTATTACAGGTCTTATAATTTAAATCTAATTGGTAGGGTTATTGTTGTTTTTGTCCTTGAGGGTGTTAGGTAAAAAATGGTGGGATGGGTTAGTTTTTGTTGTTCAGGCTTAATCATGCGCAGGTAGTTCGGTCAACTGGTTGGATTTGTTTTTTGGGATGTATTTGAAAAGCCATGATGATACGTTTCCCTTATCGCCGTTGAGTAACGGTGTTGCCTGATGTTTGTGTATTTCGATGCTCTCTGCCGTTTCTAATTTCCAGGTATCCCTTACGTTTTTAATTATTTGGGCATTCTCTTTGTTGATGTGGTGTTTTTTCTGTTATTATATGTCTGGCGACATTTGATTTTATGTGAGGGTTTATTTTTTTCAGTGCTTCCCTCGCTTCTTTTAGGTGTTCTTCGAGCCTTACCGATAAGGGTCTTTTTGTTTGTCCGATGTACACTTTGTTGCAGGAGCCGCAGTTGATCTTGTATACCCCGCATTTTTCTAAGGAGTCGATTGGGTCTTTTGTGGATGGTAATAAACTTTCGAGTTGGTGTGGTCTACTGGAGTAAACTAGGTCGATATTGAATTTTTTCAATTTGGTTTTAAGACCAAGTTCTTAAGTTCTTACTGTTCAAAATATTAAAATATTGGTAAAAGCATAGAATTAGTGGTCTCGTTTATTGTGAGTGCTTTAAAGAAGAACAAGAAGATATTATGGACCTGTATCATCTACTGTGTTCAAGTGTGTTCAAGTCATTTCAAATGGAATGTAGTACAAGCGTTGGTAACTCAAATAATGCAGCGCCTTATACATATGGAAGAAAGCGTTATTAGAGCTAGCATAATTAAGAAGGATGTTCTACTAAGAAAAGCTGCAGTAACATAACTGCAGCGATGATATATAAAAACACACAGGCTGAAAAATTTAGTCAGTAGACTGAAATTCGAAAAGAACAGACATTTCAGTTCTATACTCTGGATGGTTTCTTGACATATACCACATCGGTAATAATCCTGAGAAGGCATCGGAGTGGTTTTAGTGGCTTGTAGTGCCCGACTAACTTAGGGTTTCGATTGTTATACTCGATTCAATTATTTGGAAAATGAAAAAGGATTTCGACTCCTTATGCTCATCACATCTTCAAACATGTTTGTTAATTTTATCAATCGTACATTCTTGAAATTGAAATATTTTTTAATTATCTTGTGCGGCTTCTTGGCAAATACCAAATTGATTATAATCCTGAGAAGGCTAACTGTCGGACATCGGGGCTATTTTAGTGAGTTGAAGTTTAGGAGTGAATTTTGGCTTTCGATTGCTTCACTCGTTTCGAGTTTGGAAAATGGAAAAAATTTTCATTCCTAATGCTTTTCTCAACAATCTGTAATATGCGTCTCATCTCATCTTCAAGTACATTTGTTTATTTTACCAGTCCATTCAATAGACTGTCATCTATGCACAAATTAAAAATGCAAACTTGCGATATGTGTGCGTTACAGCAAATACATATGTTCGTCAGGGGGTAGGAGGGGAGTGTGAGGTGTCGTTTGCGACAAATTAAAAATAAAGCGTCACATTTATTATGCACTGAAATGTGTTGGTGTGTGGAATGCGGTTTTTCTTTATTAATAATTTATAGCAATTTTCCACAGTATACAAAGGCAGGACTACACTGACTCCTCGAATGGCTAGACGAGACGTAGTGCAATGGTGGAATGTAAACATAAATGCTACATATGCATCCACACATACACACACATTTATATATAAATTCTCGTTTATTAAAATACACATGCACACTTCAGTAATTCGAAACCGTAAAGTGTCATTTATTTCGATATTATAGCCGCAGGCACGCAAACAAAATGTCCTGCGCCTGTGCCTGTGCATGTTTAATGGCTGAGCATATGTGTGAGTCTCGAGTCGCTATATATTTGCACAGCAATGTTAAGAAAGAGTAAGGTGTGTGGCGGAGGAGAACACTGGACGCCATAACATAAGTTTAATACCGGTGTAGTTACCGTTGCATATGACGCACCAAACAACACCAACAATAAGGATAATAATAAATTAAATTAAGTGGCAGTATTTTTGCAAGGACTTAAATTCCAACTCATACTAGTCTAGATATATTGTGATGCAAAAAAAAAAAAATTAAATAAAATTGTTAAATAAAAAGATAAAATTGAAATTTGTTATATTGCAGCAGTTCCAGGATAATATGTAGTTTGCATTAAACCAACATTAAATAACTATTGAACAATTCATGCACTAACACACTGTTAAATTCATTGGCACATAAGCACCTATGAGTAAACAAATAAACAAATAAACAAATACACATACACACAAACAAACAAACGAACAAACAATAAACAAATACAAATAATTTTAAATATATTTACAAATGTTTACGTTTGAAGCTTTGGCTACAAATAATTGAATGCTGTATTTGATGTCTGAGTGTGTGCCTCTTCGCATTCACAATTTTTAAATTATTCATTGAAACACTCAAATTCAGCCCTCATCCCTCTCACCCCTCCACCCCGTCCTTTACAGCAGTCCTTCCGTAATCCTTTCGTTCTAACATTAAATGGATTTTGCCCATGTTTGGGTGTTAATACCTTGCCTGCTGCAGCAGCATTGCCAACTGCAAACTGCAAACTGTCAATTTTCAATTTCCAATCCCAATGCCTTGCTTTTAGTGCTGCCACAGTTGATGATTTATTTAAGTTGAGCGATTAAATGTTGTTTACTCATTCGCTTTATTATGTGGTGCCGATAACGTCGAATCGATTCGAGTTGAGTCGAGTGAGGTCGCCTTCTGCTTTCTACTCTGGTTTCTACTCTTTTTAGGTGTAAATTGTTTCATTTAATGTTTGGACGAGATTAAAAAGGTGTTAGTTTGGCGTGTTTCAATATGTAATGCAGTTGCTAAAAAATTGATCGGTTAATTAGATTCCAAATGATTTTGTTGGCATTTAATGAATTTTTTAGAAATTTGTTTAGTTTTTGCTGTGTTTTATAGGAAATTACATTTTTGCTGTAAAGAATTTAACAAACCTCTAAATAAAAAATGCATTGAGAGCTGAACAAAAGTGGTATAAAGTTGGATAGCAGAAAAAAAGTAACCCTTGAACTTGTTAGAATATTAGTATATATAGAGATTTTCATCTTCTTTGTCTGATGAAACGCGAGAGATTGTCTATGGAGAGGCTGTACTTTTATTTCATTGCATCAGTGACCACTTGGGTGATGCGCTTTTACATTAGCCCCATTGGATTATAAATTATAAATTTATATATTTATTTATCAACAATAAATTATTCATGTGATGTCACAGAAATATAGTTTTAAGCAAAGCATATATTATCCTGATAGAATAAATATTTTACTAGAAGTAGCCTTAAAATCAAAACGGCACTTAGTGTTGAGCAGAGACGTTGTCAACTAGAAATAATACATTATGCTCTAGACAATTAAGCATTATTCGTAGATCTTTTTCTTCTTCTTTGCTTAATGAAAGGAGAGTTAGTGTCTAAAGCACTTTTACTTAGAAATATCATTGACCGCTTGGGTGATCCGCTGTAACAAGGTCTCTCTTATGATAACTACGATAACGAGTTCTTCAGATGATTTTATAGAAGTATGGTTTAAAGCCCAATATATCTTCCAGATATAATATATAAAGCATTTCTTTTATAATAGCGTACGTCTTAATTAGTGTGAGCATCCAAAAAAATTAAACAACTACAGTATTTTGTGTTGTGTTTGATGTTTGACTCTTGCACACTCTCGACTCACAAATCTTTGTGTATAAACCATTTACCTGGTACTTGCTATAGCATGGAGCTTAAGTTTCAATACAATACTTTAATAACTTTAATGTTTTTTACTGGTAGATGGAGCAGCATATACATTTTTCTTTCTAATTTTATAATATCTCTATCTAATAGTTTCTTGTATTCAAATATAGTTTTGAAAAAAAAATATTGATAGATGAGTTCTACGGAATCATGTTCTAGGAGAACCAGCAATTGTTTATGGATGAGTTTAAACACATATATGTTCAGTTTCACAGATGCCGATGATGTCAAATGTTTTGGTCAACCATGTATGGGCCTTTCCATTAAAACAAATAAATATATTAAAACTCCACAACTTTTTAAAGCCGATGAAGACCAACTAAAGTGACCAACGATGACTGAGTTTGTGCAAAGATAATATGGTGGTTATTTTGAAATGCATTTAGTATAATATATATATTGATCATCTTCAGGAAGACGAAACAGTGGTTGAAGTTCTGATTATCTCTCAAGTATTATGCAATTATACTACCATGGTTTACAGTTTGAGAAACATTGTTGGAGAGACTCTCTACTTATGATTATAACTTACTCTGTGGTTTAATTATTGTCTAATCTATTGTTTCAAAAACGTTATCAGTAAAGTCTTTTTGAGTTTGGGTAACAAAATCAAGTCGTAGGGCGACTTGTCTATGGTATACAGGGTTTCAGGATTCTAATAATATTATGTGATAATATCAATGCTGATAATTGCTAGTTAGTCATCAAATTTTCAGGTCAAATTTCAAAGCCACTTGTTTCATGTCCAAACGTTCATACAAATCACTACGCATAAGCCATATGACATTCCTATATGTTCTTATAACTCTTTTATGGCAATTAGTTTATGAGCAAGTATTATTTGCTTAACTTTTTCATAATTTTCAATGTTTTTATCCTTGATCTATATGTTAGCATGTTCAGACTTACCAACAACGCGTTATCGAATCTCAGAATGATTACAGGCTTCTCGGGGAGGTACGCAGATCTAAGGTCAATTATTGCTTAGTCTAATGAAGTGATAAACAATAATCCAGTCAAGGCGTAGAGAGGGGTTTTGAAGAAATTTTGCAGGTAATATGGAGTTTATCACTTCAAGAGCACTGACTCAACTAGTAGCGAATATTATATTTTAGCGATTTGCAGAAGTCTGACCGTGAAGGTCCATTGTACTTTAAAACTGATTCGGATAAAATATAAAAACATTCAACTCTTTTTGAGGAAGCGTAGAAAGTTTAGTACTGTTATTGAAGCTGCTTATCTCATTCAGGTCGAGAACTAGTAAAGGAAGCAATATCATCATATCATATCGTTATCATAGTTCACTCCACAATGTCATGCTATGATAATGATGATGATTCCCTTATGGTTTTGAATATGAATGAGACTTTTCTATATACAATTTTAATTTCAAAACTCTGTTTATTATCATTCATTTTGATTCTTTTATTCATTGCTTTTACTAACATTGAGTTCCTTTCGAATGTATAATTTATGCTTTGACCAGTTATTGATCACATACGCATTTTCAAAGGTTCTTCCTCAAAACTACTATCAACTCAGTAGGTGTTTTATGGTAATGTCAAACTGTTTCTGATATATGAAAGGACATCAACTAAAGCTAGTTTCTCTGCATTTTTGCAATTTGACAAATCGCATAAAGCCAGTAAAACCTTTTGTTTAATTAATGACGCAAAATGATTTGACATCGCATTGAACTTTAAGCACATCAACAAATTTGCTCATTTTTACTATTATTTAGAGCTTCGGTTCGATGCTTCAGGCAGCTGCTCATTTTCGTGCTAAACATGGTGCTTATGTGGACAAAGTTGGAAAACCTGCCTGTGCCAATAAACGAAGTGGGAAGTTTTAGAATACATGAGTGCACATTTGGAAACCCATTATTTGATATTAATGTATTCTCATGCACATCATTTGCTGGTCTGTGCTGCAGAATTGGGTAAATACTGATAGAAAATAATGCAGACGAGTGCAAAATAGATTGCAGAATGCATAGACGCATCGATGCATGGATGCATGGATGCAATTTCTAACCAATGTGCATATACGCACAAACCGAAATGCAATAATTATTTTATTGGTGGTTTTGGATAGTTTTTGACATGAAACAATGTGGCACGCATGCATCGAACAAGCAGCGTGCTAAGCCCATCCATGGTATATAATATATAGTGAAGCACTGAACAAAATCAACGCGTAATGAGCAGTTAAGCGTTGCAAGCGCTTGCACTGTTAGCGGCTTATTATGGTTAGACCGCGGGTGGGACAGCAAGGATTGATGCACCAATGCATTTTGTTGTGCAAATTTTAAATAATTTATTGATGTGCCGCGTTGCTGCCATGCCTACAAGTGTCACATGCGGTGTTTAGTTTAATTTAACGCGTTTGGAAAAACTTATTATGAACTTTTTTTTTCATTATTAACCGACATATAGAGTTTTCGATGCAACGGCCCGGGGTGCAGGTTCCTGTTCTAATATTAAATCACAAATTTACGCGCGTTTACACATAAGCAAATTTTCGTAAATTGTTTGATTTGCAATTTGGTGCAATTTTGGGCTTTGCAGTTTGGGCAAGTGTGCAACACGTTCTCTTTCATGAAGTGGAAGTTATTAGAAGGTCCAAACTAAAAAAAAAAACAAAGTAAAATTTATAAAATTTTTTCAAAAATAACTTATTGAAGTTAAAAAATTTTACAATCAAAATTCGTATTTAAACAGCTTTGATATTTGTTATTTGCTAATCCTCAACACAATTCAAGTTTTTGGTAAATATTTACCAAAGTCCTTCCCGGCAGCAATCCACACTTGCAGTTAAACTTCAATAATGAAGCAACTGAAGTGTTTTTCACTTGAATCGAATCTGTGGAATTTTGCATATATTATTTGCGCTTGTATTTATGCGATGAACGTGTTCAAAGCTTCTCAAATTTCAGCAGACCGCCACATGCATCCATTGGAATATTCGAGATCCTTTTAGGATCTCGGGGAGGGAAATTCAAAACTTTGTTTGTGGCCAAACATGTGTGTTACACATAGAACGGATACAAAGTACAAGTATTAAATTAATTAAATTTCTATGCTTAATTTGTTGGAGTTTGGGAATTTCATTAGCATTGAGTAAATAATTTTTGGTAATTGTTTGCAAAATGCTGTAATGTTGTATCAGTTTTCAAAAGTGCTTAACACATCGATGAGAGAATTTATTATTTGATTTTTCGTAAGATATTATTTGATTAAATAATTCAAATTATATTAATTTAAAAGCCGCAGAACATGACTAAAATGAAGAAAAAATAATAATGTGTTTACAGTAATAACATGACTCAGGATTTAAGTTACAGAAGCTTGATTTTTGTCTAGCTTATTTAGAAAATACCTGAAATAAGCATGGTTCCTTAACAGGATGAACTGCTAAAAGTTATGAAGTCGAATTAAGGAATCAGAGTGGCTTATTACCTATTTTATCTAAGGTACTGATAATATTTTCCGCAGAAAAACGATTATAATTATTAGCAGAAAAATAGGAATAAATGTTATAATATTCTAGCAAATGAATGGAGCATTTTATATTTAAGATGTGAAAACATATTCTATGTTTTATCTAAAATCTCCTAAAAGATCTAGTATTTAGAAACATTGTAGAGTATTTCATAATTTTTTTGACTCAATAAGACTTTCTTTGGAAATAATTAATGTAGTCTTCTTTGTTATACAATTCTTTTTAAAAAAGAATACATTTAGAGTTGAATTAAAACTAAGCAATGGAGCTTAATACTGTGCTCACGCATAAGTGACCCATTTCGGATTTATGTGTTACTACTTTCGAACTACTATATAATTTTAACGGTGCAGAATTCATAGGGCTCAACTCCAAAAAACTTAATTAAGTGATTTTCAGCTTCTCTTCAAACGGTCAACATTTTATATATATTGAAATAAAATATTTCTTTAATTAATTATTTAAAATATCTATATATTTATTTATTTATTTCTATTTGAGCCAGTGCACTTGAACATTTTTACTCTTTCTTAATTGGAGATATCTTCAAAACCCCTCTTTACGTCTTGACTGGATTATTGTTTATCACTTCATCAGACTAAGCAATAATTGAACTCAGATCTGCATACCACCCAGAGGAGCCAGTAACCATTCTGAGATTTTATAACGCGGTGTTGGTAAGTCTGTGAGTTTTCGCAAATAATTTCAGGGCTTTATCCTTTATGTATTTTTTGATGGGATCTATATTGATATCCCTGAGGATGTCATTCCTCCTAATGTACCATGATATTTTGAAAAGTCTTCTTAGAGCATGACTTTGTGCAATTTCTGGCTGGCGAATAGTAGTGTTTGAAGCTTTACTAAACGCTACACAACCATATAGAAGTGACGGACGATTTATTTTTTTTATATATCAGTTTCCTGTTTTTAGCATTATATATTATTATATTTATTATAAATAAAAATAATAAAAAATCTGTATAATATAAAATGTAAATATATGAGTTCAAAGATTTTAAAACACCTATTCCAAAAATAATATAAATTGTGTATGCAGTTATAAATAAGTATATTTATATCACATAAACAAAATAATTTATACCGTATCTGCAAAATTTGTATACGACAGAATCCATTGCCTTCTATACCAGCAACATTCGGGCATATGCTATGGTTTAATCGATGGCAAAACTAAACATAGATGTCTTCTTCATCACGGCATATAAAGTTTTAAATTTGTTTCATATGACATAAATTAATTAAGCGTTGTAAGTAACGTAAATACAACGCAAGCAACAGGCAAACGGTGTAGCAAATTAAAATGGAATAATTTAAGATACGAGTACACTATGTTTTATAGAAATTGCTGCAATTTTAATTAGACATAACAAACAATTGCCCCCGAATAACAGCAACAGCAACAGCAACAACAATGGCAACAACAATCATTAACCAACAATATACAAAACAGAGACAAGAGGAAAGTTAGCGGCAACATTCTGAGATTTATTAAAGCGGCAAAGGAACAGGCAACCTGTCATTTTCATTCATTAAAAGTGCGTACGCAACGTTGCTGTCAAATTGCCAGCAAATGCAGTTGTTCCCGCAACAACAGCAATAGCAACAATAGCAATAACAAGTATAACAACAACAACAACAGCAGCAATATCAGCAACGGCAGCAACAAGAGACGTTGAACAATTGAGAATGATGCGAAGATATTGTATCTTTTTATGTTTAAATTAAATTTATTTATGGTTGCCGCATGCGGTGTGGTGTACGCTGCCAACCTTTCTGCAACATTGCAAACAAGTGTAGCATTAAGGAAATTGTTTTTGGGGTGAGCAAACTTAAGTCATTTTCGCGAAATTTATGTTGCATATGTGACGAATTAAAGAAATTATTAAGACTTAAGTATAAGTATCTGCAGCCACTTCAGCCACCACTCGATGCACAAGTTTTTGAGGAAAGAAAAAAAAACACACAACAGATCTTCTTTTGCAATCTTATGTGCATTTATTGCTTTTATAAACTCATTATGTCTGGAAAATATATGTACACTGTCAAAGTGCTAAAAAATTTATATCATTTATAACTTTAAATACAATTTGCCACATATGGTGGTGGTGTTTCCTTATTAAAACATTTCGTCTAATAGGCAAATATATTTGCAACTGCAGCACCTTGGCCCCTTGCCCGGTACTTTGAATGCAGTTATTGCATTTTTATTGCATGTAAATTAGTATTGCATGCATTAATTGCACTAACTTGTACGTTTGAGTACTCCTCGTCTCATTCGGCAACCCCTGTCGGTGCTATAAAAAGATACAAAAAGTTCTTTTTGAAACAGAATTTAAGTGTGCAATAAAATCTTCACATGTGCAACAGAAAATTAGCAAAAACAAAAAAATATCTTGCATGAGGAAAAAATCTATTAATGCTGCTCCGCGGGACACCGCAATGAAGATGTTCCACTAACTGCAGGAATAAGGACCAATATGCTCATTAAATGTTGCATGAGATTATTTTCTTTTTTTCGGTTTTTTTTTTTGCATTGACTTTAGCCAAACTTTTGCTACTTCACTCTGCACTCAGTGGTATTGGATATGCGTTCGAAGATTCGAGCCAGCCGACCAGACATTGCCATTAATTATAATTTTTAATAATTCGCAATATTCATAAATGTGTACTTTTACGACAGACATTTGTTCCGGGAGGGTTAACTATCACTCTCTGGAATTTTGTTATGTGGTAACATGCCAAAAGTGCCAATAAATTAGTCGCGATTATGTGGCGGATTGGTAGACTACCGATGGATTCCGGTGGTAGACTATCATATTAAAAAAAAACTTTAAGTGGAAATGGAAAATGCTTATGTTGTGCGTAGCGTACTTAAATTGGTTTAATTTCCTAATAAAAGAATTTGTTTTACTAATTAATGTTATTTTATTTTGTTTTATCAACAAATACTGTCCGCATTTTAATTAAGTGGTTTTTACATGCGATTTAATTAGATTGTTTCGGTTAATTGAAAATACACAAAGAGGTTAGTTAAAATATTTAATTATTATTTTTTCAATAAATTAATAACACTGGACATAATAAAATTTTTAATTCATAATTTAATATAATGAACTAACATAATTCTAAACAATATTTCTGCTTAATTATGTATTTAATAATTAAAATATTGTAAAAACTAATTGATTATTTTAATAAGCCTTTACTTTATTCCATAAATTTCAGTTATTATTATGATGAGGTTTCGAATAGTACGGAATTGTAACAACAAAAATTTTTATTTATTTTTAATTAATTTATTATTTGACTGTCCCTGCAGCTGTTTCGAACATTGCCAATCACCCATCATCAGTGGTCTTGGAATTATTTTTTATATTTACTCGCAATTTAAAAAAATAATAACGAATTGGGTATGGAAATTGCTGTATAGTCATTCAAAAACTTGATTAATTAAAAATAAATAAAAATTTTTGTTACTATAATTCAGTACTGTTCGAGGCTCACTCCCGTCACAACTGACTTTACAGTCAAATTTAATATATATAATATAATTTAATATAACTTTAGTTGGACACGAGATCATAAGGCATAATGCCGACGAAAAGCCTAGTAGTTACATACGACTTCTTATAACATTCTTGTTTGATCACGATTCATCGGTCCAAATAATTCGTACCAGACAGCTACTTGAGCTAAAGCAGAACCAACATTACGGAATTGGTGCTGCTCTATTACTGTCTATTAAGAAGGCACCAAATAAGACCAAACAGTAGGTCATTGTCTAATCTTTGTCGTGATTGTAGCTCTGCCGATGAGGAGGGAACTGTGGTTCACCTAATATGTCACTTTTCATTATTAGCTTAAAGAAAATTTAAAACCTTAATAGTCTCTTTCCTAAAAGACGTGATAGACCTCATTGAAATTTGAAACTATTTCAGGAACTCCGATCTCCAGTCAAAATTCGAGATGTATTCTTTATTATTATTTATTTTATCAATAAGAGTTTTGCAGTGTTGGTTATCTCGGGTCGAAAATATTGACCGAATGTCAAATTTATACTTAGTAGCAACAAATCTATAGGCATAAAGAGATGTACATAAGCAGTTTTGCTAGTCATGGAAGTGTTTTTAGCTCGAGCACTTTCAAATCTATTTCAGTGACCCCGGAGGATAATTATATTTCGATAAGCAGTCATTGGTGTAAGTTTATGAAAAAATAGTAGCTTTTTCTGTTACCTTTTCTTCGGTTAAAAAATATTAACTATATGTAAAAAACATTGTAACAGAAAAAGGTTAAATATTCTTCGAATTGATATTCAAATAAATGTAGATAAAATTATATATATTTTTCTGTTAGTTTTAAGGTTAACGCTTATAACGATGAGTTCAAAAATCAATTTGTCTACTTTTATTGGATTTTTCCTTTTAATTTTACTTAACACATAAGAAGATATTGAATCTTCTTTTAAGAGTTCTTCTGTTGACCTGAGCAGCAACGATATTTGCAATAAAATGGCATTTACGCTTATCAGCAACACAAAAGCCAAGGACAAACAAGCGCATTACCTACCAGTGTAAACGTGATAACCGAGACCATTAACATTGGCGTTCATGCAGGCACCACCAACAACAACAGCAATAGCAACAACAACAACATCTGGACGAGTAAAAGCAATTGAGAATTGCCACCTTGACTCCTACTGCTGTGCTTAACTAATGGACCCGCATTAAGTTGCATGCAACGTCATTCAAAGTGCTTTATGGTAACGTATGCAAATGTCCACCTCGGTCACTTTGGTGTCTGTGCGACGTCGTCTGTGCACTTTTATGGCATTTGTTGCAACGCTTCCAGTTGCATTACGTGTGATAAATGACAGCGATCACATTTGAGCCAAACTATTTTTCTACTATTTTTTTTCTCTGGCCTTATGGTGATTTTGTTTATGTTCGCTATTTACCTACTGTTGTTGTTGTTGCTGTTGCTGTTGTTGTTACTGCTGCTAATGTTAATATTGCTCTTCATTAATATCCTTGCTATTGTTGTTGTTGTTGTTATTGTTTGTTGTTAGTGCTGTTGTTTATTGGTTTTTAAAATGTCGTCTACATTGTCTGCGCTGTTAATTTTGTAATCCTTTTTGAACGCGTTTTGATAATTCCATATAAATGTCATGTGTCCAAAGGTTCAAGTCCTCTTGGTAGGAAAATGTATCGCCCAGATGAACAAATGTTGCATTGTTGTGCGCACATTTTGTGGTGTGTCATTTCGTTTGATGTCTCACATTTATTCGCAGATTAATTATTATGGCTTTTGTATTGTAGTTGTAGTGGCTATTAATTACAGCTTATCACAGCTTTAGGTTGGTGTTCCCAAGCCAAAAAAAAAAAGTAAAGAAATATTTTCATATTGCATATTTCATTTTAGTTCAATAGTTCAATTACTGTCATCAATAATTTTCATTATGTCATTTATTTCATTTAATATTTTTTTACTTTCCACTAAAAGAAAGAATATTGCAACTACACGCCCACTTTTCTATTTTGGTGACTATTTTTCAATTGAAAGTTGTACGAATATTTTTTATACATCGACTTTTTTAGGAATAATGTTGTTGTTGTTATAGTTGCTGTTTCTGCTGCTGCAGCAAAGTGACATGCAATAACGCGAAAAAGCTATTTACACACTATCAGCAACAAATAATCTTGAAAAATGTGAGCAATAATCTATCGTTGAGGATATTAACTCAGCATGTCGCATGCCTCAATCAAATGCTATTATTCGAACTTAGCACCCTTGAACCCATTGCGAACCCATTGCTTACGTTCATTCGCTTACGTATGTTTTCCGTAAGGGTGCAATATGCTAGATAGCTAGATTCAGTCAGAAGGAGTTTTATGAAAGCAACGTTCTGCACTTGTTTTATTGCTTCCTTGTATTGATTTCACATAACTTCATATTTTTGTTAATCTTGTTATTTGTTATTTCGTTACATGTTACTTTGTTGTATTTGCACAAATTTTCCCTCCCCACTTTATCTCTTGCAGCCACAATTGTATGCATGCATTGTGCTAAATAAGCCCAAAATTTTAGGCCTACCACCCACTGCTGCTGATCCAAGAAAGACAAATGAGGGGGTTGATTTGCTGCTGATGCTGCATGCGCCCCTTTTTAGTTTGTAAATTTCATTCCCTTCTCCGCGAATTGTATTTTGACTTTATTTTGATATTTTCCACACTTAACTCGTAAAAAATATATAAAGATTATTTTTTTTTGGTAAGACTTGCGTATCGAATGGATTTTTTTTTGGAGATTTCAGATACATTGTTTAATGAAAATAATTGCTTAATTCAGTAGAAAATAAAAAAATGTAAATTTTTGGTTGTAATTTTAAAATGTTTTAATATTGATATTACTAGGGTTCATGTTATGCAGACCGTCATGGTCACGCTAAATGGGAAATTGTTGTTTTCAAAGAGCAAAAAAAATCTAAAATACGATAATGAGTGTAACGAGGGCTTCAATAAATATTAAAAGATTTATTGTTTGGGAATTAATTTCGATATTTTTATATGGATGTACTTACTTTTTTATACAAAATAAAATACCTTATAACTATAGATACAGCCAAAAGGTGTCAAAAGTACGAAATTGATAATTGTTTTATACTTTACTGCTGTTCTTCTCTCCAAAGTAGAGCATACGGCCTCAACGATTCCTCTGAATCTTATTCTGTTGTCTGCTTCTCTCGTGATTTGGTTTCTGGAGTGCTGTGCGTTCCACGGTTCTTCGCCATGTTTTAGCTGGGGCTCCAGGTCGGTTAATACCTTGTGGGTTTTTAACGTAGAACTTGGTTTGTTATGCAGGATGATGTTTTTCTGAGTGTGTGGCCAATCCACTTTCATTTTCTGCTTTTGATTTCAATGGTGGCTTGTGTTGTGGTATTTTCCATAAAATATAGCTTTTGGTCATGACCAAAAAGAGCGTAGAATTGTCCAGATCTTTTGTTATTTGACAAATGATCTTTAGTATTTAGTATGAGTAAAATATGAGTTGAAATAATTTTTTATAAATATTTAAAAAAAAATCGGCCCAAAATTCCAAATTGAAAACATATTCAGGTCTTCAAACTTATGTATATACTTAAGACATTTGCGATATTAACAATTGATTAGTAAGTTGAAGTGTTAATATTTAATTTTAAATTTCCTTTTAAAACAGCAATCGGATCGTAATGCTTACCTTGAAGTTAGAATTTTAACTTAATGTAGAATTTTCCTATGAAGCAGCAACCGGATCGTATCATTTTCATTGAAGGTTGACTTTTTCCTTCGGCAACATAACAAAATCACACTAGAGGGTCATGTCAGATGAGTTCTGCGTTTGTTAAATCATATTCGTTGAACGTTTCACCCAGGAAACTGCAGAGTACTTTATATACCTTTCTGGAATTATGGATACTGGAAACTTTGTAAATTGAAAAATAATTAATAATAGTATTTATATATTTCATTAATTTATTATTTAATTAATCGTGTTTTCAGGGGAGTACAGCAATTACTCTATTTTAAAAACAGTTCCATACCCATTACAATATAATAAACAACTATTTTCGTTTTTTATTATTTTGTGTTAAAAACTATTTTTATAAACTACTTCAACTATGAGTGAAAAATTTTAAAAATAACAAATACGAAAATATGTAAAAGTGCTCCAATAAAAAGGATAATGTGTTAAATTAACTATAAACTTTTGCTGCAAAGTATACATCCGTATTCATAATAAGAAATAAAAAAAACTAAATAAAGAGCCAATAAAATTATATATATATAGAAATACTACATAAAATAGAGATGAACTCTCGTCGTAAAAGTAGTAAAGTGAGGAGAAAGCATAAACCTTTTTTTTGTTGATTTTGTTGCTGTTGAAAAGCACATCAACTTTAAACGATGCGCTCCGTTTAACTTTTTAGCGGAACAAACTTTTTACTTCAGTCAATGAATGGTCAACGACAGAACGAAACAGTGCAATGCTGTGCAGGATGTTTAGTTCATTTACACCGGAAGTAGGTGTACGAGTTGGAAAACAGCATTACATGGTTGCCTCTGTTGCCTCTATTGCCTCTGTAATGCAAGCACCATTTGTTCACGGGCATTGTTGGCTGTTGTTGGCGTTCGTTTCGCTACGGCGGAACGATGTTGTTGACGCTGATGATGAAGTAATTCATGCATGCATGAAGACGAACCGGAAGAAACAAAGGATACGCTCAGCAACAAGGATTAACAGCAATATGCAAGTTCAAACTAAAAACAAAAAAAAAATACAAGAAATTTAAAATTTGATCTACACAAAAAGGCTTGAAGTCAAAAAAATAATGATTTTATTTAAAGAAATTGGTGGAAACATACGTTCAAATTTGAAGATTTGTTGATATATAAAGTTTTATTATTATTAATAATAACTTTTATTAGACTTTTTTTACGGTCGTTGTGTTATACCACTCTCTTTAAGTATCTGGCTGTATTATTCAGTCGCTTATCCCTTTAAGTCGTACTTGGTTTGCATGGTTGTTGTAGGAATACTACTGTCTCCTATAGCTCAGTGTCCAGTACAGTCAGCAATTTGTGTATGTTATGCCATGGCTGGTATCTTGTCTTCCATTCTCTTTATCATTTGCAGTGAGGAATTTAAAGGGAACAATTGTTCAATAAAAATTGTAATATCTGTTTCTGTTCTCAGCTGTTAACTCCTAGACTAAACCAAGCTCTTAGGACTTGACGCAGAATCCTTTTTTGATTACAGTTCTTCACATTTGCAGTTACTATAAAAGAAGCGTTGTAATATTTTATTCTTCTTCTATGCATAATGTCATATTGTAGCTGTGGGTACATATCATGAGATCCCGACCTAGCATTCGCTACAAAAGAATCGTGTTCCCTCCGTTCATATAAAGTTATATTTTTGTGCAATAGTTTAAGGTCCATTCTACTAAAACTGGTTATTGAAACACCCAGTTCTAAACACATATTTTCCCAATCTTTGGCCCAATATATACCTTTACTAATTATAAGTTCCGCTAATATTCGAGGAAGCCTTGTGGGGGGGAGATTAAGAATTTTTCTTACATATGCGAAATGTGTTTGTATTGTGTCTAAGAACTGCGTCTTTATATTGCAATGTACTAAGAAATACTCCATTGTTGTTTGACATAATGCTGAAGTTCTTCATAATATTAACAGTAATATTTATTAAGGAGTTTCCTGGAAGACTCTAAAGATGTTTATGCAACTTGGGTTGTCAAATGATGATTTGGGTATCCTGGAGTGGTTACAATATTCAAAATTTACATATCAAACGAAATGTTAAAACTAAGCAGTTGGTTGGAGATACTATTTAGAATTCATAGCAAAATCTTGTTTTTCTAAAGAGCATTAGAGATATATCGAAGATATGAACGTCCGTTTAAAAATATTTATATCTTAATAATAGCAGCCTTTATTTCTTACTAGTGTCATAATTTTATTAAAAATTTAATACAATAAATATATTTATTATATGCATATATAGTGGCTTCAATATATATAGATAATATTTAACTACCCAAGGACGTGGACTTTCAGTTCCTATTGTCCATGCCACTGTGAACTAAGGCATTAGGAAAACTTTAAACCGAACTGCAGAATACATAATTTTTTCGTAACCATATTTCGGCACAACACAACAAAGAAAAAAGGATAATGGCTTGAAAACAGCAACGAGTTGGTAATGTTGCTTGTAGCGTTGCCATTGTCATTTTTGGAAGCTGTTGCAATTGGTATTGCTTTATGAGGTACGTGCAACACAGTAATACAATTATGTGGCAACAACATCAGTAAAGCGCGCGATGGCAAGAACCTCATAAATAGGAAAAACTTCATTTTGCAATGCCGTTTAACACCTGCAAGATGTGAACACGCAGTATACAGGAGTTCAAATCCTCTGCCCCATTACAGCGTCCTGCGTCTTTCCCCTTGCGAGACTCTGTTTGGGTATGTGTAAAATACATGAGAATTTGTTATTTGTATTTCGCTATACTGATGAGTTCACGTTAAGAGGAGGTTGGCTTCCTTTTTTGTTTTTCTTCAATTGAAAGGCTAATGGATGAGCTTACCGGAAGCCAGTCAGCATGTTTCGGTGCAGTATGGTTAACGTCAATGTATCGAATGCAGCTATACAGGGCTTATTTATTGTTATTATGGTTCGTTGTATGCATATAAAAATGTCATTGTCAGGCATATTAACAAAGCTGATATATTCTGTTAAAATTACACCTTAAAGTTTACTACTCCAAAGGTTATTTAAATATTGAAGTAAAGTTTCAATTCGTGATCTCCTTTGATATCTCAAAAAATGTTTACAAAGTTTTAGCATAATTCTATATAAGATATGACTGCAATCAAGGTAGGACGTATAATTGGATACGCCAATTTTTTCTTTTTGGGGTTGTTTTTACCATTTACCATTATTTTGGTAAGTGTATTCCTCCAGTAGAGCGAGAAAGTGATTTATGCTTGTGTGGTCATTTATCATTTTCGGGATATTTTTACAAGCACGTACAAAAGTCTTTATGCGAGCAGCAGATACCATTAAAAAATTTCCAGATTTATGCACTGTAAAAAATCATTTTTTTAAAGTTGGGTTTAGAAGAGAAGCAAAATTTAGTAAATGAGAATGAATGTTGAGTTTAATATAAAAGTTAGATGTTTGGACTTGTAAATATGAAAGCAGTAAACTGAAGTAACTTAAGATTATGTGTAATATTGTTAAAAGAATTCAAAACTGGAAGTGACACTAAGCTACAGCGTTACAATCCGTGATGCCAATTAGGGTGTAATTTGCATACTTCGAATCTAAAAGATTCGCAATAAAAAAAAATAGGTATTGGGATATGCTTGTCTAAGCATATTGGGATAAGCTTGTCTAATATATTATCGCTTTTAGTTTCTAATGAGTGAAATATCTCAAAATTCTACTTTACAAATGAAGAGTATGGTTGTGATGTTCAGTACTGCGATCTATTCTTCTAGAGACGAACTATAAACTGCACATTTGATAAGCAAACTCAAAACCGGTCAAGACAACACTGAAACTAATGTAAAACATTGAAAGACTGAAGCAAAATATTAATAGATGTAAGGTCTGTAGTGTTTCTATTGAGTCTTTTTGTAAAAGACCTCATATCCATTATCTTCTTCCTTCTTCCTTTTTAATAGATGGTAGTTTACATGATCTTGTTAAGGTCAAGAACCTAAAACCATGTGTGACTTAATAAAACTAAGCCCATTGGGTTTAATAAAGGTTGCATGAAGATACTTGACCACGTTTCTTACAATCGGGCAGGGCATAAGGGAGAAACGGTGAATTGGGGATGTGCGGTCCCAGACGGAGACACATGGCCATTCGAATAGGGTGAGTCCAGACGTCGGACGGAGGTTTGTATGTGCAGTGGGGCAAAATACCACGTGCGCGTCGTCTTAGTGAAACGTCTTGGGAGGTTTTAAGAATGATCATGACTATGTCCCGGATCCACTCGTTATTCTCGACACAAGCAAGTAGTGCTATTAATTTGTTTATATCAGGCATCTTTAGATTTAATGAAATATTAAATCTAAAGATATATTAAGGCTCAATATATTAAGCCTTGTTAGAGTAAAGTCTCGCTAGTTAAGCATACTTCTTTTCGAACTCCTTTCCAAGCAATCGTAGAGTACATTGGCTGTTTTCCTTTTCATAACACAAAGTTTGCTAATGTTAGCATTTCTTAACTCAATTTTTACTAGGTGATAGCTAAGAGAGTTATGTATAATGAAAAAACTGAGCCTATATGCGGTGTAATAAAACTAAACTCGTTAGGTTTAATAAAATATACACAGAGTTGCTGGACCCCACTTTTACCATGTGGTAGTGACTGTTATGGTAGTATAATCTATAATCTAATATAATATATTTATATTATAATGGATAGGGAGAGAAAATACTTGTTATTAATTGATAATGCACATATGAGATGCTAGTATATCTCTCAGAAAGACAGCCCTTTGGTTGAAAGGGATATGAATTCAAACTTATTATTGATTTTTTTTACTATGCTCTTTGACTAGATTTGTCACAATGATATACTAGAACTCTGAAGTAGAAACTGATGAGCTTAGTTGGCTAACATTTTGAACATTTAAGGTCAAAGTTTTCTTATGAATTTTTAACTTAATACTTCTAGTAATATACTATGGCTACCCGTCAAGTATATTAACACTTTGTACCAATCTATTTCAAATTTGATGAAGCTATTTATTTTATCGACATGGAAATGTTACAAATGCCGAAAAGCTGGAGAGAGTTGAAGCTATTGGTCACCAATCGTACCGTGTGGAAGATAAATGTTGCGGCCCTATGCCCCTCCTAGGAGTTAAAGGATTAAATATATATATATATTTTGTTGAAATTATTTATTGAAATTTTTTGCAGTGTAAGTGTTTTAAGCATTTTGAAGCCCCTTCATTTGGACATAACAATATTTTCATTGTATTTTTTGATTGTTTTATTTTATAATGTTTTCATAAACATTCTGACGCGTTAACTGTCCTCTCGGCATGGGGTTAATTATGCCAAAAGTGAGTGTGATTCTGTACAGTGACATTGTTGCAACGTGCAACATAATAAAATAACAATGAAGCCAAAGGCGCTCACTGACAACAAAAGCGTCAAAAAGACAATGTCTGGACAATGAAGTGCAGATACATTATAAAGCATACCACAAACCAACTTACACATTACACTTAACGAGAACATAGATACTGCTATATGTGTACATGTGTGCGTATGTGTATCTGTGTGTGTGGTTTCATGAGGTGTAAAGCCTTCATAGTAAAGCATAACAAAAACCCAAAGGTTGACAGATTGACAGCGCATATGGCGCATACGGCGCATACGGCGACGACCGTTTAAATTGCATTTCCGTTAAGGCCATGGATGCGCTATCATTGGCAATTTGACAGCAGGTTAAGTTCAGCGCTCAAATGACGAAAAACCATTGAAATGTCAAATTGGATTCCACGCTTTTTTTACTTGCATTAATATGCATAAATATTTTTTGTACTGCGTTAATGCAATATTGAAGGTTTTTTATATTAAATTATGGCAATAAACCTATCTTGTTTTATTTCTCTGGCTTGATGTTTCGCAAAAAGGACATACTCGTAACTTTCATGTTTTCATTACCGTTGCCGCATTGCCGCGTCGCCGCGTTCCTGCGCTGTTGTTGTTTGGAGCGGTAATCGTTTTGTATGCATCAGCGTAAATTATATTTTAATTACGTTACTCAGACATGCTTTAAATGACTTTTTTGCTAGGCAATTTTTTTTGTCTTTTTCAGCGATTTTTCCGTCGCTCATACGCCTAGGTAAACGATATAAATTAATTGAAAAAATACACGCAATCTCGTTAAAAACATAAAAAATTAAAGAAGACACAAAAAAATTGTTTTTAATTTATGGTTTGATTAATACCTGAAAATACTTAATTTTCATGGTGACTTTTTGCTTATACTGCATATTGAAATTCTTCAGTTCATTGGCATTTTGTTAAATAAATACCAATGCGGTAATTTTAAAGGACACTCCAACATTTCTTTTGCCGATTGTTGTTTGTAAGAGGAAAGAACCAAATGATAGTGCTTATCTATATTTTTGATGGTCAATATATACCTATATTTGACAGTGATGCTTCTTATCTATAAGCTGCATATATATGACTACATACATTTGTTTATGTTGCTTCTTATATATATTTAAACACATTTTTGATAGTCTATAGACCAGTGGTCCTTAACATTTTTTTTGACCAAGGATCACTATGATATTTTTATTTTTAATAGTGACAAAAAAGTTTAAGAATAATAAACTGTATGATTGTTTTAATATGTTTTATGCATTTCTGGTATAATGTTTAATGAATTGCATCAATGCATACTACTTACGTATATAAAATAATTATAAATGAATAAAAAATATGTATATAATTACTTGAAAATTTATTATGCTTATTTTCTAACAAGTAAAGTGTCACAGTAGATATACTACAAGCTATATATCCATACCTGTTATATTTAAATCATCGGTTGAAATCCACTGCTATAGAAATTTCCTTGTGATGCTTCCACATTTTGGTTGTGATGATAAATGGAATAGTACTAAAAATATTAGAAATTAAACAAAAAGAAATTGTTTTCAAAAGTGTACAGCAGGTGATATATTAAGATAGGACCGTTCGTACTTTAAATAACATAAATTCACTTCCTATTATCTAAAAGTGATGAGAAGGTGTTAAGCCTAGTTCAAGCTCAAAATCGGCCAAGGCACCACTGAAGCTAATGCAAAACATTAAAGGTTTAAAGCAAAATGTAAACAGACTCACGTCTACGGTGAAGCTAAACGTTTTGCATTTTAATAAACTATTGAGACTACTGGCAAAAGACCACATACCCTCATACTCTCATATCTTTTTCATCTTTTATATATTCTTTAAAAATAATTTTGTCAATTTTTTTCGCAATTTTACAGCTTTGTACCTCTAATTAAATCATCGGCTTGACAGGAGCCATTTGAAATTAGGAAAGAAGAAAAGATTTTCAGTAGTGTTCACCGGGTTATATACGAAGCTAGGACGACACGTAATTGAAGTAGCATAATTTCGGTTCCTATTATCTAAAAGCGATGAAAAGGCATTAGGAACATTCGATTAAAAAATTGTTTGGAAAATTTATCTTCCTGTAACTTTAGCAACTAGTATCGACTTAGATAGCACGATAAGCTGTATGCACTATACTATGACATTGGATTAGTTAGGCGCATAAAAATTCAGCGGATTTGCTGGCTAGGGCATGTTGTAGTAATGAAAAAAAATAATCTGGCTACAAAGGTGTTGGGATGGATACCTGCTGATGGAGAATACGGTAAAGAACGTCCGCATCTTCGGTGGAAGAATCAGGACTACCAACTGGCGAATATAAATCAATTATGTATCAATACGTGCACACATGATTTAAGAGCTAGCTGCATCATTTTTACGAATTATTTTTCTTTAGAATTTCGTATTAGTTTTAGTAACAGTGTCTTATAGGATTCTAAAGAAGAACCTACCAAAAACTGTTTCCCTGTTGCTTGCAAAGGAACTATCGCTCTTGAGTTATATAGTTCCCTCAAGATTTACGAATTGAAAATGCAAATTGCACTAAAAGTAAATCTCGATTGAAAAAGTTGCCAAAGACTTACGATTCAAAAGCGGCATTAATTAGTAAATTCGATTTACAATAGAAACATAGGTGCCGAAAGACAGCTTTTTGGTTCAAATGAATATGACCTTAGATTCATTATTGATTTCTTTTTACTTACCACTTTTTTATTACTATATTTCAAAGATTAGGCTGTTGATACCTGTGAAGTTTATAATATTAAAATGTGAAATTTTGGGGTTAAGAGTTCACAAATATCAATATCTCCATTAGTAGCTTCGATGCTGTTAGAGGAATTAAGAAGATTTTCTAACACTGCTCTACGCACATTCTTCATGGCAGTGATTTTCTGGGCCATGGCGTTTTGTATTGCTGTCGTCATGCCTATGCACCCAGAGTATATTGGGCCACAACCATTTTGCGGTCCTTTGTGGAGCTTTTTCAAACGTAAAAGTAATGAGTGGCTGCAAAAAGCAGCTCAGACTGATTGGGATAATACAATTGCATGCAGACAATCCAAAGAATCCATGCCGTTTCGATCAGAAGACAGAACTATGGAGCTACTAATGCTGAACAGAAGTGGTAACCGAATTGTCACAGGGTTTCTCACTGAGCACTGCGGAACACTGCGAATATATGTATTACTAGACACATCGAGAGTTTGTTGCGAAGAAGAAAAAACAGCAGCATACATTTTGTTTCACTGTGATAGTCTTGCCAGACTCAGACTTTGGTACTTATCCACTGCCTATCTGCTTATAACAAAATTAGGCAACATCTCTTCAAAGGACATATTGACATTCCGCTACTCGTAGTTAAGTCTGCTACTTAACTGCTACTTGTCTATGGAACTGAAGTGGGTATGTCACAATAATCCTCAAAGGATGCAGTGACGCGGTGGCAAGTTCCCAACCCATCTTAAAAATCTAATCTAATCTAATACACCCAGAGTTTTTATACCAACTTTACAATATATATGTTTTTGTTAGTGATATCTCTTCTATAGATCCTTATTGTGTCTGTTTTTGTATATCCGTATATTTCTTTATATATTTCTTACCATTTGATCTGCCGAAATCGCAAATTAATTAACTCTTAACTTCTCTACTACATTTTCATCTTATTATTATTTTAGTACATTTTAATTAGAAAAATGGATATGAAATTTATATTTTTATGTCTTAAATATTTCAAGATCATTATGTTTTTCTATTTTCTTAACAAAATGTTACTTTCCCTGACTTCTTCTTTAACATCGGAAGTATTTCGCTGTCATTTGTTCTGCATGTTGCAGTTAAAATGTCGCCAAGATTGTCTTGCGGTTGCATAAATCACAGAATAACTTTTTTCTTGCATTTTCATTTAACTAGTTTTCATCTTAAAACTTCAAAAAAGGGAAAACTATTTCATTTCTGCAAAAAATTACTATAAATTTTGCGCATCCACAAGACTTTTGTGCTTCACTGTCTGTCCGTAGACTTTTCATACTGCACAGAGTCCTGATACAAAAATAAATTGCTAACATAAAATAAATTACAACAACAACAACAACAACAACAACAGCAACAATAACAATAAGAGCAACAACATTACCACAATTCCAAGTTTGTTACTCATTCGCCATGTAGCATCTCTTATCTGTGCGTCTAGTGAAGTTAAAGTGTATACTTTTGACATGAGGTTTTCATTAAATTTGTTTTATTGTTTTTATTCCTCATATTTATTGCTCTTATCTTTACAAATATATTATTATTATTGTATTCTCTTATATATATTTTTTTTTTTTGAGCCATTTTTATAAATTTTATTTATTTGTACGCGTCTGCATCATTATTTGCAGTAATTTATCATTTTTTATTTGTTTTGCATTCATGTACTTTGGGAGTTTTACTGTCTTGAGCTTATCATGGCAAGGATATCAAGAAGGATATTTCTGTTGCAAGTGTTCGACTTGAACTTGACTCTTGTGTGCGGAAGTCATTTTTGAACTTTGTCTACACATTTGGAAATGTTTCATCTTCTTCTTATGCGAATGCGATTGCGATGCCGAATGCGAATACGGATTGTGACTGAAAAAGATTTAAAATTTTGTGGGTGGGGCCGTAATGTTCTGTCGAATTATAATTTCGTTCTTTTGTTTCCACTTTTCTTTATTCATATTGTTTTTTCTTTTCTCCTTTAGTGTATGCGGCAATTTCATTCATTGTCTGTCTGACTGCGAATGCTGGTATCTGTGTACATAAGCTTTTATTATTTTTCGCTGCAATGGAGCGGAAAAGTGCTCTCATAATTCTGCCGCCATTTTATAATATTTTACTTCATATCATTGTATTTTATTTTATATCCTTTTTTTGAGTTTTTCTTTTAGTTAATTTATTTCTTCTTCGGTTTCCAAAACGTATGCACCACATGAAAATGGCTTCAATGTTCGCTTTTAACTTCAACTTCTATGGCATTATTAGCAGCGGTTTCTGGCAGCCACGTATCGCAATCATTCATCTCTCATACATTTTGGCTTTAGCCAGGATTTATGTATCAGCGGTGGAGCAATGTGTGGTTCATTTTTGCAAAGTGCAATAAAAAGACTTTGTTTATTGCGATTCCATAATTTAAAATAAATTAAATTGTATTTATATTCCGCCAATAAATACTGAAAAAAAAAACACAAATTAATTAAATTAATATTTTATTAAATATTTTTGAATACACAAGTATCGAACAGTAGTATAAGATAAGAAAGAACGGGGTACTAGCTCTCATTTGAGCAGAGCACTGCGACCATGATTGATATTTTGTGCTACAACAGACCCTAACTGAACAGAAGACATTCCGCTTTCCGGATGAAGGCTAAAATGTCGGAAGCGGAGAGCAATTTCCGACTCAGTGACCTCTTCCTGGCCCAGAACAAGGCTGGGCAGTCACATGGAATGTGGCTGGTTGTCTCCTCTGCTGCTAAGCAGAATCTACAATCTATCTCTTCGTCACTTTATCTCAGCGTCACTTTATTATTGCTTGCCAGCTGCTGCAACATGTCATAGCAGTCTACTAGAAGCTTTGAGTATACAGTAGTATAACAGTAGTATACAGTAGTATAACACAACAACAAAAATTTTCAGTATTTTACCTAAAATTTAATTAATACTTAAATAATAACGAATAATTAAACAAAAGAAATAATTTAAGACCACTGACTATACTCGAAAGAGCTGTATGGTCAGCCGAAAATTCAATTTAAAATAAATAAAAATTTTGTTGTTGCAATTTACTATTGTTCGAAATCTTTCTATTAAAAATGTTTAAAACTCTTAATATAATTCGTTTATGCTAAATATGACTATAATCGAAATATTGGTGACAATAAAATATTTTTTTTGAACAAAAAAAAGCTCTGTATTATTGAAATAATTGATTAATTTGTGCAAAATTAAATAAATAAAAAATTTATAAATAAAATTTAGGCATTACACCCATAAATTTTAAGTATTTAATTAGTAATGCTTATTATATAAGGAGTTGACTTCTCGAAACTTCTAAATATCAGTATTTTTTAAAGTGAAAGCGAAGTTGCTCTTAAATTTCCAATCTAGGAAGTGCGGGAAAAACGTTTTGCATCTTAAGTATGATGAAGTTTTCTTTTTTGTGTGAAGCTTCACACAGAAAAGTTTAATAAAAGTATAATAAATTTGTCAAGACATTTGCACCGAACTAAAGCAAGCTTCGTAGATTCCATAGATTATATATATTCTTAATTCTCCCGACGAGTTGAGTCTATTTTGTTGCACACATAAATCGAGCATCACTTGATCATATTGAAATTGGTTGAATTCTAATATGAATTGGTTGAAATCCGAACACTATAACTTACAGATGCCATATAAACTAAGATATGAATTATCTCCGTTTTTAATAAAGATGTTTAAATATCATAATAGGCGAGTTAGTGTCTAAGGTACTTTCACTCAATAGAATCTGTGTTCATTTTGATGATCCACTTTAATACGAGTTCTGATATTCTGTAGTAGAATTCTTTAAGACTTTTATCATGCGTAGAATACTTTCCACTTCTCAATAACCTAGCATCGAGAACCTATATTACTCTTATGTGGGTACCTCGAAACGAAGGACATGAGGACAATGAAATAGCAGACTCCCTAGCAAAGAAGGGTGCATATACTACTCAATACCCTAGCATCGAGGAACTATATTACTCTTATGTAGGTACCGCGATACGAAGGGCATGAGGGCAATGAAATAGCAGACTCCCTAGCAAAGAAGGGTGCATACACACCTTTCATTGGTCCAGACCCCTTCTGCGGGGTAACAAATAGCTTCACAAATAACTTATTATGTGCACGGGAGAAACAACATTTACTTGAACACTGGAGAGCCCAAACAGGCATTCGACAGTCAAAAAGTCTCATTGATTCTGAACACATCACAATTAATGTTATAGCATTATAGCATAAAGAACATTAAAATCTACAGTGAGCTTCTTACAGGACACTGTGGACTTAATTATGAAGATAATAGGTGCAGTAGAAAGTGACTTCTGTCGACTTTGTCATGAGGAGAAGGAAACATCAGAACATATTCAATGCAACTGCCCAGCGGCGGCAAGATGTAGACTCGACTACCTTGGAAGCGGAATAAGTAAAATTAAGCCCACAGTAATTAAAAGTAATTATAAATAGTATAGAATTGTCTTATTTGGCCTTAAGGCGCACAATAAATCTTTTGGGTCGGGGCGCATTCCTAGCCTATTATTTAATAATAATAATAATAATAATTATGCCTGGACCCCAGTACAGTGTGGGAACTTTGAAAATAACCAAAAGTAAAGAGCAGACATTAAAACGAGTATCATTTAAAGGCATTTGGCATTACCATTTGGTGGCAATAAGCCATTGGTTGGGGGAGGCTATTAGGCACCTCCCCCCTCCCCTCTACTCTATTAGGAGTAGAATCGATACATGGTTCTAAAGTTTAACTGAAAAACGGTGGGAATAATTTTATTCAAAGAAAACTGCATATAAACTACTTTATTTTATTATTTAAAGGCTATTAATGTAAACTTTTAATGTAAAAAAACTGCTTGTATTGTTTTTATATTTATTTTAATATATATAGTACGTTTCTATAAAAAGTTGCCAAAGTGTTCAAATTTTTTGAGGGTGGAATGAATAAAAAAAACAGAGGAACTATAATTTTTATGTGAACCAATTTTAAAAGTTTTGTTTAGAATCTTTAATATAATAATTTTTTAAAATCACTAGATATGTATTCGTATTGTTGCTAAGATCTATCCATTTATCACTGCTTTTACTTCTACGTTTCAGGAAAATATTAATTTATTTCACTATAAACTCAAACAAAGTAATATATTACTAATTTCATTACTTCCAATCAAAAATATATCGCTTATCAATAAAATCAAAGCTGAAAATAAAAAAATATATATGGTTATATGTTTGAAATGGACATTCAGCTTGTGTCCTGTCTTACAATACTCAGTCCTAACAATGCTTTGAAATTATATCCTACATTCCATTTAGTAGTAAAATATTTTTATACTTTTTATGATTTTTCTTTGATGGATATTACTTGTCACTGTCGCTGGCTGGATGAGCTTTCCAAGCTGAAACAAATCACATCTCCTTTTCGCTTCGAAGATAAAGTCGTAAAAAATGACAACAAATTTAGAAACAACAAAAGTTCCACTCAACAGCAACAAGGATAATAAAACTAAATTATATTTAAACAAGTGAGGCCCGAATAGGAACAACAGTTGCACCTCATTTCGGCACATTAAAATTAGCGTCATAAAAGCAGGAAGGACAGTTGTGCGAAATAATAAAATAAAATATAAAAAGGACACGTACTGTGGCAATCATAAAAAGTAAAAGCAATGCTGATATTATTGAAAACTGTAAAAATAATTCGGAATAGGCTAGGCTCTTCTGATAATGCAACGTCAGCGGTAATGCCATCCATTATCGTCATCGTCGCTATATCAAGAATTTTACTTTTATTTCCTTTTTATGTTTAGCACACATAAGCGCACAGATTTTTAATACTTAACCAACAAATGAAGCACTAATGTCCTTTATAGGATCTTATAGCCATACAGATGGCTCCAAGCGTATATTTAGAACTTGGAAATATTTTTATTGAACTTTGCGAAATAAATTACATTAAAAAAGTTTCTACTTATTCCGTTATAAAAGATATAAATTTATATTAAGATTGTTTCACATAAATTTGATTTAAGAAGGACTCTGGAAGTGAGAATAATATTTAATCTAAATGTTAATTAAATGGATAAACTCATAAAACTAAATTCTTTCAAACAAAAAACTAAGTCTAGAATTAGTTATAGTGCGGCTTCATTAAGATTTTAATTAACTAATACAAAAATATAACTGCTTTTCTAACTATAAAAAATTAGTTCATTTTTAACCATTATAATCCTGAATACACTTTTATTTGATTAACTATTTATTAAACAGATCTTAAATTATTCCTTCATTGCTGATTTCGATCTCGTTTTTAGTTGACCTGTGCCTATAAGTCAATGTTTGTTCTTACTACGATTACTATCTTTATAATAAGTCTTTAAAACGGTTATCCACTTACATGCAGCAGAAACTTGCTTAGGACAAAATGACAAATAATATAATTATTAAAAGAGATGGCACACTCTGACCTAAAATATCTCTTGTGCCCATTAGTCGGATTAGACTGTTTCTTCAAGCCTGAGTATAGAACCTATTTTTCCTTGCCTTGAATCCCCATGTTCCATGAAATACCCCCTTAGGTGTTTCTTTCGCTAGTGCATCAGTGTCGGGCACTCCACTAGTATATGGTATTCGGCTACTCTCTCTTCTCCATAATATCTGCAGTTTGAGTTTAACTGGATTCCTAACTTTGTTAGGTGATGATTATTTAAACTACAGTGACCGGTTAGTATCTCCGTGATTATCCACTTGAGCACGTTATAGTCAATATTAAAAAGAAATTAAAAAAAATAAGTAATGTAAAAATTGTGCTATAGCCTGGATATCGTGGAGAGTGTTAGAAGAATATGGAAGTAGATTCTAATCTATCCATTGCATAGCACGCACTGCTTTTAGGTCTATCAAATGAACATAATGACATACTATATTTTTGGATTTGCATCTTCAATATCATAGTTCGAGCTTATATAATAACTGATGGGATCTGATCACGTGATGTGTAGAACATACGCTCTAACAACAGAATTTGAATGACCATTTTTGCATCGAACGTGACATCTGGACACTGAAAATAACAAATAACTATGACAACTGTATTTACAAAAAGATACTGGTATATGAAATAGAGGTGTGATAGGTCCATAATTCGAATTGTGACTTGCTATTAATTACTAATTATTTCGACGTGAAGTGGAAGATTTGTATATGGAAGGTATGCGGTGTCAATAGGACGATACCGTAGAGCACAGAACGCTTCATATGTTTGTTTTGTTCTACAAAAAATATTCCGAGTATATGACTTCGCGTTTTGTTGATATAAGTTTGCTGTCAAGATAGTGTGATTTGTCACCATTGGAATTTTTTGTCGGACAAAGCAGAGGATCTTAAATATGTGGTACGTTCTTATTTTCTGGAGGTCTGGAAAGCATACATAATTCAAGTTGTTGTCGTACCAATATATCTAATACCAATATTATCATTAATATGTATATATATCAGAATTTTTTAATTTATTTTACATTTTACTTTTTAGTTATTAATTTTTAAAATTTAATAGAATTAAATAGAGAGCGTTTGATATTAGCTGTTGACTGCTTTAAAATTGTTCTTTTATTCTAATTACATTCCCTTAACCCTTCTTTACTCGCGCTTGTCATAATTGTACTTAACTTGTTTCGCTCGGCTTAGCCGGGGTCTTGAGTTACGCTTCACTTAAAAATAAATAAATTTCAACAACAACAAAAAACTTAAATGGGAAAAAACAAAGGAAAATTTTATTAAAAGTGAAGATGACCGCAACGCGTAATTTTCATTCTGCGTGCACAGACGTCGGTCCATCCATCCTAGCCCATACCCATTCCCATACCGATGTCCGCATCCTCGTCCGTGCTTAATAAGAACGACCGCTCCTAATTGAGGTTATTTCCACATTGGCGATTTTGTTGCTTTGAACAATTTGAAGTTGGAAGAAAATTTTTAATTAAAATTTAATAAGCTTGCGGCTAATGATGATGCGCGGGTTAACCTTGTTGGCCAGGACGAAAAGGAAAAAAATAATTAACGGACAAATGCAAAAAACTTGCTGTAAGTAAAGTGGAAAGTACTTTTCGTTCACTTTTTATTGGTTTCTCCCATTTACTTTTTAATATTTTGTGTTTAATTAGTTTTGTGTTTAAGGATTAAGGGTCTATTGTGTTAATGGATTAGGATACTTGACGGGGTCGCGTTTATTACGCTAATATGTTGATGCGTTCGAGTTGCCATTATTAAAAGTTATTTTTGACTTTCTTTGGAAAGTTTTTCCATTTTTCCAATTTCTTTATTTTCTTTTTTTTTTTGTCTGTTTTGGGTTATTTTTTCTATTTCTTATTTTTTTGTGTTCTGTAAAATTGAAGTTTCCATTTTTGGTTTCGGTTTGGATTGCATGCACTGAAAACGTATTTAGATTGTGTCCACAATAATTAAACGCTTCATAAATTTTTATTCAGTCCGCTGAATGCAATTTTTTCATTTTTATAATCCAACTTCATGCTCAAATGGATTTGTATAAAAATAGTTGAAATATTTTAGAAATTTTTCCATTTTTATCTTATTGTCATAAATGCAGTTTTGTTTCTTTTAAGCTATTGTGTTTGATTTTTGGAAGAGTTATGATCACAATTTGGCTCACGGTCTTGCCATTACTTTTAGTTTAAATAAATAAAAATAATTTATATAGTTCCATGACCGTGATCATGATTTGAGGTCATTATATGTATGTTTTAGAGATTTATTAAAAAAATTGTGCACTTCAGTTGTTATGCTAATGATTTACTGTGTTGTGTATATCTGCATAAAGAAGGAATTTAAATAATTTATAAATTATTTAAACAATAAATAAGTTTAGTAAAGTAAGTGAGTTTCCCAAACAAAAATCTGTAAGTAAAGAGAAACTATTAGACATACTCTTAATTATCTCTACTTTATTATAAAAACATATTTCTCCTTCTGAAAAAATGTTAGGTTATTTATTTAAGATAAAGTTAGATTTAAAAAAAACTTAAAGAGAAAAAAACCTTAACATTCATTACTAAACCAATAAAGACTGATTTTAAAAACGTTTTATTTGCATAATAAGAATTATAAGAATATAATAATAATATATATAATATATGTAATAATATATACACTAATAATAATAAGAATAATAAGAATATAATAAGAATAATTTCCTCCAAAATAATATATTAAAGGAAAATTTACCAATCTAAATACATATTCCCTCAATGCTTTAACGTAGACAACAAACAATCTTGTTTTTTTTAGTAAGTAAAACAACATTGTTGTTATTGCAAATTCGTTCGTTTTCGCATAAATTCGCATTTCGCATTTACATATGGGGCGAAGAATACGTTCACACTTCTCAACTTAAACAGTTGTCAAATCAACGTAATAGACTTTATCTTTAGTACTGATACTAGGGGGTTAATTAAATATCAGCTGCAATGACAGCAGCAGAACAAAATAATTGGCAGGGATAAGTTTCATTTTTCTTATTTTGATAGTTTTTAGGAGTTCTCTTTTTTTTTTTAATGTTATTAGAACTTATTCATTTGACTCTTTGTCCGTTCAAGGAATCTTTACAATACATCTGTATCACATTTTAAAAGTTTCGAATTGTTCACTGTTAACATTTTTAAAGTACGAGATTCCAAGCCATAGAGTAAAATGGACCAGACAGAGAATTTGATAAAATATTCTAGCAATACTTATTGGAGCCATATGTCTGGATACAGTTTCCTTCTTAGTTAGAAATAAAAGCTAATCTAACATTTGTGATATTCTTTGACAGTCACTCTAATTATATAAGTTTGGATTTTAACTACAGTCGTCAAGATGTTCCCATTGTAGTGTCCAACTGTAATTGGTTAGGACAGGTTTCAATTTCCGTGGTACCAGACCTCCGATCGGGTGCCCTACGTAAAACCCACTCACTACTCATTTATACTAAAAATAGTATGAGATGGCGTCTGTTTGACTTGAGTGCCGTCTTACGACAGACATGCCTTACTCTGGACGTATTTTAGATGCTTTCCCACGGCAGAGAGGAAAGATTTGGACAGAAAACAAAGTTATGTGAGCTTATTAAGTAAGTACAGTGCTTGGTCAATCAGATTTCTTGCATTTTTTAATTTAATTTTTTAAAGAGATTAACAATCTTATTAGACTTATTGACCAGGACACAATTACTAATAACGATTCTTAGTTTAAACAACGACTTTTATATTAATACATTTCTATATAACCTATTGTATTCAGCAAGTAAGCTTATATAGTTTAATGAAAATTGAAGTGGTACAAAAAAAATATCTTTATGATTTATGCCAGCACTTTTTTAATTAGTGGAAAAATTAGTAAAATAATCAAAAATAATGTGTCCGTTCGTGAGTTTTCGGTGAATGTTGGGGGTATTTACCATAAATAGTATTGACAAAGATATCGCTTGGAGTCTTTTTGTCATTTTATAAATAATTATTTGCTATATAACTTAACATATATTACTATATTTATATAAATACATTAATTTATTATATTCTTTCTTATATGTTCATGCTTCCTATAGCAAATAAAGTCACGTTTTTAGTTTACTATCTGAAAATCGCAATAGACCCTAAAGCTTCTCAAACGTGTGTCTAAAAACTCTGACAATAAAACAATTTCAGGTTGTAAATCCCCCAGACTTACATTTTTATGAGGATATTTGCTTATTTAATTTTTTAAATGTTTATAAAATAATAAATATGTATTTACAACTCCTTGAGCTGTCAATTCGCATTGTGTGTTTTTCTCATAAAAAAAGAGAGCTGAACATTTAATTTTTTTCCGCTGCGTTCATTGAATTCCAGTAGGTCTTTCGCTGGTACCGCTTAAAAACGCACTTAATTCATTTTATTCGTTTATGAGGCATAATTTCAGTTGCGTGCGGTCATAAAAAGAAAAGGACAAAATCGCAATAATAAAGGCGAAATAATGAATTTCTGCAGCAGTCCAATTCACTTCAGCGTTCGCAAAGCTTCGAGGCAATACAATGTGAGAGCGTTCCTTTGCGTTCCGTAGAAAGCACTGGTACTTGAGCATGTTATTGCCACTTGGACGCACTTTATGACATGGTGGCCGCCAATGCTGTCGTGGTAGTCATAAGCCGTCCTGGCATAGTCATCGACTTCATCATCATTGCCATTACCATTGTCGTTGCCGTTGTCGTTGTCGTTGTCGTCATCAGTCTGAAATCTGAAATCTGCTGCCATGTTTTTGCGTTTATCTTCACGCTTAGATTAACGCGTTTAATTGGCTTTTATGCAAAAGTCAATTAAAAATTTCTGTTCCCTGTGCCGAGTTGATGTCCTGACTTGACGTCCTCTCATTTGCTATTTGCTTACCCTTTTAAAAAATTTTACTCTATCATGCATGCGACATCAACTGTGCGTACTTTTATTAATTAAACTGCGTTTGTAAATTTTTATGCGTATTTACGCATTTTAATTTTGATTTTAACTTTTTTGTTTGAAATACGTGCATTCATTTCTCCCTGCCCCTTCACAGGTCTGTGCAAATAATTTTAAATAAACTGTTAAATAATTTATTTTATTCGTCATGCACAAGTTTTTATTCTTCGGGAAATGCGTGCAAGTATTTTTAAGGTGCTGGGAAGTGAAAGGTACACGAACTTCTGCAAAAATTTAATTTAAAATGAAAACAAAGTCATGGAAATAATGTATGGGTTTTAATGGTATGATATTGTTACAAACATTAAGATGAGTAGTTACAAATATAGTAGTAACCGTATCAATAGGAAAATGCTAGTCAAAACTATAGCATAGTATCATTGGAAGGTGGTGATTGACTAATGACCAGTTACAGCTTTACCGCTTAGCTCAATTTTATAGATTTATAGCAGCACAGGCAGCTGTTACATCAAGCTTACTATACCCTTTGATGTCGATGTAACCAAAGAGTTGGACACATTTGTAAAATACTGTGTCATTACGACTAATACCTGCATTGAGTATTAACCTTTTCGCAATGCAATTGAAGAGATTACAAGATCAGACGTCATCTTGTCTAAAGTCTTGCACGGTATAAAAGGTGTGCAGATACACAATCCTTCCGTGGCGGAACCACAAGTACTACTCAAGGTCATTCTGGTAAGTTGTATTACTCAGACTTTAGTCGACTCTTAATAATCGCGAGTCAATTACTCTCGGAATACTGAGGTTAGACATTGGGGCGTAAAAGCGAACCCCTACGAGGCTATTAAAAGCTGCTTTTAATCAACAAAAATGTTGTGAGAGTCGATATTATGTGCGTGGATCAGGATTTCCAAATATATGCTCAATATTAATATTGGTATATTTGGGTGACCAATTTGAAAGCCGAATTCATTAGGTCCAATCAGTGAGTTGACCTGTGGCTTCAACTTTTTACACAGTACAGTTAAAAGGATCTTGTCGCGGGAAGTACAAGGCTGAATTTGCGATAATTAGCGCAAATCGTTGAGTTGCTTTTTTTTTATGACAGAAAAGGTCGTGTTGAGATTTACGCGATCGTTTAAATAAACGAAAAATAGATACTAGAATGGACACTAAAAATATGTACTTGCATATGCTTTTAGTATTTAAAGAAAGAAATGTCCAGAGAGATGGAATAGGGTTAGAAATTGGCAGTTCAAATCTCTGCTGAAGAATTTTCTAAAAATCTTTTGATATTAAAGTATGGACTCAGTTTCTTTTCACAGTCTTTCTCAGTCTAATAGCAGAGATCTTTTTAACTCATTCTTAAGAGGTCATTTTAGTGGGTTCTGTGAGTTGATGCTTTTTACTTACCACAAAAAAAATGTGTACGTCTACTTAAAATCACCTTTATTATATTAATAATATTCACTGTAATTCTCACTTGAAGAATTCTTAAGAATTCTTGAAAGGAAGTAATATACGCTAACGGAAGCATCCATAAGTCCGATTTGTATCTTCATTTGCATCGATTCATTTGAAATTAAATTTGAAATTTAAATTTGTTGCTCATTTCCAACATCCTGAGTGCTTCTTTCTTCAAATATTGAAAGCATGTTAAGCGTAATATGAACAAAGGACACGACCCTGTTTTATGCGAGCATCATTGAAGCCATGGAAGCAGCATTGCCAAAGCGAAAACTTTGAATTTCAAGTGAAAGTCAACGTGGCGCTCAATTTGTTTCCTTCCGCTTTTACTTCGATTTTAGTATGCGCCATTTT